>NC_086451.1:127836995-128164495 GCF_028390025.1 Pseudophryne corroboree | reverse complement strand
ACATCAATCCGTCCTTCATTACACATTGAATGGCCGGGCATATGATATTGATTGATTGACTGTGCAGTACGGCCGAACCAGAAGGTGTTGCATGCAACCCACAGGAGTGCGCAACTGTGACGATGTAGAGAATTTGTCATTACGAAATGGAAAATAGTCCCGATTAGTGTGTTCCCAGCCTAACAATCCAGGTTTTAAGGATATCCATGCTTGTGCACATATGGCATAATCAAACTAAGGTACTAAATTTAATCACCTTTGCTTAAGCATGGATGTCCTTAAAACCTGGGTGGTTAGGTTTCCCTGAGGAACCAGTTTGGAAACCCCTGGGTTTAACAATTTATTGCCACTCAGGTGAACTTAATTTGTATTAACTACTAAAAGCATACATGTAAAAGTAAATTAGGGATTATCTGGATGATTAAAAGACGTTACAATTCAGTGCGATAACAACCTGGCTTTGTTTAATAAAGCAGTAGTGCTAATCTTTTATCTGGTACCATGTGAGTAACAAATTAGCAATTATTATTAAATAACATGTTTCATCTATAGATTTTCCAGCATATGTTCTTGTTCTAATTGTTGTGGTTAAACATTTTTTATAATTTCAAATGCAACATTTAAAATAATTTTTAATTACAATTGCTGCTTCCAAGGGAATTTTAGTAGCATATTTGCATTTCCCAAATCCTTGAAAAGTTTATTTAGTTCCCTTTAATTAATATATCCAGGCTAATCAACTCTAATTTAATTTTGGAACATCTGCTTTATATGATGTCATTGTTTAAAACATGGAATACTATCCCATATTGTATTTCTAGTTTTATATTTCAAGAAATATACAAACTATTAACTGTATGTGGAATGATAAAATCAAGTTTTTACCCATAATCCTTTAGTATTATATAGGTTCGGTCCTGTGTCCATACTTTTATTTTTTAAAGAAACACTAATACTTTTCAGGTCTTGTTCATGTATTGTGTTCTACTAACAAGAAGGTCCATAGGAGTGGACACAAAAAATGCTATTTGAAAATTAGAGATGTGCACCGGAAATTTTTCGGGTTTTGTGTTTTGGTTTAGGATTCGGTTCCGCGGCTGTGTTTTGGATTCGGACGCATTTTGGCAAAACCTCCCTGAAATTTTTTTGTCGGATTCGGATGTGTTTTGGATTAGGGCGTTTTTTTTTCAAAACCCCCTCAAAAACAGCTTACATCATAGAATTTGGGGGTAATTTTGATCCTATAGTATTATTAACCTCAATAACCACAATTTCCACTAATTTCCAGTCTATTCTGAACACCTCACACCTCACAATACTATTTTTAGTCCTAAAATTTGCACCGAGGTCGCTGGATGACTAAGCAAAGCGACCCAAGAGGGCGGCACAAACACCTGGCCCATCTAGGAGTGGCACTACAGTGTCAGACAGGATGGCACTTAAAAAAATTGGCCCCAAACAGCACATGATGCAAAGAAAAGAGAAAAAGAGGTGCACTGTGGTCGCTGGACAGCTAAGCTAAGCGACACAAACACCTCAATATCACAGGAATTATTCATTCTAATCAATGGTATTATTGGTCCAAATCACTGGAAGAAAATGACAAAATCGCTGGAATTATTAGTTCTAATCAATGGTATTATTGGTCCAAATCACTGGGAGAAAATGACAAAATCACTGGAATTATTCGTTCTAATCAATGGTATTATTGGTCCAAATCACTGGAAGAAAACGACAAAAGCACTGGAATTATTTGGCAAGATCACTGTAATTAATAATTATAAATCACTGATATTAATTGGTAAAATCTCGCTATCGCCTGCCTAGTGAAGTGGAACCTAGATGGGATTTTGTACCGGGGACACAATAACTTCATCAATTGTCTAAATCCCACTGCACTAATGGCGGAAAACGGGCACACGTCTAACAGCGCACTGATTATACTGAGATCTGATTATACTGATCACTGATGATACTACGGAGAACTGACAGTGAGCAGTGAGAACAGTACTGGACTATTGTACTGTAGTATACTGGTCACCACAATGCAGCACTGACACTGAGACGTGACACAGAGCTGCAAGATACAGCAATGGCCTACTGTACTGTACTACTATATACTGGTGGTCACCACAATGCTGCACTGTACTACTATATACTGGTCACAACAATGCAGCGCAGAGATAGTATACTTGACACAGAGCTGCAAGATACAGCAATGGCCTACTGTACTGTACTATATGTATACTGCTGGTGACCAAAATGCTGCAATGTCCTACTATATACTGCTCACAATAAGGCAGCACAGAGATAGTATACTTGACACAGAGCTGCAAGATACAGCAATGGCCTACTGTACTGTACTATATGTATACTGCTGGTCACCAAAATGCTGCCCTGTCCTACTATATACTCACAATAATGCAGAACAGATATGGATAGTATACTTGACACAGAGCTGCAAGATACAGCAATGGCCTACTGTACTGTACTACTATAATTATATACTGGTGGTCCCCAGTCCCCACAATGCAGCATACTGAGCACAGATATTTGCAGCACACTGAGCACAGATAAGGAGCGTTTTCAGGCAGAGAATGTAGATATTTTCAGCACACTGAGCATAGATATTTGCAGCACACTGAGCACAGATTACGGAGCTTTTCAGGGAGAGAACGCAGCCATGTCCTCTCCGTTCAATCTCCAATGCACGAGTGAAAATGGCGGCGACGCGCGGCTCTTTATATAGAATACGAATCTCCCGAGAACCCGACAGCGGGATGATGACGTTCGGGCGTGTTCGGGTTAACCGAGCAAGGTGGGAAGATCCGAGGCTGCCTCGGAACCGTGTATAATAGGTGAAGTTCGAGGGGGGGAGGGGGGGTTCAGATCTCGGAGAACCGAACCCGCTCATCTCTATTGAAAATGAATGTAGCCATAGTGATCAATGTGTCTAATAACCAATGCAGGTAAATGGCACTGATGATTTCATTGGAATGTATATATCTCTAATTTCTTTTGTTCTAAGTATAAAACAGTTACATAATGTGGTTGAAGTGCAATAAGGGAGATTACTTGACTCTTCTGGGAGTAAGGGAGACTGCTATTTATATTGCATCATAAGGGCTTGTTTCTTATAGATCGATATTTCAGGTAGTCTGTCTGACATTCAGGCACAGTTGGCAAGTATGTCTGTGTCCCTTTAATTTTCTGACAGGTAGTATGTGTACAGATGTGTCCCGCTATGGTGTTGCAGCGCATAGCAGCGTTCTGTCGCTGGAATGCAATGTGCATGCAGCGTGGCATGCCGCATCCATACGCATCAAAAGCAGCTCCCAGGCTCTTCACTTCAGTAGCATACGCTATGCTGCGACCAATGTGCTGCAATGCAAACGCATTGCAGTCACAGTTAGAGGCGTAACTAGGGTTTTCGGAGCCCAGGGCAAGATGAAGAGTGGCGCCCTCCCCCCCAAAAAAAACAACAACAACACACACACACACAAATAGAAGTATGTAAGCGCGCAAAAAAAATGGGCGTGTCCACGCACCAGAAGGGGTGTGGCCACTGAAAATGGGGCGTGCCAACATGACTATCACCTACCCACTGTGTCGCCTCTCAGCACACTATCACCTACCCCTTGTGTCGTCTCTCAGCACACCTTCATTCCATTTTTGCACAGTACACATGCAGAGTCCCCTTTTTAAACAATGCTAGATACACAATTGCCCCACAGTGCCAGATACACAGTGCCCCACAGTGTCAGATACAAAGCCCCACAGTGCCAGATACAATGCCCCACAGTGCCAGATACAATGCCCCACAGTGCCAGATACAAAGCCCCACAGTGCCAGATACAATGCCCCACAGTGCCAGATACAATGCCCCACAGTGCCAGATACAATGCCCCACAGTGCCAGATACATGCCCCACAGTGCCAGATACAATGTTCCACAGTGCCAGATACAAAGCCCCACAGTGCCAGATACAATGCCCCACAGTGCCAGATACATGACCCACAGTGCCAGATACAATGCCCAACAGTGCCAGATACAATGCCCCACAGTGCCAGATACATACCCTACAGTGCCAGATACAATGCCCCACAGTGTCAGATACATGCCCCACATTGCCAGTTACAATGCACCACAGTGCCAGTTACAATGCCCCACAGTGCCAGATACAATGCCCCACAGTGCCAGATACATGCCCCACAGTGCCAGTTACATTGCCCCACAGTGCTAGATACATGCCAACAGTGCCAGATACAATGCCCCACAGTGCCAGATACATGCCCCACAGTGCCAGATACAATGCCTCACAGTGCCAGATACATGCCCCACAGTGCCAGTTACAATGCCCCACAGTGCCAGATACATGCCCCACTGTGCCAGTTACATTGCCCCACAGTGCCAGTTACAATGCCCCACAGTGCCAGATACATGCCCCACTGTGCCAGTTACAATGCCCCACAGTGCCAGTTACAATGCCCCACAGTGCCAGATACATGCCCCACAGTGCCAGTTACATTGCCCCACAGTGCCAGTTACAATGCCCCACAGTGCCAGATACATGCCCCACAGTGCCAGGTACAATGCCCCACAATGCCAGATACAATGCCGCACAGTGCCAGTTACATGCCCCACAGTGCCATACATGCCCCACAGTGCCAGATACAACGCCCCACAGTGCCAGTTACATGCCCCACAGTGACATACATGTCCCACAGTGCCAGATACATGCCCCACAGTGCCAGTAACATGCCCCAGAGTGCCAGATAGAAGACTCCCCCCGTCACTCACCGCTTCCCTCTGCTATGTGAGGGGAGGAGAGCGCAGTGCATCTCCTGCCCCTCAACGCTCCAGGTCTCCGGCGGCGGCTATCTTAAATGTGGCGCTGGTTCGTTAGCCAATCAGAGCTCGCGGACTGGCAGCCAATCAGGAGCCGGTCCGCAAGCTCTGATTGGCTAACACCGCCGGAGACCGGACACACACGCAGCGTTGCTGGCAGCGCGGCAGTTAGCACATTGAGGGGCAGGAGAGGTGCTGCGCTCTCCTCCCCTCACATTGCAGCATGATGGGGGCGAGTGGGCATGATGCCCTGGCTGCCGGCGGTGCCCCCCTCTGCTGGGCCTGCCAAGGCGCCCAGAGTACATGCCCCACTCGCCCTGCCTTAGTTACGCCTCTGGTCACAGTCATAGGCGTGCGCAGAACATTTTATTAGGGGGTGCACCATCCGAGGGGTGTGTTTAGCAACACCTATTGGGCGTGTCTTGCACCACCTATTGGCACTCAAAGCAATATAAACATATGCCCCCAGCGGTGCACCTTACTCAATAACCTCAGTGGTTCCAGATACACACTTGCCCCCAGCGGTGCCAGATACACACTTGCCCCCAGCGCTGCCAGATACACACTTACCCCCAGTGGTGCCAGATACACACTTGCCCCCAGCAGTGCCAGATACACACATGCCCCCAGAGGAGCCAGATACATAGCAGTGCCAGATACATATGTCCCCAGTGGTGCCAGATACACAAATGCCCCCAGCGGTGCCAGATACATATGCCCCCAGCAGTGCTACATACATAAATGCCCCCAGCGGTGCCAGATACATATGCCCCACTGGTGCCACATATATAAATGCGCACAATGTTGCCAGATACATAAATGCCCCCAGTGGTGCAGATACCTATGACCCCAGTGGTGCCAGATACATACATGCCCCCAGTGGTGCCAGATACATATGCCCTCATTTGTGCTCACCCTCCTCTGTTGCCAGTGCCGCCGATTTCCATCTTTGCCACTGAGGGGAGGAGAGCGCAGCGCACGTCTCTCCTGTGCCTCACTTCACTAAGTCCCTGGCTGTCTGAGGCGGCCATTTGAAATGTGGCGCTTGCTTGTGAGCCAATCAAAGCTCACGTGCCAGAAGCCAATCAAGAGCTGGTCCGCGAGCTCTGATTGGCTGACAGCCAAGAGACATTGTAAATGACTGCCGGAGATGAGGACACACAGTGAGGGGCAGGAGAGACGTGCACAGCACTCTCCTCCCTTCAGGTTCTGTGTCAGACTGAGAAGGTAATTGGCGGCAGCAGCAACAGGCGTGCGCGTGTGTGCGGGGGGTGCCAGACATTAGGGGGTGCCTGAGCGCACCAGGCACCCCCCTTGCGCACGCCTATGGTCACAGTATAAGATGACATATCTGTCGGTCCATTTACAGTACTTAAAGAGCTTTTTACCATTACATTAAACGTATTTTTTCTGAGCCCAATATGCCTGATAACTGTTTAAGACTTAGAGTAAAGCAAAATGAAGGGGTAAAATTGCTATGCAGAGCTTTTCCAATCCTCCTTCATCGGTTTCGGACCCTGTATTTAAAGGGGTAATTATATTCAAAAACAAAGTCAGTCCTGTTTTGTGTTCAAAATAAATCCTTAAATCAAGTGGCCAAAAACCTCTGAAAGTATGGGTGCTTTGAATCATTACATAGTAAATTTAGCCCACCATTCCCCGCAGCTCTCACCATGCTGCTCCCGTTATAACTGTTACAGTATATCAACAAGTCAACTATGATTTAACATTCATGCATACTACATACTGGAAACAGAGAGCTCTAGGGCTTTGGCAAGAAAACTCGTGGAAGGACAACTTCCTGTTAACTATTCGGGCAGAATTATTTAGAGAGAATTTATAAGTAATCTCCTTTAAAAGTTATCCCATATCATTTACCATCCTGTAAAATGTGTTTCTGCAGCGAGGTACACTGGTATTACACAGGGAATAACATCTGGGTGTACAGTTTGATCTTGATCTGAGGCACCAACAGGCTAAAGCTTTGACTGTTCCCAAGATGCACTGCGCTGCCCCCTCTATAGCCCCGCCTCCAGGCACTGGAGCTCAGTTTGTAAGTTGGTGCCTACAGTGCTGGCAGCTAACTTCAAGGGCCGCAGCACAGGCACTAGTTGCTATATGTCATGCTGACATATCGTGCTGCGGCTCCCTCACCTCCCCCAGCGGCGCTGTATACTCCCGCGCCCTGGTTGCCAGGTACTTACAGTGGAGGCGCACTGGTTTCATTAGGCACACACATAACGCCGCTGCTCGCCTGGATCGCGTGCCTGAAAATCTAGGGAGGAGGTAAGAGGGTCCCCCAGGTGGGATCCGCTGTAATTGCGATCCGGACGTGGTCTCCGGAGACTGACTGTGCCGCTGGCGTGGACCCTGTGGCTGTGCAGGGACCCCACTATATCCACCAGGGCAAGGAGTACAGGTCGGATTTACTAAAATCCGTTTCACATAGGCTCCATATTACCCGGTGGTGAAGTCCAGCAGAGAGAATAAGGCTCTGACCTGCAGCCCCTCCCCCAGCTCCAGGCGCCATCTACATCAGATGTTCCCGCTCTGGAGCGGCATCTCTCCCTCACTGCCTGTCAGCGTTTGAGCGCCATTACACAGAGCTGCGCTGATTCTGGGACTGTTGGGCAGGGCCGTCTTAACAGCAAGTGTAGGCCCCTGGACACAGCAATGCACTGGGCCCCCTACCCATCCTCCAGCGGTAGGGGTGGGAGGTGCTATCAGCGGCAGCTTTGATGTCCCGGGGGTGGTAGGGGGTGTTCTATCTTCCGCTCAGCATGTAGGACCTGGAGCAGTAATTTCTGCTAATTACTCTTTTACTGCATAGATGGGGCTAAACTGTAGAAGGGGTGGATAGTGGAGTGGGCTTAATATTTATCATTTTCCAGTGGGAGGGCAGCTTGCTTGACTGCAGATATCTCAAGTTCCTGAAAATAGATTTCTTAGCTTTGAATGGGATAATAACCTAGAGAGTCTCACCTTTCAGGAGGATTTGGGGACTTGGGGATCAGAGTTCAGGCGCCAGAGCAATTCACGAATAAAAATATAAAACTGCATACAAGGCGTGTGGAGCTGGAGCAGGGACCAGGTGCTGGAAGGCTGATATCTCTGGTTCTGGGCATGGTAGAGACAAGCTGCAAGTGTCCAGTGAAAGGGGAGAGTCACAGCTTTTGGAGTATACCCTCAGAAATCAGCCAGAACCCGAGATATCTGGCTGGGAAGAACAATTAACAGGCTTGTATGGGGACCACTGCTTTCAAGTCGGATATCTCCGGTTCCCCAGGGCCGATTTTAAAAAATCTGGTAACCCTGGAAAGAGGGGACACTCAGCTATCAGCCTAGGGCCCTTATACTCATGGGGCCCTTGGGCAAGAGCCCACTGAGCCCATACGAAAAGACGGCCCTGCTGTTGGGCACCGTCTCCTCTGTAAATTCGCCTGCCTCATCAGCCCTGTACTTTAACTAGAGATGAGCGGGTTCGGTTTCTCTGAATCCGAACCCGCACGAACTTCATGTTTTTTTCACGGGTCCGAGCAGACTCGGATCCTCCCGCCTTGCTCGGTTAACCCGAGCGCGCCCGAACGTCATCATGACGCTGTCGGATTCTCGCGAGACTCGGATTCTATATAAGGAGCCGCGCGTCGCCGCCATTTTCACACGTGCATTGAGATTGATAGGGAGAGGACGTGGCTGGCGTCCTCTCCATTTAGATTAGGGTTGAGAGAGAGAGAGAGAGATTGACCTGAGGCTGTGATACTGTAGAAGAGAGTGCAGAGTTTAGTGACTGACGACCACAGTGACCACCAGACAGTGCAGTTGTTTGTTTTATTTAATATATCCGTTCTCTGCCTGAAAAAAACGATACACACAGTGACTCAGTCACATACCATATCTGTGTGCACTGCTCAGCCCAGTGTGCTGCATCAATGTATATATATATCTGACTGTGCTCAGCTCACACAGCTTATAATTGTGGGGGAGACTGGGGAGCACTGCAGTGCCAGTTATAGGTTATAGCAGGAGCCAGGAGTACATAATATTATATTAAAATTAAACAGTGCACACTTTTGCTGCAGGAGTGCCACTGCCAGTGTGACTAGTGACCAGTGACCTGACCACCAGTATATATAATATTAGTAGTATACTATCTCTTTATCAACCAGTCTATATTAGCAGCAGACACAGTACAGTGCGGTAGTTCACGGCTGTGGCTACCTCTGTGTCGGCACTCGGCAGCCCGTCCATAATTGTATATACCACCTAACCGTGTTTTTTTTTTCTTTCTTTATAGTCATACTAGTTACGAGTATACTATCTCTTTATCAACCAGTCTATATTAGCAGCAGACACAGTACAGTGCGGTAGTTCACGGCTGTGGCTACCTCTGTGTCGGCACTCGGCAGCCCGTCCATAATTGTATATACCACCTAACCGTGGTTTTTTTTTCTTTCTTTATACATACATACTAGTTACGAGTATACTATCTCTTTATCAACCAGTCTATATTAGCAGCAGACACAGTACAGTGCGGTAGTTCACGGCTGTGGCTACCTCTGTGTCGGCACTCGGCAGCCCGTCCATAATTGTATATACCACCTAACCGTGGTTTTTTTTTCTTTCTTTATACATACATACTAGTTATGAGTATACTATCTCTTTATCAACCAGTCTATATATTAGCAGCAGACACAGTACAGTGCGGTAGTTCACGGCTGTGGCTACCTCTGTGTCGGCACTCGGCAGCCCGTCCATAATTGTATATACCACCTAACCGTGGTTTTTTTTTCTTTCTTTATACATACATACTAGTTACGAGTATACTATCTCTTTATCAACCAGTCTATATTAGCAGCAGACACAGTACAGTGCGGTAGTTCACGGCTGTGGCTACCTCTGTGTCGGCACTCGGCAGCCCGTCCATAATTGTATATACCACCTAACCGTGGTTTTTTTTTCTTTCTTTATACATACATACTAGTTACGAGTATACTATCTCTTTATCAACCAGTCTATATATTAGCAGCAGACACAGTACAGTGCGGTAGTTCACGGCTGTGGCTACCTCTGTGTCGGCACTCGGCAGCCCGTCCATAATTGTATATACCACCTAACCGTGGTTTTTTTTTCTTTCTTTATAGTCATACTAGTTACGAGTATACTATCTCTTTATCAACCAGTCTATATTAGCAGCAGACACAGTACAGTGCGGTAGTTCACGGCTGTGGCTACCTCTGTGTCGGCACTCGGCAGCCCGTCCATAATTGTATATACCACCTAACCGTGGTTTTTTTTTCTTTCTTTATACATACATACTAGTTACGAGTATACTATCTCTTTATCAACCAGTCTATATATTAGCAGCAGACACAGTACAGTGCGGTAGTTCACGGCTGTGGCTACCTCTGTGTCGGCACTCGGCAGCCCGTCCATAATTGTATATACCACCTAACCGTGGTTTTTTTTTCTTTCTTTATAGTCATACTAGTTACGAGTATACTATCTCTTTATCAACCAGTCTATATTAGCAGCAGACACAGTACAGTGCGGTAGTTCACGGCTGTGGCTACCTCTGTGTCGGCACTCGGCAGCCCGTCCATAATTGTATATACCTGTTATGATTCCCGTACTCCAGACCAGAAGAGATCTTATGGCAGAGGTCTGAGTACTGGGAAGATATGCTGGTTGTGGGAGCAGGAGAGCCTAGTAACCCCTGGCGCCCTAACTCCGTTGTCTCGCCCGTGTTATCAGAAATCCCTTGCGAGACTATGGTTGCTTGAGCCCATGGCAGCCGCGTTCGAAGGGCGGATTATGTCTGCCCAACCCCGATGCCCCCGCAGGTCTTAATGGGAGACAAAGGGAAATCCGAGACAGGGTGATAACAAGGGGCCCTCTGACTAAGCAACCAGGCCAGGGGTTACAAGCTAACTAACTTTAACCAAAGGTATGTGCGGACTAGCCGCCAGGGAAAAGGACAACCAAAGAACCACTGATCCGTTACTCCTATCCAGCACCGCTGGATACCAGAGTGGATCTGTGGGAGCGGAATCCTCCGCAAAAGCTCCAGAACACAAATTAACTAAATAATAAACAGTAAGCGGACAAGCCGCAACACACGGCTGAGCCGCGACTCACGAACACCACAGGATGTTAAAGGTGCTCGGTCAGACTCCAGGAATAGATGGCAAACTTCCGAGTACAGGATCTCTGAGGACAGGAACAACCGGATTGAGCAGGACTGGAAACTCTCTGTAGCAGACACAGGCAAACAGGAAGCTATCACCGGCGTCTGTAAGAAGTCCTGAGGGTGCCTTTATTCAGGAACCCTCCAATCAAGATCCAGACAGGGTAATCAATGGAAATGCCGTGCAGCTTGCATGCTGCACGGCCAGCACATAATCAGGTAATTTAGGACAGACCCAGCAACGGGGAACGCGGCTGAACGTGGCGTCCCTGTTGCTAAGGTCAGAGCGGCTCTGTGCGCCCGGCGTCTAGCGTTGCCAGGGAGCCGGCGGCTGAACGCGCATGGCGTCCCTGGTTGCTAGGTGCCGGGCCGCACCGACGAGCGGACCCCGGCGCCTAACAGTACCCCCCCCCTTGAGGAGGGGTCAAGGAACCCCTAAAGCCAGGTTTCTGAGGAAATTCTCGAAAAAATGCCCTTTTGAGCCTTGGGGCATGAAGGTCCTCATCCAGGACCCAAGACCTTTCCTCTGGCCCATAACCTCTCCAATGTACCAAAAAATAAAGCCGACCCCGGGACAACTTGGAATCGAGAACCTTCTCCACCAAGAACTCCTACTGACCCTGTACATTTACTGGAGATCTCCCCTGAGATATTCTACGAGGAAATCTACTGGACGAAACATAAGGTTTAAGCAATGAGCAATGGAAGGTATTTCCGATCCGTAAAGTTTTTGGTAAGCGTAACCGGAAAGCAACTGGATTGACTTTTTTGATAATGAGAAATGGTCCAATAAATCTAGGACCCAATCTGGCTGAGGTTTGTCGGAGTTTAATGTTGCGAGTCGACAACCACACCCTGTCTCCTACTTTAAAAGTGCACGGCCGCCGGAGTCTGTCAGAAAATCTTTTTTCCCGGAATGCTGCTTTTCTGAGAGCCAGGTGCACTTTTTTCCAAATAAGTTTAAGATGAGAAGTCAGGGCCAGAGAGGAGACAGAGGAATGTTGAAAAAATGAATTAGCTCTGGGGTGAAAACCAAAAACTGCAAAAAATGGAGACACATTGGTGGAGGAATGACAGGCATTATTATAAGCAAACTCCGCCAATGGAAGAAACTCAGACCAGTCATTTTGGAGTTTGGCCGAGTACAAACGCAAATATTGTTTAAGAGATTGGTTAACTCGCTCAGTCTGTCCATTGGATTGGGGATGATAGCCGGAGGTTAATGATAATTTCATCTTCAACGAAGCACAAAAGGACTTCCAAAATTGTGCAATGAATTGTGGACCCCTGTCAGAGACAATATCAGTGGGTAAGCCATGGAGTCTGAAAACATGGCGGAGGAACAAGACTGCCAATCCCTGGGCAGATGGCAATCGGGGAAGAGCAATGAAATGGGCCATTTTGCTAAAACGGTCCACTACCACCCATATGACTCGGCATCCGGCTGACAGAGGGAGGTCCACCACAAAATCCATGGAGATATGCGACCATGGCCTAAGGGGAACATTCAAGGGCATAAGTTGACCTATAGGCAAAGAACGGGGAACTTTATGCTGTGCACAGACCTGACAAGAAAAAACAAACTCTTTAATGTCTTTGGAAAGACCAGGCCACCATACTGAGCGGGAGACTAATTCCAAAGTCTTAGCGATTCCCGGATGCCCGGCAACCTTGCTATCATGAAACTCCGCCAAAACAGTAGCTCTCAAAAACTCAGGGACAAAAAGACGACCAGCAGGAGTATTTCCAGGAGCTTGATGTTGAAGCAGCTTTAACTGGGTAAATACATCCTGTGTGAGGCCTGCCCGAATGACTGAAGACGGAAGTATGGGAGTAACAGGACTGTTGTCTTGAACTGGAAGAAAACTGTGTGACAGGGCATCTGCCTTAGTATTCTTGGAACCTGGCCTGAAGGTGATAATGAATTTGAAACGAGTAAAAAATAAAGCCCAACGAGCCTGCCGGGCATTCAGTCGTTTGGCAGATTCAATGTATTGAAGATTTTTGTGATCAGTCAAAACTGAAATGGTATGGGTCGCTCCTTCAAGCCAATGCCTCCACTCCTCGAAAGCCCATTTAATAGCCAGCAATTCCCGGTTACCAACATCGTAGTTGGATTCTGCAGATGAGAATTTCCTGGACATAAAGGCACAAGGATGTAATTCAAGGGAATCTGGATCCTTCTGAGAAAGGATAGCCCCTACTCCAACCTCCGAGGCATCAACCTCAATAATGAAAGGCAATTCTGGGTTGGGATGTCTAAGGACAGCGGCTGAGACAAAGGCTTGTTTCAAGGCCTGAAAAGATAACTCAGCTTCACATGACCAATTGGTAGGATCTGCTCCCTTCTTAGTAAGTGCCACAATGGGAGCAACTAGGTCAGAGAAAGAGTGAATAAATCTTCTATAGTAGTTTGCAAACCCTAAAAAGCGCTGAATTGCTTTTAAATTGGTGGGTTGCGCCCAACTAAGGATGGCTTGGAGCTTCTTCGGTTCCATACGGAATCCCCGAGGGGAAATAATGTACCCTAAAAAGGATACCTCCGTGACATGAAATTCACACTTCTCCAGTTTGGCATATAGGTGATTTTCACGTAATTTCTTTAGCACCTGACGCACCTGGGTAACATGTTGTTCTTCAGAGTCAGAATATATCAAAATATCGTCTAAGTAGACTACAACGAATCTTCCAAGAAATTCACGGAGCACATCATTAATGAGATCCTGGAAAACTGCCGGAGCGTTTGACAGGCCGAATGGCATAACCAGATACTCATAGTGGCCTGATTGAGTACTGAATGCCGTTTTCCACTCATCCCCTGACTTGATTCTGATGAGGTTATATGCTCCTCTAAGGTCAATTTTGGAAAAAATCACAGCCGAACGTAGCTGATCAAAGAGGACAGAGATCAGCGGCAGAGGGTAAGTATTCTTTACTGAGATTTTATTCAAAGCTCTAAAGTCAATGCAGGGTCTGAGTGAACCATCCTTCTTCTCTACGAAGAAGAAACCTGCACTTAATGGGGATTTAGATGGCCTGATAAAACCTTTCCCAAGGCTTTCTTTCACATACTCATTCATGGCCACAGTTTCAGGACCAGACAATGCATATAACCTTCCTTTAGGCAACGTGGCACCAGGAATTAGCTCAATGGCACAATCGTAAGGCCTATGGGGAGGCAGAATATCCGCATTGCCCTTGGAAAACACGTCGACAAAATCCTGATATTCCTCAGGAATGGGTGCAGGAACGGCGGCAGCTACTCGGATAGGAAGCGTAATACATTCTTTACTACAGATGGTACCCCATTGTAAGATCTCCCCCGACTGCCAATCAATGATGGGATTATGAAAGGCCAGCCAAGGGTGACCCAGAACCACAGGAACTGCTGGACAATGAGTAAGGAAAAACTCAATCTTTTCAGAATGCAGGGCACCCACCGAGAGTAAAACAGGAGGTGTACCTAGAGAAATAACCCCATTGGACAAGGGACTCCCATCTAAACCATGCATGGTGACACACCTACCCAAGGTTAACTGAGGAATACCTAAGGCCTTGGCCCATGTTAAATCCATAAAGTTCCCTGCAGCTCCACTGTCCACAAAAGCAGAGACCGAGGAACAGAGGCTGCCAAAGGAAACTTTAGCAGGAACTAACAGTGAATTATTTGAGGAGATGAGCTGCAGACCAAAGTGAACCCCCTCACAACTCACTTGGTCAGGAAGTTTCCCGATTTGTTCGGACAACTACGGGCAAAATGTCCCTTACCTCCACAGTATAAACAAAGACCAGAATTTTGCCTCCTGGTTCTTTCTTCAGGAGACAATTTGGAGAGACCTATCTGCATAGGCTCCTCCATGTCTACAGGAATGGAAAGCACACAAGGAGAAGACCCGACAGATGCCCCTTTTTCAGCCCTCCGCTCTCTGAGCCGACGATCTATCTTAATAGAGAGCTCCATGAGTTTATCGAGAGTCTCAGGAGCGGGATACTGAAGGAGACTGTCTTTTATAGATTCAGATAAGCCGAGGCGAAACTGACTGCGCAGGGCTGGGTCATTCCATCCACAGTCGTTCGACCAACGGCGAAACTCCGTACAATAATTCTCTGCGGGATTCCTACCCTGTCTAAGAGCACGCAACTGACTCTCAGCGGACGCCTCTCTATCAGGGTCATCATACAATAGCCCTAAAGATTTTAAAAAGGCGTCTACAGACGATAAGGCCGGATCGTCTGTCTTTAAACCAAAAGCCCAGGTCTGAGGATCCCCCTGAAGCAGAGAAATAATAATTCCAACCCGCTGAGCCTCCGTACCTGAGGAGACTGGTCTTAAACGAAAATAAAGTTTACAAGACTCTTTAAAATTAAAAAACTGTTTTCTATCCCCAGAAAAACGGTCAGGCAGATGCATTTTTGGTTCAGGGATGACCCTCGGGGAAGTCCGTAACAGATCTTCCTGTGACCTCACCCGGAGGGACAGATCCTGAACCATCTGAGTAAGTTCTTGAATCTGACTAACTAGAAGCTGGCCAGGATTTGGCCCAATACCGGCGGGATTCATGAGGCCGACAAAATCTCCCAACTGAATAAGTGAAAAAATTAACTCCTGTTAATTTAAATTTTTTCTTTTGTCAGGCCGGTGATAATGTTATGATTCCCGTACTCCAGACCAGAAGAGATCTTATGGCAGAGGTCTGAGTACTGGGAAGATATGCTGGTTGTGGGAGCAGGAGAGCCTAGTAACCCCTGGCGCCCTAACTCCGTTGTCTCGCCCGTGTTATCAGAAATCCCTTGCGAGACTATGGTTGCTTGAGCCCATGGCAGCCGCGTTCGAAGGGCGGATTATGTCTGCCCAACCCCGATGCCCCCGCAGGTCTTAATGGGAGACAAAGGGAAATCCGAGACAGGGTGATAACAAGGGGCCCTCTGACTAAGCAACCAGGCCAGGGGTTACAAGCTAACTAACTTTAACCAAAGGTATGTGCGGACTAGCCGCCAGGGAAAAGGACAACCAAAGAACCACTGATCCGTTACTCCTATCCAGCACCGCTGGATACCAGAGTGGATCTGTGGGAGCGGAATCCTCCGCAAAAGCTCCAGAACACAAATTAACTAAATAATAAACAGTAAGCGGACAAGCCGCAACACACGGCTGAGCCGCGACTCACGAACACCACAGGATGTTAAAGGTGCTCGGTCAGACTCCAGGAATAGATGGCAAACTTCCGAGTACAGGATCTCTGAGGACAGGAACAACCGGATTGAGCAGGACTGGAAACTCTCTGTAGCAGACACAGGCAAACAGGAAGCTATCACCGGCGTCTGTAAGAAGTCCTGAGGGTGCCTTTATTCAGGAACCCTCCAATCAAGATCCAGACAGGGTAATCAATGGAAATGCCGTGCAGCTTGCATGCTGCACGGCCAGCACATAATCAGGTAATTTAGGACAGACCCAGCAACGGGGAACGCGGCTGAACGTGGCGTCCCTGTTGCTAAGGTCAGAGCGGCTCTGTGCGCCCGGCGTCTAGCGTTGCCAGGGAGCCGGCGGCTGAACGCGCACGGCGTCCCTGGTTGCTAGGCGCCGGGCCGCACCGACGAGCGGACCCCGGCGCCTAACAATACCACCTAACCGTGGTTTTTTTTTCTTTCTTTATACATACATACTAGTTACGAGTATACTATCTCTTTATCAACCAGTCTATATATTAGCAGCAGACACAGTACAGTGCGGTAGTTCACGGCTGTGGCTACCTCTGTGTCGGCACTCGGCAGCCCGTCCATAATTGTATATACCACCTAACCGTGGTTTTTTTTTCTTTCTTTATACATACATACTAGTTACGAGTATACTATCTCTTTATCAACCAGTCTATATATTAGCAGCAGACACAGTACAGTGCGGTAGTTCACGGCTGTGGCTACCTCTGTGTCGGCACTCGGCAGCCCGTCCATAATTGTATATACCACCTAACCGTGGTTTTTTTTCTTTCTTTATACATACATACTAGTTACGAGTATACTATCTCTTTATCAACCAGTCTATATATTAGCAGCAGACACAGTACAGTGCGGTAGTTCACGGCTGTGGCTACCTCTGTGTCGGCACTCGGCAGCCCGTCCATAATTGTATACTAGTATCCAATCCATCTCCATTGTTTACCTGAGGTGCCTTTTAGTTGTGCCTATTAAAATATGGAGAACAAAAATGTTGAGGTTCCAAAATTAGGGAAAGATCAAGATCCACTTCCACCTCGTGCTGAAGCTGCTGCCACTAGTCATGGCCGAGACGATGAAATGCCAGCAACGTCGTCTGCCAAGGCCGATGCCCAATGTCATAGTACAGAGCATGTCAAATCCAAAACACCAAATATCAGTAAAAAAAGGACTCCAAAACCTAAAATAAAATTGTCGGAGGAGAAGCGTAAACTTGCCAATATGCCATTTACCACACGGAGTGGCAAGGAACGGCTGAGGCCCTGGCCTATGTTCATGGCTAGTGGTTCAGCTTCACATGAGGATGGAAGCACTCAGCCTCTTGCTAGAAAAATGAAAAGACTAAAGCTGGCAAAAGCAGTAGCACCGCAAAGAACTGTGCGTTCTTCGAAATCCCAAATCCACAAGGAGAGTCCGACTCCAATTGTGTCGGTTGCGATGCCTGACCTTCCCAACACTGGACGTGAAGAGCATGCGCCTTCCACCATTTGCACGCCCCCTGCAAGTGATGGAAGGAGCACCCGCAGTCCAGTTCCTGATAGTCAGATTGAAGATGTCAGTGTTGAAGTACACCTGGATGAGGAGGATATGGGTGTTGCTGGCGCTGGGGAGGAAATTGACCAGGAGGATTCTGATGGTGAGGTGGTTTGTTTAAGTCAGGCACCCGGGGAGACACCTGTTGTCCGTGGTAGGAATATGGCCGTTGACATGCCTGGTGAAAATACCAAAAAAATCAGCTCTTCGGTGTGGAAGTATTTCACCAGAAATGCGGACAACAGGTGTCAAGCCGTGTGTTCCCTTTGTCAAGCTGTAATAAGTAGGGGTAAGGACGTTAACCACCTCGGAACATCCTCCCTTATACGTCACCTGCAGCGCATTCATAATAAGTCAGTGACAAGTTCAAAAACTTTGGGTGACAGCGGAAGCAGTCCACTGACCAGTAAATCCCTTCCTCTTGTAACCAAGCTCACGCAAACCACCCCACCAACTCCCTCAGTGTCAATTTCCTCCTTCCCCAGGAATGCCAATAGTCCTGCAGGCAATGTCACTGGCAATTCTGACGAGTCCTCTCCTGCCTGGGATTCCTCCGATGCATCCTTGCGTGTAACGCCTACTGCTGCTGGCGCTGCTGTTGTTGCTGCTGGGAGTCGATGGTCATCCCAGAAGGGAAGTCGTAAGCACACTTTTACTACTTCCACCAAGCAATTGACTGTCCAACAGTCCTTTGCGAGGAAGATGAAATATCACAGCAGTCATCCTGTTGCAAAGCGGATAACTGAGGCCTTGACAACTATGTTGGTGTTAGACGTGCGTCCGGTATCCGCCGTTAGTTCACAGGGAACTAGACAATTTCTTGAGGTAGTGTGCCCCCGTTACCAAATACCATCTAGGTTCCACTTCTCTAGGCAGGCGATACCGAGAATGTACACGGACGTCAGAAAAAGACTCACCAGTGTCCTAAAAAATGCAGTTGTACCCAATGTCCACTTAACCACGGACATGTGGACAAGTGGAGCAGGGCAGGGTCAGGACTATATGACTGTGACAGCCCACTGGGTAGATGTATGGACTCCAGCCGCAAGAACAGCAGCGGCGGCACCAGTAGCAGCATCTCGCAAACGCCAACTCTTTCCTAGGCAGGCTACGCTTTGTATCACCGGTTTCCAGAATACGCACACAGCTGAAAACCTCTTACGGCAACTGAGGAAGATCATCGCGGAATGGCTTACCCCAATTGGACTCTCCTGTGGATTTGTGGCATCGGACAACGCCAGCAATATTGTGTGTGCATTAAATCTGGGCCAATTCCAGCACGTCCCATGTTTTGCACATACCTTGAATTTGGTGGTGCAGAATTTTTTTAAAAACGACAGGGGCGTGCAAGAGATGCTGTCGGTGGCCAGAAGAATTGCGGGACACTTTCGGCGTACAGGCACCACGTACAGAAAACTGGAGCACCACCAAAAACTACTGAACCTGCCCTGCCATCATCTGAAGCAAGAAGTGGTAACGAGGTGGAATTCAACCCTGTATATGCTTCAGAGGTTGGAGGAGCAGCAAAAGGCCATTCAAGCCTATACAATTGAGCACGATATAGGAGGTGGGATGCACCTGTCTCAAGCGCAGTGGAGAATGATTTCAACGTTGTGCAAGGTTCTGATGCCCTTTGAACTTGCCACACGTGAAGTCAGTTCAGACACTGCCAGCCTGAGTCAGGTCATTCCCCTCATCAGGCTTTTGCAGAAGAAGCTGGAGACATTGAAGGAGGAGCTAACACGGAGCGATTCCGCTAGGCATGTGGGACTTGTGGATGGAGCCCTTAATTCGCTTAGCAAGGATTCACGGGTGGTCAATCTGTTGAAATCAGAGCACTACATTTTGGCCACCGTGCTCGATCCTAGATTTAAAGCCTACCTTGGATCTCTCTTTCCGGCAGACACAAGTCTGCTGGGGTTCAAACACCTGCTGGTGAGTAAATTGTCAAGTCAAGCGGAACGCGACCTGTCAACAACATCTCCTCCTTCACATTCTCCCGCAACTGGGGGTGCGAGGAAAAGGCTCAGAATTCCGAGCCCACCCGCTGGCGGTGATGCAGGGCAGTCTGGAGCGACTGCTGATGCTGACATCTGGTCCGGACTGAAGGACCTGACAACGATTACGGACATGTCGTCTACTGTCACTGCATATGATTCTCTCCCCATTGAAAGAATGGTGGAGGATTATATGAGTGACCGCATCCAAGTAGGCACGTCACACAGTCCGTACTTATACTGGCAGGAAAAAGAGGCAATTTGGAGGCCCTTGCACAAACTGGCTTTATTCTACCTAAGTTGCCCTCCCACAAGTGTGTACTCCGAAAGAGTGTTTAGTGCCGCCGCTCACCTTGTCAGCAATCGGCGTACGAGGTTACATCCAGAAAATGTGGAGAAGATGATGTTCATTAAAATGAATTATAATCAATTCCTCCGTGGAGACATTGACCAGCAGCAATTGCCTCCACAAAGTACACAGGGAGCTGAGATGGTGGATTCCAGTGGGGACGAATTGATAATCTGTGAGGAGGGGGATGTACACGGTGATATATCGGAGGATGATGATGAGGTGGACATCTTGCCTCTGTAGAGCCAGTTTGTGCAAGGAGAGATTAATTGCTTCTTTTTTGGTGGGGGTCCAAACCAACCCGTCATATCAGTCACAGTCGTGTGGCAGACCCTGTCACTGAAATGATGGGTTGGTTAAAGTGTGCATGTCCTGTTTATACAACATAAGGGTGGGTGGGAGGGCCCAAGGACAATTCCATCTTGCACCTCTTTTTTCTTTTCTTTTTCTTTGCGTCATGTGCTGTTTGGGGAGGGTTTTTTGGAAGGGACATCCTGCGTGACACTGCAGTGCCACTCCTAGATGGGCCCGGTGTTTGTGTCGGCCACTAGGGTCGCTTATCTTACTCACACAGCTACCTCATTGCGCCTCTTTTTTTCTTTGCGTCATGTGCTGTTTGGGGAGGGTTTTTTGGAAGGGACATCCTGCGTGACACTGCAGTGACACTCCTAGATGGGCCCGGTGTTTGTGTCGGCCACTAGGGTCGCTTATCTTACTCACACAGCTACCTCATTGCGCCTCTTTTTTTCTTTGCGTCATGTGCTGTTTGGGGAGGGTTTTTTGGAAGGGACATCCTGCGTGACACTGCAGTGCCACTCCTAGATGGGCCCGGTGTTTGTGTCGGCCACTAGGGTCGCTAATCTTACTCACACAGCTACCTCATTGCGCCTCTTTTTTTCTTTGCGTCATGTGCTGTTTGGGGAGGGTTTTTTGGAAGGGCCATCCTGCGTGACACTGCAGTGCCACTCCTAGATGGGCCCGGTGTTTGTGTCGGCCACTAGGGTCGCTTATCTTACTCACACAGCGACCTAGGTGCAAATTTTAGGACTAAAAATAATATTGTGAGGTGTGAGGTATTCAGAATAGACTGAAAATGAGTGGAAATTATGGTTTTTGAGGTTAATAATACTTTGGGATCAAAATGACCGCCAAATTCTATGATTTAAGCTGTTTTTTAGGTTTTTTGGAAAAAAACACCCGAATCCAAAACACACCCGAATCCGACAAAAAAAATTCGGTGAGGTTTTGCCAAAACGCGGTCGAACCCAAAACACGGCCGCGGAACCGAACCCATAACCAAAACACAAAACCCGAAAAATTTCCGGCGCTCATCTCTAACTTTAACAGGACACTTAAGTATTCTACATGTCATTTAGACAGTGTTAGTTAAGAACAAGTGCATAACCACAGGAATATTTAGTACAAGTAGTCTGTGATATACATCCAGTGTTTATTGTGCATTGTTATAGCTGTACATACATAGCTTTACATAGTATTGCTAGTCCAGAGCAGTTTTATTGTTGTATGTAATAATTTCTTCATTGTACATGTGACTGTGTGTGCCAATAGCTGCTGTGTGGTTTCCATTCAGTGAAACTTACACGTATTGCTATCCCTATATTCTGTACCCTGAGGGGGGCTAGGTGTGTCAGGGTCATATATATAATGTTTCACAGGATATACTATTTTGTATTTTTCTCTGTGTATTTTCAGTCACCCTATACCGCTTAAATACTTAAATGTTTTGTGCTCTGCATTTGAAGTCACATTACACAGGGATTTTTTTGTCCGGTACTGTAGTTATCTGGCTATATTGTACTACTAAGCCCTAAGGCTACGTTTCCAATTAATGTCTGCTACACAGGGCGGGGATTCCGTGGACGCTCCTGCCTCATGCAGTTCTGACGTCACGGTTTTACTTGAGGAAAATGTTTCAGCTTAGGGTCCAGGTACTGAGTGTTCTACACCCCCTGGTCAGCCTGCAGCACCGGTGGCACACCACGACCCACCTTGGGCTGCTTTCTCTAATATGCTGACTACGCTGGTAACAAGACTTACGCCCCCTGTGGGACCTCCTGTGCCATTACAGCCACATATTGTCCCTGTAGTTAATCCGCCATGGGCGGATACTCTGTCAACTCAGTTACAGCAATTAAATCAGTCCTTGGTTACACAAACACCTAACCCTCGCCCTCCTAGGACCAAAGGGAAATTTAAGCGGGTCATTTCTTCCTCACAATCCACTCATGTTTCGGAATCCGATGAAGATGGGGAATATACTGATCCATCAGACACTGATACAGCTGCTTCTGATGGGGAAACTACAACAAAGGTGGATGTACATGACCTAGTGGAGGCTATCACACTGATTCTTCAGATTGATGATGAGACTGACCCTCCAGATACCTGATAAGTTCAAACGTCAGAAGGTTACTAAATTAGTCTTACCACATTCTGACCATTTAATTGACATACGTCAGGAATCCTGGTAGTCGACCAGGAAAGAAATTCTTCCTGTCTAAAAAGATGCTAGCTCATTATCCTATCACTGCAGAGTTAAGTACCAAGTGGGAAACCCAACCACCAGTGGACTCACATGTAGCCCGTCTTGTGGTGTCATGTACTCTGCCTGTCACCACGTCACCTCTCTGAAGGAACCAACGGATATGCGTGTGGAGGGCTGCTTGAAGTCTATTTAAACTCTCGCAGGTACTGTACATAGACCCACTATGGCAGCCTCTTGGGCTGCAAAAGGTATTGAAGCCTGGGTTCAAGCAGTACAGGCAGAGCTACCTCTGAATTTTCCTGATAATGCCAGACAGTGTTTATCATATATTACCACAGCCTCCCTTTACATTCGGGAGATGGCCTCTGATGCCAGTGTTATGGCGGCCAAAGCGTCTACTACGTCCATTCTGGCTCGCCGGATTCTGTGGTTGCAGTCCAGGTCGGTGGACCTGGACTCTAAAAGACCTTGGAGGTGCTCCCTTTTAAGGGAGAAATACTATTTGGGGAAGATCTGAACAAGATTGTGACTGATTTGGCGTCTGCCAACACTGTATGTCTCCCAGGTACTAATCCTTCGGCTCCGAAGGCTAAGAGTACCACCTTTTCGTTCCTTTCGACCTCCAGGTAAAGCAAAGGGTCGGGCGTACCCGAGACAATCTCGCGCTTCCAAAACCTCTAAGCCCAAACCTAAATGTTCTTGGGCCGCCAGTCAGCCTGCTTTCAAATCTGACAAGCCAGCTGCATGACGGGCAGGCCTCCCCCTGGGGACCCCAGAGTAGGAGGCCGACTTCTGCAGTACACCAAGATATGGTTACAGACCACTTCAGACGCCTGGATGTGGGTAGTCGTCTCTCAAGGTTACGCCATCTCTTTGAAGACACGTCCCCCTCGCCAGTTGTGCTCGATGGTTATTCCTTCAGATCCGTTAAAAGAACAAACTCTACATTTGGTTGTACAATCCCTCCTGAACACAGGAGTGATAGTGACGGTGCCTCAGTCTCAGAGAGGCAGGGGGTACTATTCAACACTGTTCCTGGTTCCAAAAAGCCGAAGGGATCCTCCTGGCCTATTCTCAACCTCAAATCTTTTAACAAATTTGTGAAGGTATCCAAATTACACATGGAAACTCTTTGCTATTTTGTTCTAGCTTTGGAGCCCAAGGACTATATGGTATCCCTGGACATACAGGATGCTTACCTACACATACCTCTTGCCATGTCGCATCAGCAAAATCTGCATTTTGCTATTGGCAACCTACATTATCAATTCCAAGCCTTGCATTTTGGACTGACTACAGCTCCTCGGATCTTCACCAAGGTCATGGCAGTCATGACGGTCATTCTCCGTCGTCAAGGCATCAGGATCCTGCCGTATCGGGATGACTTGCTGATCCTGGCGAATTCCCCAGAGGTTCTCATCCATCATCTGGAACTGACGGTCCAATTCCTACAAGCCCAAGGGTGGCTCATCAATTGGAAGAAATCCTCGCTGGTCCCTGCTCAGAGCATGGTGCACCGGGGGCATTACTGGACACATGCAACCAACATTTGTTCTTGTCTCCAGAGACGGTCCTAAAACTTTAGGACAGAATACGATGCTTCCTCTCTCGCCCAAGAGTGCCGATACACTTGGCGATTCAAGTACTAGGCCTCATGGTGTCGGCTTTCGACATGGTAGCGTAGGCTCAATTTCATTCCCGCCCTCTTCAGAGGTTAATCCTTTCCTAGTGGGATGGCCTGCCTCACCGGATCAGGTTTCAACTGATCTCCTTGACTCCGAAGGTTCGTCTGTCACTGAGCTGGTGGCTACAGGGCCAACAGTTGAGCAACGGCCATACCTTCTGGATCTCCGACTTGGTCCTCCTGACAACGGACACCAGTCTGCGAGGTTGGGGTGCGGTGTTGGAACAACACTTTCTCCAGGGTCGGTGGACCAGGGAGGAATCTCTCCTCCTGATAAATATTCTGGAGTTGTGGGCAGTGTTCAATGCTCTGAAGCTTGCACTGCCTCTGGTACAGAACAGGCCTGTTCAAATACAGTCGGAAAATGCCACCATGGTGGCATACATAAATCATCAAGGCAGCACTCGAAGCCGCATGGCAATGTTGGAAGTGTCAAAGATTCTTCAATGGGCGGACCGCCATCTGCCAGCCATATCGGCAGTGTTCATTCCGGGGGCCTCAACTGGGAAGCGGACTTCCTCAGTCATCAGGATGTACACACTGGAGAGTGGAGCCTTCATCCTGAAGTCTTTCAACTCCTAGTGGACAGGTGGGGACTACCAGATGTAGACCTCATGGTGTCTCAACACGATCACAAGGTTCTGGTCTTCGGAGCAAGGACAAGGGATCCTCAAGCAGCATTTGTGGACACACTGGCAATTCCATGGAACTTTCGGCTGCCGTACGTGTTCCCTCCGGTGTCACCCCTGCCCAGGGTAATAAGGAAGTTCAAGCAAGAAGGAGGAATACTACTTCTAATCGCTCCAGCGTGGCCCAGATAGCATTGGTTCTCAGACCTGAAGGATCTCTCAATAGAGCGTCCTCTTCTACATCCTCAATGCCCAGACCTCCTCGTTCAGGGCCCTTCTGTCTACCAGGATCTGACCCGACTGGCTTTGACAGCGTGGCTCTTGAAGCTTCACTCCTGAGGGCCAAAGGATTTTCTGACGTGGTCATTCAAACTATTTTGAAAGCCTGTAAACCAGCTTCGGCTTGGATTTATTATAGGGTCTGGAATTCTTACTTCACCTGGTGTGCGGCTAAGAATTATGATGCATACAAGTTCAGTACTGCCAAACTTTTGGCTTTTCTGCAACAGGGCCTGGACTTAGGCCTTCGTTTGGCCTCCCTCAAGCTTCATATTTAGGCCTTGTTGGTGTGGTTTGAGAGAAAAATTGTGTCTCTGCCTGACGTTCATACTTTCACTCAGGGTATTTTATGGATTCAGCCTCCCTGTGGCTCATTCGGATTTGTCAGTTGTACTGAATGCCCTACAAGAGTCTCTATTTGAACCTCTTGAGTCTGTGGACCTTAAATGGCTTACACTTAAGGTCTTATTTTTGCTGGCTATTGCCTATGCTCGACGGGTTTCAGACTTGGGTGCCTTATCCTGTCGGTCACCCTTTCTGATTTTTCAACATGACCATGCGGTTCTTAGAACTCACCCTGGTTATCTAACTAAGGTGGTGTAGTCTTTCCACCTTAACCAAGAGATTGTGATTCCGGCCTTTATCTCTCCTGGTTTGTCCTCCAAAGAGCGGTCTTTGGATGTGATACGGGCTTTCCATATCTATGTGAAGAGAACCGCTTCTCTTAGGAGATCTGATTCTCTCTTTGTCCTTTTTGGTTTTCACAAGCGTGGTTGGCCTGCAAATAAGCAAACTTTGGCCAGATCGATTAGAATGGTGATTGCACAAGCTTATGCGCAGGCTGGACTTCCAAGTCCTGCTGCTATCAAGGCCCATTCTACTTGGTCTGTTGGACCTTCTTGGGTGGCCTGCCGTGGCGCATCCCTAGAACAATTGTGCAGTGAACACGTTCATTAGGTTCTATGCCTTTGATACTTCCGCCTTCCAGGATGCTTCATTTGGATGCCGGGTTCTTGTTCCCACTACAGTGTGTCCCTTCCCATGAGGAACTGCTTTAGAACATCCCCGATGTTATTCCTTGTGGAATACCAGTGTATGCCACAGCAGAAAAGGAGATTTATGGTAAGACTTACCATTGTTAAGTCTCTTTCTGCGAGGTACACTGGATTCCACAGGACGCCCACCCTGACGCACTTAGCTTCTTTGGGTTTGCATGGCATTAGCGGCTGGTACCTTCTCCTGTCGTGAGAATGTGGTTCTCTGTGGCTACTAACTACAATCGTCTCTTTTACCTGCTACTGCATTGGACTGGTTAACGAAACTGGGCTCCAGTGCCTGGAGGCGGGGCTATAGAGGAGGCGATGCAGTGCATCTTGGGAACAGTTAAAGCTTTAGCCTGTTCGTGCCTTGGATCAAGATCCAACTCTACACCCCAATGTTATTCCCTGTGGAATCCAGTGTACCTTGCAGAAAGAGTTTAACAATGGTAAGTCTTACCATAAATCTCCTTTTCATGATAATAACTATATTAAATGTTTCAGCTCAGAAGTTCATGCAACCATTATTGACACAGTCTCCTAAATTTTTGTGCTAATAAAGGTTCTTCTGCTTGTGGTGACAAGGGACATCTGAGTCCAAAGTCTTAGTTTTCTGTCGAGCAACAAGTATGAGATCTGGGATGTCTTTTCATATGGACTCAATGGGCCCAGGAGTATAAGGGTCCTAGGCTGATATCTGAGTGTCCCATTTTTCCAGGGGTACCAGATTTTTAAAAATCGGTCTTCGGGAACCGGAGATATACGACTTCAAAGCAGTGGTCCCCACCCGAGCCTTTTAATTGCTCTTCCTGGCCAGATAGCTTGAGTTCTGTCTGACTTAGAGATTTTCTGTGGGTATTGTCATAAAGCTGGGACTCTCTCCTTTTGGTAGACATTGGCAGCTTGTCTCTACTATGCCCAAAACCAGAGATATCATTCTTCCAGCAGCAGGTCCCTGCTCCAACTCCACATGCCTCATATGCATATTTTCGTTGGTAGATTGCTCTAGCTCCTGAACTCTGAACCCTTAGTCCTCAGTACCTCCTGAAAGGTGGATCTTTCTAGTTTTTTATCCCATTAAAAGATAAGAAATCTATTTCCAGGACCTGGAGATATCTGCAGTCAAGCAATCTTCCCTCCCACAGGAAAATGATGAATATTAAGCTCACACCACTACTCACCCCTCCCCTGTGTTTTAAACCATGCCCTGCCACCCTGTAAGTCATGCACTGGGGCCCCTTCATTTAGTCCAATGCCCCTTCTACAGTTTAGTGTTCTCCCTCCCACCCCATCTCCCACCACCTTTGCACTAAAAGAATAAATTTGCAGAAATTACTGCTCCAGATCCTCCATGCTGAGCAGAAGATAGAACACCCCCTACCGCCCGCGGGACATCAAAGTTGCCTTTGATAGTACCTCCCTCCCCTTCCGCTGCAGAATGGGTAGGGGCCCCAGTGCATTGCTTTAACACCCCCTACCACCCTGAAAGTCATGTAACTGGGCCCCTTAATTCAGCCCAATACCCCCTTTTACCGTTTAGTGTTCTCCCTCCAACCCCATCTCCCACCATCTGAGCAGTAAAGGAGTAATTAGCTGAAATTAGTGCTCCAGGTCCTACATGCTAATCAGAAGATAGAACACCCCCTACCACCAAGAGCAGGATTCTTGCTCGGGGCGCCGCATCCTGAAGGGCGCTGGGCCGCCTGACACTTGCTGCACCTGACTGGACTACACCTCCCATCGGCCCCCGGGGCAGCGTCTGACATCACGCACTGAGGGCAACCTCTGAGCAGCTCCGGCCGAGCAACTCCTGCCCCAGTCACACAGCAGCGGCGGCCAGGGAATGAGGGCAGGAGCAGCCGGGGACTCCCCATCAGGACTGCAGCTCCCCGCACCCACTGCGTCAGGGGCGGACATGGAGGATGACCCTCCATTCGTGTTGGGGAGGCCAAGCTTCTCGTAGGTGAGTGATGCCTGCTCCGCAGTGCCCTGGGTCCTATACTCATGTCCTCAGTCATGTCTGTACTGTCCAGGGTACAGCTACAGTGGACAAAACTACAGGGGGCACAACTCTACTGGGGGTACAGCTACAGGAGGCAAAACTACAGGTGGCACAACTCTACAGGGGGCAAATCTACGGGGGACACAACTAAAAGGGGCATAACTACAGGGGCGTACATAACTGTGGCCCTGCCCTTTCCCTATGAAGCCACACCCCTATTTTTTTGGCACACACCTAAGGTGCGCACTAACCCTGTTTTGCTTGTCGGGCAAGGGGGGGAGGCGGCGCCAAAGGGAACTTTCGCCCTGGGCGCCACAAGGTCTAGAACTGACCCTGCCTACCACCTGCAGGACATCAAAGCTGCTGCTGATAGCACCCCCAGCCCCTACCGCTGGAGGATGGGTAGGGGCCCCAGGGCATTGCTTTTTCCATGGGTCTACATTGCTGTTAAGTAGAGATGTGCACCGGAAATTTTTTTGGTTTTGTGTTTTGGTTTTGGGTTCGGTTCCGTGGCCGTGTTTTGGGTTCGAACGCGTTTTGGCAAAACCTCACCAAATTTTTTTTGTCGGATTCGGGTGTGTTTTGGATTCTGGTGTTTTTTTCAAAAAACCCTAAAAAACAGCTTAAATCATAGAATTTGGGGGTCATTTTGATCCCAAAGTATTATTAACCTCAATAACCATAATTTCCACTCATTTTCAGTCTATTCTGAACACCTCACACCTCACAATATTATTTTTAGTCCTAAAATTTGCACCGAGGTCGCTGGATGACTAAGCTCAGCGACTCAAGTGGCCGACACAAACACCTGGCCCATCTAGGAGTGGCACTGCAGTGTCACGCAGGATGACCCTTCCAAAAAACACTCCCCAAACAGCACATGACGCAAAGAAAAAAAGAGGCGCAATGAGGTAGCTGTGTGAGTAAGCTAAGCGACCCTAGTGGCCGACACAAACACCTGGCCCATCTAGGAGTGGCACTGCAGTGTCAGGCCGGATGGCCCTTCCAAAAAATACTCCCCAAACAGCACATGACGCAAAGAAGAAAAAAAAGAGGTGCAATGAGGTAGCTGTGTGACTAAGATAAGTGACCCTAGTGGGCGACACAAACACCTGGCCCATCTAGGAGTGGCACTGCAGTGTCACGCAGGATGGCCCTTCCAAAAAATACTCCCCAAACAGCACATGACGCAAAGAAAAAAAGAGGCGCAATGAGGTAGCTGTGTGAGTAAGCTAAGCGACCCTAGTGGCCGACACAAACACCTGGCCCATCTAGGAGTGGCACTGCAGTGTCAGGCCGGATGGCCCTTCCAAAAAATACTCCCCAAACAGCACATGACGCAAAGAAGAAAAAAAAGAGGTGCAATGAGGTAGCTGTGTGACTAAGATAAGTGACCCTAGTGGGCGACACAAACACCTGGCCCATCTAGGAGTGGCACTGCAGTGTCACGCAGGATGGCCCTTCCAAAAAATACTCCCCAAACAGCACATGACGCAAAGAAAAATGAAAGAAAAAAGAGGTGCAAGATGGAATTGTCCTTGGGCCCTCCCACCCACCCTTATGTTGTATAAACAGGACATGCACACTTTAACCAACCCATCATTTCAGTGACAGGGTCTGCCACACGACTGTGACTGAAATGACGGGTTGGTTTAGACCCCCACCAAAAAAGAAGCAATTAATCTCTCCTTGCACAAACTGGCTCTACAGAGGCAAGATGTCCACCTCATCATCATCCTCCGATTCATCACCGTGTACATCCCCCTCCTCACAGATTATCAATTCGTCCCCACTGGAATCCACCATCACAGCTCCCTGTGTACTTTGTGGAGGCAATTGCTGCTGGTGAATGTCTCCATGGAGGAATTGATTATAATTCATTTTAATGAACATCATCTTCTCCACATTTTCTGGAAGTAACCTCGTACGCCGATTGCTGACAAGGTGAGCGGCGGCACTAAACACTCTTTCGGAGTACACACTTGTGGGAGGGCAACTTAGGTAGAATAAAGCCAGTTTGTGCAAGGGCCTCCAAATTGCCTCTTTTTCCTGCCAGTATACGTACGGACTGTCTGACGTGCCTACTTGGATGCGGTCACTCATATAATCCTCCACCATTCTTTCAATGGTGAGAGAATCATATGCAGTGACAGTAGATGACATGTCCGTAATCGTTGTCAGGTCCTTCAGTCCGGACCAGATGTCAGCATCAGCAGTCGCTCTAGACTGCCCTGCATCACCGCCAGCGGGTGGGCTCGGAATTCTGAGCCTTTTCCTCGCACCCCCAGTTGCGGGAGAATGTGAAGGAGGAGCTGTTGACGGGTCACGTTCCGCTTGACTTGACAATTTTCTCACCAGCAGGTCTTTGAACCTCTGCAGACTTGTGTCTGCTGGAAAGAGAGATACAACGTAGGTTTTAAATCTAGGATCGAGCACGGTGGCCAAAATGTAGTGCTCTGATTTCAACAGATTGACCACCCGTGAATCCTTGTTAAGCGAATTAAGGGCTCCATCCACAAGTCCCACATGCCTAGCGGAATCGCTCAGTGTTAGCTCCTCCTTCAATGTCTCCAGCTTCTTCTGCAAAAGCCTGATGAGGGGAATGACCTGACTCAGGCTGGCAGTGTCTGAACTGACTTCACGTGTGGCAAGTTCAAAAGGTTGCAGAACCTTGCACAACGTTGAAATCATTCTCCACTGCGCTTAAGACAGGTGCATTCCACCTACTATATCGTGGTCAGTTGTATAGGCTTGAATGGCCTTTTGCTGCTCCTCCAACCTCTGAAGCATATAGAGGGTTAAATTCCACCTCGTTACCACTTCTTGCTTCAGATGATGGCAGGGCAGGTTCAGGCGTTTTTGGTGTTGCTCCAGTCTTCTGTACGTGGTGTCTGTACGCCGAAAGTGTCCCGCAATTCTTCTGGCCACCGACAGCATCTCTTGCACGCCCCTCTCGTTTTTTAAATAATTCTGCACCACCAAATTCAAGGTATGTGCAAAACATGGGACGTGCTGGAATTTGCCCAGATTTAATGCACACACAATATTGCTGGCGTTGTCCGATGCCACAAATCCACAGGAGAGTCCAATTGGGGTAAGCCATTCTGCGATGATCTTCCTCAGTTGCCGTAAGAGGTTTTCAGCTGTGTGCGTATTCTGGAAACCGGTGATACAAAGCGTAGCCTGCCTAGGAAAGAGTTGGCGTTTGCGAGATGCTGCTACTGGTGCCGCCGCTGCTGTTCTTGCGGCGGGAGTCAATACATCTACCCAGTGGGCTGTCACAGTCATATAGTCCTGAGTCTGCACTGCTCCACTTGTCCACATGTCCGTGGTTAAGTGGACATTGGGTACAACTGCATTTTTTAGGACACTGGTGAGTCTTTTTCTGAGGTCTGTGTACATTTTCGGTATCGCCTGCCTAGAGAAATGGAACCTAGATGGTATTTGGTACCGGGGACACAGTACCTCAAACAAGTCTATAGTTGGCTCTGCAGTAATGATGGATACCGGAACCACGTTTCTCACCGCCCAGGATGCCAAGTCAATTGCTTGGTGGAAGTAGTAAAAGTGGTCTTACGACTTCCCCTCTGGGATGACCATCGACTCCCAGCAGCAACAACAGCAGCGCCAGCAGCAGTAGGCGTTACACTCAAGGATGCATCGGAGGAATCCCAGGCAGGAGAGGACTCGTCAGAATTGCCAGTGACATAACCTGCAGAACTATTGGCATTCCTGGGGAAGGAGGAAATTGACACTGAGGGAGTTGGTGGGGTGGTTTGCGTGAGCTTGGTTACAAGAGGAAGGGATTTACTGGTCAGTGGACTGCTTCCGCTGTCGCCCAAAGTTTTTGAACTTGTCACTGACTTATGATGAATGCGCTGCAGGTGACGTATAAGGGAGGATGTTCCGAGGTGGTTAACGTCCTTACCCCTACTTATTACAGCTTGACAAAGGCAACACACGGCTTGACACCTGTTGTCCGCATTTCTGTTGAAATAATTCCACACCGAAGAGCTGATTTTTTTGGTATTTTCACCAGGCATGTCAATGGCCATATTCCTCCCACGGACAACAGGTGTCTCCCCGGGTGCCTGACTTAAACAAACCACCTCACCATCAGAATCCTCCTTGTCAATTTCCTCCCCAGCGCCAGCAACACCCATATCCTCCTCATCCTGGTGTACTTCAACACTGACATCTTCAATCTGACTATCAGGAACTGGACTGCGGGTGCTCCTTCCAGCACTTGCAGGGGGCGTGCAAATGGTGGAAGGCGCATGCTCTTCACGTCCAGTGTTGGGAAGGTCAGGCATCGCAACCGACACAATTGGACTCTCCTTGTGGATTTGTGATTTCGAAGAACGCACAGTTCTTTGCTGTGCTTTTGCCAGCTTAAGTCTTTTCATTTTTCTAGCGAGAGGCTGAGTGCTTCCATCCTCATGTGAAGCTGAACCACTAGCCATGAACATAGGCCAGGGCCTCAGCCGTTCCTTGCCACTCCGTGTGGTAAATGGCATATTGGCAAGTTTACGCTTCTCCTCCGACGATTTTATTTTAGATTTTTGAGTCCTTTTTTTACTGATATTTTGTGTTTTGGATTTTACATGCTCTGTACTATGACATTGGGCATCGGCCTTGGCAGACGACGTTGATGGAATTTCATCGTCTCGGCCATGACTAGTGGCAGCAGCTTCAGCACGAGGTGGAAGTGGATCTTGATCTTTCCCTATTTTTGGAACCTCAACATTTTTGTTCTCCATATTTTAATAGGCACAACTAAAAGGCACCTCAGGTAAACAATGGAGATAGATGGATACTAGTATACTTATGGATGACGAGTGACTGACGACACAGAGGTAGCTACAGCCGTGGACTACCGTACTGCGTCTGCTAGTATAGAGATGATAATGATATAAAAAATATATATATATATATCACTACTGCAGGTATATATAATATAATGACGGACCTGCTGGACACTGTCAGCAGACTCCTAAACTACTAGTATGAAGAAGATAGAAAAAAAAACCCCACCACAGGTAGGTATACAATTATGGACGAGCACTGACGACACAGAGGTAGCTACAGCCGTGGACTACCGTACTGCGTCTGCTAGTATAGAGATGATAATGATATAAAAAAAATATATATATCACTACTGCAGGTATATATAATATAATGACGGACCTGCTGGACACTGTCAGCAGACTCCTAAACTACTAGTATGAAGAAGATAGAAAAAAAAAACCCACCACAGGTAGGTATACAATTATGGACGAGCACTGACGACACAGAGGTAGCTACAGCCGTGGACTACCGTACTGCGTCTGCTAGTATAGAGATGATAATGATATAAAATATATATATATATCACTACTACAGGTATATATAATATAATGACGGACCTGCTGGACACTGTCAGCAGACTCCTAAACTACTAGTATGAAGAAGATAGAAAAAAAAACCCCACCACAGGTAGGTATACAATTATGGACGAGCACTGACGTCACAGAGGTAGCTACAGCCGTGGACTACCGTACTGCGTCTGCTAGTATAGAGATGATAATGATATAAAAAATATATATATATCACTACTGCAGGTATATATAATATAATGACGGACCTGCTGGACACTGTCAGCAGACTCCTAAACTACTAGTATGAAGAAGATAGAAAAAAAAACCCCACCACAGGTAGGTATACAATTATGGACGAGCACTGACGACACAGAGGTAGCTACAGCCGTGGACTACCGTACTGCGTCTGCTAGTATAGAGATGATAATGATATAAAAAAAATATATATATCACTACTGCAGGTATATATAATATAATGACGGACCTGCTGGACACTGTCAGCAGACTCCTAAACTACTAGTATGTGTCAGGAATCCGCAGTCTCCATTACGTCACATTCTGTGAACAGGCGGTTCCTGTTTGCAATCCTCTGTCTACAGAGATATCCTTGTGCATTGGACCTGTGGAACTACAGGTCCCAGCTGTTCCCGTTCCGTTCCAGTTTCCAGCTGTTCCAGTTCCGTTCCAGTTTCCAGCTGTTCCAGTTTCCAGCTGTTCCAGTTCTGTTCCAGTTTCCAGCTGTTCCAGTGTTCCTGTGGAACTACAAGTTCCAGCAACCCCTCCAGCTCTCCTGCGACATTCAGTGTGCAAGTTCCTGTGTTCCAGTCTCCAGTTCCCTTGTGTTCCTGGTTACCTACCTGTTCTTCCGTGTTCTTGGTTACCTGCTTGTTACTCCGTGTTCCTGGTTATCCTACTACAGCTCCGTGGAACTACAAGCATCAGCAACTCCTGCATTCATTTACAGGCTTCACACCAGTCTCCAACACAGGGTGCTTCAGCCTCAGCTGTAGAGACTCCATCTCCAGGTGCAGCTCATCACCTCACCTGTGAATCAGCTTGCAAGCTGCCTGTGCTTTCCTAATAGCATTGTGAACCCTGCATCAAGTCTTCTGCATCTGCTACCAGGTTTGCTACCAATATCATCACCTCTGCTGGCTCCACGTTTTTAATCATCTCTGGTTCCCATACCAGCATATTGCCATAGACTCTCACTGTTTTGCCATAGACTCTCACTGTTTTGCCATAGACTCTCACTGTTTTGCCATAGACTCTCAGCTTCCACGCTGCACCATACCCATTGCATTTATTATTGTTTATTTCTCCAAGTATTCCTGCTGCAATATTGTTTTACTTTTCATTCAATAAATCAACATTTGCGTACATGCGCATAAATCCAATCCATTCTCCTCACTTCTTCCTTCTTACCTCCACTGACCCACTAGCGCCCCCTCCGGGGACACAAACCAAACCGAACCTGACAGTTTGTCCAAGGCCCATGGACCCGGACGGTGGTCAGAGTGTGGGGTCAGTGTCACTCCAGAGTTTGGTGTCACGACTCAATGATTATGAGGCTGCACAACAACAACTGATCCTGTTTCTACAGGGAATGTCTATCCGTTTGGATACCTTGCAGCAATCCCTTCCAAGTTCTGTTGTTTCTCCAGTTCCTGTTCAAGTCACTCCTGCTCCAGTCATTTCAACTTTCCCTGCACAATCCGTTCCTGTGGATGGATGTTGCTCAAGTCGGTCCTATGGCAGTCCCTTCACGGCTAACTCTCCTGAGAGAGCGACTTCCTCCTTTGAAAGTTTCAAGACTCCTTTGTTGTCTGCTGTGAACTCTGAACCAATAAGAACTCTTTATCATCTATTGGAACAACTTCAAAGTCTCCTAACAAAAATCATTCTAATGATGCCAGAAATCCTGGGTGGTGCTTTAAACGCAGTGAAGAGTACTGCTCAAAGTATTGAGACTAGTGCGACCTCCGTGTCAACTTTTCTTCAAACTAAAGTCTCTTCTCCTATGCAGAGAGAGGGCAGATTCCAGAGCTACCCGCGCTCCAAACTCACGGAAGCTGAACGCCGGCATCGCAAGCAGCTTCACCACTGCTTTTACTGTGGGAGTTCTAGTCATCTTATTAAGGACCGTTGCTTCCGCAACTCAAAAGTTGGTGACAGGTCCCAACATCACAGTGTTTTCACCTGCAAACCTTCCAACGTATCCTCTACAGTTTCAAGTTCCTTTACCCCGGACAGGAGTGTCCAAAAGGTCTACGATTGGGGTCCTGTGACAAATAGACCCAAGCCCAAGTTCAGAAATCAACAGAGACTATGTTACCCATAACTAAAGTAGTATCTGTGCCTACAGCCCGAGAAGGGGCATCTGTGCCTACAGCCCGAGAAGGGGCATCTGTGCCTACAGCCCGAGAAGGGGCATCTGTGCCTACAGCCCGAGAAGGGGCATTTGTGCCTACAGCCCGAGAGTGGTCATCTGCGCCTACAGCCCGAGAGGGGTCATCTGCGCCTACAGCCCGAGAGGGGTCATCTGCGCCTACAGCCCGAGAGGGGTCATCTGCGCCTACAGCCCGAAAAAGGGGCGTCTGTGTCTACAGCCCGAGAAGGGGCGTCTGTGTCTACAGCCCCAGGTGGGGCATCTGATGTTGTGACCCCAGAAGGGGTATCTGATGTTCAGGTTCCAGAAGTGGCATCCGGGCATGCAACTCAAAGAAGTGTGTCTGATCTATTAACCCCAGGAGGGGTCTTTGGAGTTTCAGCCTCAAGTGAGGAATCCAGGGCCAAGATCCCAGGAGGAATTCTTAAAGCCACAGATACAGACATGAACTTTTGTTTGCCAACTTCAGAGAGTGCTACCAGCTCAGTACCACTCCAAGAATCATCAGAACATCCGAATTCTGTCTAAGTGTCAATGGACCTAGCCCGGTTCCAGCCATCGGTCCAAAGTCTCCACTGGTTCCAGCCAGCCTGAGTAGCTTCGTTTCCAACAATGAGCTACCTCCTTCAGTTCCAGCCGATTCCTGCATCTTCGGATCAAATCCGGTCCTATCCGTCAGTCCGAAGACTCCTCCAGATCCAGCCGGTTCAAGCTTTTCTGGACCCTATCCGGTCCCATCCGTCTGTCCAGATCAGCCTCCTCTGGTTCCAGCCAGCCTGAGTAGCTCTGTTTCCAATGCTGAGCTACCTCCTTCGGTTCCAGCCGATTCCAGCATCCTCGGATCAAATCCGGTCCTATCCGTCAGTCCGAGGACTCCTCCGGTTCCAGCCGGTTCAAGCGTATCTGGACCCAATCCGGTCCCATCCGTCTGTCCAGATCAGCCTCTTACAGTTCAAGTCAATTCAAGTAGTCCTGGACAAATCCCTGTTCCATCCGTTTGTCCAAAGTTGTCGTCGGTTCCTACCGATTCCAGTTCCTCCGAACCCGGTGTGGTTCTCTCCAGTGTTTCAAGTAAGCAACTCCTGTCGCTATGTCCAGAGTCTACAGTTCTTGCAGATATTGCAGTTGCCTCAACCCAGATGGAGGCTCTAAGCATCTCACCCCAAGATGAAGCTTCTAGCGTTCTGTCAACCTCAGCTGAGAATTCCCGTCAGTCAATCCAGGAGATGACGTCCTCTCTCCACCCTCGAGCATTTCAAGTTGATTCTACTCCTGCTTCTGAATGCTTATTCCAGTCCTCTAATCTCAAGTGTCCTACATTGTCTTCCGAGACTTCAACTGACATTCAGCCTTCCAAGTGTCCACTAGATACACAAGCTCCAGTCTACTTTGATGGTGACTATGCTCAGTTCCGTGCAGTGGCGAGCCAATACCTCGCTTTTACTGAGTCAGAATCTTCAGTGAGTATTACTCCAGCCAATGCAATCAGATACTTCCTCCTGTTCTTCAAAGGTAGAGCACTGGACTGGGCGAATCCTCTCATTGAATCTAAAGATCCGCTACTGAGTGATCTTCCCGCTTTCTGCGAAGCCGTAAAACAGGAATTTGCTCCAAAGTTTATGCATTCAGAGTCATCTGGGCATTCTGGCCAATTTGTCAACAGTTTGTCTACTGCTAAATCCTCTCCAACATCTCTGTCTGTGCAAGATCAGGATACATTAGACCAAGCTATTAAAGATTTCAAAGCTGCAAAGTCAAGACAAGGTTCTCAGACTTCAGATTTTAAAGTTGCATATATTTCCGTGTCTCCATCCTACAGCAACACTTCTGAAAGTATTGACTCCCCGGATTCAACATCTGCCCAGTCTTCTGATCAGTCTTCCAGTTCTCAGTTTTTCGACTCACCTCTTTCCAAACACGATCAGGTTCTGTTGAATCAATGTATCAGAGATTTCAAGAATTACAAGAATTGGAGAGCTCAAAAACCAGTTCAAAGTCTACCATCTGTTGATGTAAGTGTTGGCTATGCTACCGTTACCCCTAGTCCTGGTGTCTCATATAGCTTCAAATTCACTGGTCCACAGGTTGTCTCAGATAATGTTATTCCTAAACAAAAGGCTCCCATGACCACACTAGACCTGGACTTTGACTCTGAAAGTGAGTTTGTTGATAAAGACTCAAGTTACATTATGGGAGGTTCTATCCTTCCTAGCTATGCCTTTTCCCAGGAAGTAAATTCTGTCTCAAATGACCATAAATGGTCTACTTGTTCTGACGAGGAAAATCTGTCTTCTGATGATGAAAGTTGGGAAGACTTTTGAGGACCTCTGCTTTTGTGTTTCTCAAGGTTCCTCCAAGTCCCAGCGTGGGTGTTCGGTGCCCACCCATAAAAGGGGGGGTACTGTCAGGAATCCGCAGTCTCCATTACGTCACATTCTGTGAACAGGCGGTTCCTGTTTGCAATCCTCTGTCTACAGAGATATCCTTGTGCATTGGACCTGTGGAACTACAGGCCCCAGCTGTTCCCGTTCCGTTCCAGTTTCCAGCTGTTCCAGTTCCGTTCCAGTTTCCAGCTGTTCCAGTTTCCAGCTGTTCCAGTTCTGTTCCAGTTTCCAGCTGTTCCAGTGTTCCTGTGGAACTACAAGTTCCAGCAACCCCTCCAGCTCTCCTGCGACATTCAGTGTGCAAGTTCCTGTGTTCCAGTCTCCAGTTCCCCTGTGTTCCTGGTTACCTACCTGTTCTTCCGTGTTCTTGGTTACCTGCTTGTTACTCCGTGTTCCTGGTTATCCTACTACAGCTCCGTGGAACTACAAGCATCAGCAACTCCTGCATTCATTTACAGGCTTCACACCAGTCTCCAACACAGGGTGCTTCAGCCTCAGCTGTAGAGACTCCATCTCCAGGTGCAGCTCATCACCTCACCTGTGAATCAGCTTGCAAGCTGCCTGTGCTTTCCTAATAGCACTGTGAACCCTGCATCAAGTCTTCTGCATCTGCTACCAGGTTTGCTACCAATATCATCACCTCTGCTGGCTCCACGTTTTTAATCATCTCTGGTTCCCATACCAGCATATTGCCATAGACTCTCACTGTTTTGCCATAGACTCTCACTGTTTTGCCATAGACTCTCAGCTTCCACGCTGCACCATACCCATTGCATTTATTATTGTTTATTTCTCCAAGTATTCCTGCTGCAATATTGTTTTACTTTTCATTCAATAAATCAACATTTGCACACATGCGCAGAAATCCAATCCATTCTCCTCACTTCTTCCTTCTTACCTCCACTGACCCACTAGCGCCCCCTCCGGGGACACAAACCAAACCGAACCTGACAGTATGAAGAAGATAGAAAAAAAAAACCCACCACAGGTAGGTATACAATTATGGACGAGCACTGACGACACAGAGGTAGCCACAGCCGTGGACTACCGTACTGCGTCTGCTAATATAGAGATGATAAAGATGATAGAGATGAACAAAAAAAATATAACACTACTGCAGGTAAATATTTATATAATATAATGAATGACGGACCTGCTGGACACTGTCAGCAGAATGCGTTTATAGAACAAACAAAAAAAACACCACAGGAGTGTTTAACTTTTTCAGGCAGACAATATACTGGTGGTCACTGGTCAGTCACACTGGCAGCAAAAGTGTGCACTGTACTCCTGCTATAACTGCACCCCAGTCTCCCCCACAATTCAGCTGTGTGAGCAGTGAGCACTCAGCACAGTCAGATATACATAGATGATATTATCATGCAGCACACTGAGGCTGAGCACAGATATGGTATGTGACTGTGTATCGTTTTTTTTCAGGCAGAGAACGGATTATATTAAATAATAAATAAAACTGGTGGTGGTCACTAGTAACTATCAGCAAAACTCTGCACTCTGAGTACTCCTAATGCTCCCCAAAATTACTAAGTTAGTAGTAAATCAACTCAAGTGTCTCTATCTATTCTAACGGAGAGGACGCCAGCCACGTCCTCTCCCTATCAATCTCAATGCACGTGTGAAAATGGCGGCGACGCGCGGCTCCTTATATAGAATCCGAGTCTCGCGATAGAATACGAGCCTCGCGAGAATCCGACAGCGGGATGATGACGTTCGGGCGCGCTCGGGTTAGCCGAGCAAGGCGGGAAGATCCGAGTCTGCCTCGGACCCGTGTAAAAAGGCTGAAGTTCGGGGGGGTTCGGATTCCGAGGAACCGAACCCGCTCATCTCTACTGTTAAGATGGCCCTGTATATGAGAGCCAGTGCTGATGGCTGTGCTGGACTCTATATTAGTATAAACTGTGTATATAAACACATTAGGGGTCCAGCAGCATACAACCTATACATGATCATGTCCTGTAGCCAAAATATACCCTGCAACAGCAGAATACCATACCAGAGCATTGCAGTGAAGCATAACAGAGATCACTATGCATGCTGAGAGGAGCACAGTAGGATCTGAGGTAGGCCATTGCATGTTTTTGAAAGTATCTTGGCCTCAAGAGCTCTGTATATATTTACCATTTACACCAATGACAGCAATTGCCAATGCTGAAAATTGTCTTCTTTGTACTTATAGGGTTGATTGCAAAAGCAAACTCTTTACCTAATGGGCAAAACCATGTGCACTGCAGGTGGGGCAGATGTAACATGTGCAGAGAGAGTTAGATTTGGGTGGGTTATATTGTGTCTGTGCAGGGTAAATACTGCTTTATTTTTACACTGCAATTTAGATTTCAGTTTCAACACACCCCACCCAAATCTAACTCTCTCTGCACATGTTATATCTGACCCTCCTGCAGTGGACATGGTTTTGCCTATTAGAGGAAGATTTTGGTTTTGCAATCAACCTTGAATTAGACCAATAGTATCTTCTCAATTTTTTTCAGTTTTGGTTGAGCCTGCCAATAATGTCATACAGTGTAGAATTAGTGTTGGACATCATGCTATAACCATGCAAGTAGCTCTGTAAGTAGCAAATAGTAATAATTAAGTCACCTCCCTTCACAACTGCGTAGAGTAAAAAAAAGTGCATTTGTCTTAATCTGAAGTGGGTTTTAGAGGTGTACAATTTAACACTGATAATATACTGTATCTGGAAACACATAAGGGTAGCGACTCTCAGGGACTTTGTGAGCTTTTTTATTTACTGTTCAAAAAGTGCTAAGATTGGTGGAAACTGGAAAGGGCACACAGTGCAGGAGTGGCATACTGCCCTCTGCACAGAACTGCTTTGCTTATTATTATTATTATTATTATTATTATTATTTCCAAATTCATACATACTTTTTTAATGTTGTAGAGATATAGGTATTTGCTCAGAAGGGGACTTCATTTATTTATTTGTAAAAAAAAATGGTGAAGCAGTTGAGGTTAAAACAACATGCTACGGTGGTGGAGAACTGAATATACAGATGTATCCTCTTACACTCTGGCTTAAATTAAACCAAACATCTCTCCTTTCAGCGCAGCAGTCCCACGGTAGTCTGCCACTCCAAAATGTGCATCTTATTCGCACAAATAAAACTGAAAGTGACAAAGCTGCTCTGCTAGATTGCAGCGGATCAATTTGTTGTGCGACAATTAAACAGGTAGTCTTCAGTTTGCCGGCTGTCGGGATCCCGGCGCACAGTATACTGGTGCCAGAATCCCGACAGCCGGCATACCGACACCTTTTCTCCCTCTTGGGGGTCCACGACCCCCCGGGAGGGAGAATAGATAGCATGGTGCGTGTAGTGTGTCACTGTGCCCGCAGCATGGAGAGTGCAGCGAGCCCACAAGGGGTTCATTTGCGCTCGCCCAGCTGTCGGTATACCGGCGGTCAGGATTCCGGCGCCGGGATGCTGGCCACCGGCATACCCTACTACACCCCATTTAAACATCTGCTTGCAAAAGAGACTGAGGGGCAGATGTATTAAGCCTGGAGAAGGCATAAAGAAGTGATAAAGCGGCTATAAGAGCAAGGTGATAACGCATCAGCCAATCAGCTCCAATATGTAAAATAACAGGAGCTGATAGGCTGGTGCGTTATCTCCTTGCACTTTTCACTACTTTATCCCTTCTATAGGCTTAATACATTTGCCCCTGAGTCTGTACATGAAGTGCTTTGATGCAGCGGGCGCTACTTTTTCTCTATATTAGTATAAACTGTGTATATAAACACATTAAGGGTCCAGCAGCATACAACCTATACATGATCATGTCCTGTAGCCAAAATATACCATGCCAAGGGTATATACTTGCCAAGTTCCGTTGCGCTTCATCTACCTCTTTGTTTTGTTTTTATGTCATAAGCTAGCATCTCGTTACACTGTGAGCGGCTTTTCACTGCATCTATGAGGCGAATAAGACACAATGAGGCAGATGTATTAAGCCTTGAGAAGTGATAACGCAGTGATAAGTAGAAGGTGATAAAGCACCAGCCAATCATTACGGGTTTGAAAAGTGACGTTTAGGAGCTGATTGGCTGGTGCATTACCACCTTCCACTTATCACCGCTTTATCACTTCCCCAGGCTTAATACAGCTGTCACAAAATTTGAAGAAAAAGATGGTAGTCTCCTGCTAATTGTCTTGCACCATGTAATGTACAGATGCTAGGTGAATGAGGATACATTGTATGGGTCTGAACAAAGCAATTTGTCAAGTGAAGCAGAAAAATAAATTTGCGCCATAAACCCAATGCTGTGTACTATGGGGGTAATTCCAAGTTGATCGCAGCAGGAATTTTGTTAGCAGTTGGGTAAAACCATGTGCACTGCAGGGGGGGGCAGATATAATATGTGCAGAGAGAGTTATAGGCCCTACACACTGGCCGATTTTTGGAAAGATATGAACGATCTCGTTCATAAATGAACGAGAACTCGTTCATATCTTTCAGTGTGGAGGCTCCAGCGATGAACGATGCGCGTCCCCGCGCTCGTTCATCGCTGGTCTCCCGTCGGCTGTGCATGCAGGCCAATATGGACGATCTCGTCCATATTTGCCTGCACTTCAATGCAGCCGCGTGACGGGGGGAGTGAAGAAACTTCACTCCCCCCGTCACTGCCCCCCCGCCGACGGGTCGCTCGTCTGCCGTATCCGCCGTCGGGCAGCTCGGCGGCGGATCGGCTAGTGTATAGAGCCCCTTAGATTTGGGTGTGGTGTGTTCAATCTGCAATCTAAATTGCAGTGTAAAAATAAAGCAGCCAGTATTTACCCTGCACAGATACAAAATAACCCACCCAAATCTACACATGTTATATCTGCCTCCCCTGCAGTGCACATGGTTTTGCCCAACTGCTAACAAAATTCCTGCTGTGATCAACTTGGAATTACCCCCTATATGCAGGTAAACAGTATGACATCAGAGTTCACAAAACCAACCTTTATATTTGAATAAATCATTCATGTGCTTCCTTTGAGTAGCTACTACCCTGGATAATAATAAGCATGAAATAGATTTTATGTTCATTCAGCTTTCCACATGTTCAAGTAAGAATGATACATTATTAAATTCCTAAGAGAAAGTTAACATTTCAATTTACAGCTTTCACTACCTACTCAAGCTGATTTTGATTGTCTTAATGATGTTTTCATAATAAGGTTTTGGGTTTGCATCAATGCATTTTCAATTATATTATTTACATTTGGATGTACAAAGCAGAGATGTGTGCGGACCCCCATGTTTTGGTTTGGTTCTAAATCATCATAGTGTTTTGGATTTGGTTTTATCAAAACTACCCTCAAGTGTTTTGGTTTGGATTGTGATTTCAGTTCAGAATAAAACTGATAAAAAAAAATGATTATCATTGATAAAAATTTTTTAAAATCAATAAAAACAGCAAGAAATCATGTCATTTTTGCACTCCAAAACCAGAAATTTTTATTTAAAATCCAAATTCAATCTGCAGGAAGATTCGAACCGAGACTCTGTACTGATTGGATTTCTTTGGAGGATCCGGACTGGGTTTTTGTTTGGTTAGGATCCACAAAATTCTGGTGGTTTCAGATTTCTGGAGAACTGAAATGCACATCTATAGTACAAAGAATTAATAGAGAGAATCTGAAAATAAAGCATTACTCTGTTATACTGAAGGAGCATGCTATGTTTTTCATGTGTAAGGATTCATGAATAGGAGAAAAGGTACGGGCTGTTCCATTACACCATGGTTGCTATAATTATGGCAATCAGTTCTTGTTTATTAATCCATTTAACTGTTGAGCTGTTAACTTGATGGGAGACACTGTTTTAGATGGAGAATAAAAATTGGAAATGATAAATATAGTGTGTTTTTCTCAAGTCTTCTTATAATAGGAATGCCCCAAACACAATGCTGTCAGCCAATAGCCCCCCATTTAGCCAATCAGCATGGTTTGTTTGGATGGACACATTGTCAAAAACATTCAGTTCTATCTGGAGGCTAAAATGCTGATCCCTGAAGATCTTACTGCAACTTGTGCTGTTCTTCCATAACGTATACAGCATTTCATGTACAGGTCTCCCATTCACTATCAAACTGGTCCTTAAGTCTTCCTCTTTTTTTAAACAATCTTTGATAGCAAAATGGAGATGGCAATTGACAAAATATAGCCCCTTAGTTAAAATAGTGAGATTTCCATCTTGATATTTTATTCCATGTAAAGGGCTGTTCTTTTTCCACAGAAGCGTGCTAGAAGAATGTTTTTCTTTGGTGCACCCTAGAGAACAAAAAAGACTATTTAATAAAGCTTAGCAAAGTGACAGACAATAAGCAAAATATGCCACAATGGAACACATACTGTAGTATATTACTACTGCAATGATTTTTTTGTTATGAAGGTTTCTTTACGTCAATGAAACTAACATTTGATAGATGTCCATTTTATTTTCTCCAGTAGATTAAATTTGGAGCACATTTTCTAATCCTGGAAATACTGTGAGATTTCGAAATTTACAGGATTGCATGAGTGCATATCTCAGCAAAGTAAGACATATAGTATACAATTGCTTATTATTGCTATCATTCAGGGGTGAAGAGTAGGGGTTTGGGAGCGGGTACTAATTAGCCAGGCCAGGACTCTTGGGGAGGCCTGGGCCAGCTGCTGAGGGGGGCAATGTGCCCCTAAACAGCCTGTGGTGCTGCTTCCTGACACCGTGCATAGTATTTTCAATGGAGGGTTTTTTTCTATGCCGCATAGATTTGCCCATATCCCTTTTAGTACCCTTTCCCCATGGCTGTCTCTACGGCACTGTTAACTTAGTGCTGAAAAACACAAACAAGGTAAATAAGAATCTTATCACCTAACGGGATCAGTACTAAATGCCGCCGGCCGGAATCCCGGCAGTCGAAATATCGACGCCGGAATCCCGACCACACAATCCCGACAGGGGTGGCGAGCAAAACGCAGCCCCTTGCGGGCTCGCTTAGCTCGCCACGCTGCGGGCACGGTGCCTCGCTACGCTCGGCACACTATTATATTCTCCCTCTATGGGTGTCGTGGACACCCACGGAGGGAGAATATGTCGGGATTGTGGCGGTCGGGATTCCGGCGTCGGTATTTCGACCGCCGGGATTCCGGCCGGCGGCATCTTGACCGCATCCCCACCTAACATATATGATGTAAAAACACGTATCAACACATTCAAACAGTACACTGTAATACAGTTATCTATATTGCATACAGTCCTGCATAGAATGTAAAGTGTGTTTGAAGGTTTATTGATGCTCATTTCAAAGTTAAGGGGGGTATAAACGGAGAGATCCATGCTTAACTTCTAAACAATCTGACTAGATTGCTTAGAAGTTAAGCACGGATCTCTCCGTGTGCATGTCCCACAGCGATAGTGATGCGCGGCCCTGTAGATCGCTCACTTTACTGCTATGTGAAGTGAGGGGTCCCCCCCAATCCCTCCCTGAGTGCTGAGAGGGGGGAGAGATGTGTGCTGAGCGATCTGTGCTAGATCACTCAGAACACATCTCCTCCGTGTGTATTGGGCTTTAGACTTCCACGGTAACAGAATATTGTAGAAAGGACAACAGTTTTGTACTCAATCACTTTCATTTGTAGGACAATGTATTTTTTTATTTAAAATAAAAACCAACAGAAAACCATAAGTAAACCTGATGATCTTACATTGGTGTCTTTGAAAACTTGAAATGGGGTATGAATCAGAATCAGTTAATATGGTTAATAAAACAGTAAGCATTTGTAAAACAAAACCAAACACAAAAAACCCTAAATATTTAGTTTCTATAGAATATATTTTTGAAAGAAAAGTGTAAATATACTGTTGGACCCTATTCAGGTACAGTTTCAGATTCTGCTAAAAAGTAGAATCTGCAACTGCTTCTATAGCATGCTGGGGGCTGCCCAGCGCAGGGTAGGACGCCCAGCATGCTAATTGGTGCCAGCAATGTGATCGCAAAACAATTGTGAACGCATGATGAGTACAGAATTAATGATGACCCCCGGCATACGCAGCTAGGTTGCGTGTGCAGGCGGACTGCCGACATTTTCATCATTGTAGCGGCTGCGCATGATATCACACAGCTGCCCTGAAAGCGGGCCGGCCACTACTCCAGACGACTCCCTCGCAACACTGAAACACCGCCCCCTCCAACGGCTGCCGATGTCAACCATAGTGTCATCACATCCATCATGGATGTAATCACACTATAAATGCGTACAGAATGCTTGTTTGCGATTTTTGGTAAACATCGATGCAACTTGAATGAGGGCCATAGTATGGTGTGCGCATAAGCAAAGGATTTCTTTAGTATATGACACAATATACTCTCCCACCAACGCAGCCACCCCTCACCAGAACCATCCACCAATCAGTATACAGCAACACATTGAATAGCTGCATGCTGATAAGATGGGTGGTCTTCAGTATGCCGAATGTCGGGATCCCGGCGCACATTATACCGGCGCCGGAATCCCGACACCCGGCATACCGACAGCTATTCTCCCTCGTGGGGGTCCACGACCCCCCTGGAGGGAGAATAAAATAGTGTGGTGCGCGTAGCGCGCCACCGTGCCCGCAGCGAGCCCGCAAGGGGCTCCTTAGCGCTCGCTACGCTGTCGGTATGCCGGCGGTCGGGGTCCCGGAGCCGGTATGCTGGTCACCGGGAGCCCAAGCGCCGGCATACTGTACTACACACGATAAGAGGCTGAGTATGCCTGAAAATCGATAGGGTTCTACTGTCTCTAAGGTTTTATGCCAGATCCTTGTAGCTTCGCCAGTCATTAACTGCTGTGGTTCAGCATATATTTCATAGTAACTAAGATTTTTTTTCTTCATTACATGAAGAGTGACAACATGATATACTGTAGGGGTATACATAATAGTTTGTGAGTTCTGTGAAGCAGCACCATTTTGGTGATCTTGGCTGTAGATTTAAGGTGGAAATTAATAAAAATTCAAAACCAACCTGGCTTTTGCCTGTTAAATTATTGCCACTTTAAATCCACAGCTAAGATCGCTAAAATTGTGCCGCTTCACAGAGCTTGCAACCTATTACATATACCCCAACAGTATATCATGATGTCATTATTCATGTAATATAAAAAGAAAATCATTGTTACTATGAAATATATGCTAAACCACAGCAAATAATTCCCCAAGTCAGTTATGCTCTTTCGGTATATAGAGTAACATTTTCACTTTCTTGACCTTTCTGTTCTATGGGGAGGATTCAGACCTTTGTTACATATTAAAGAGTACAGTACTACCATTTTAGTTGCATCTTGATTAACCTTTTATACTTACACTTGAGTTGTGCATGAACTTTTCTGCTAGCTGTACAGAGCGGAGACTGTGCATCTGAAACAAAAGTAGTATAAATGAAACTTAATCTATAAATGTGACTGTGCTAACTCAGTAACCAAATATGTCACCTAATTGATACTCAAAAAAGATAAAATAACAAATAACACCAGCACTCCTGCTGGCATGTTTCAATTGATATACTGTAGGTCTTTGTCAGTGGTGGAGCTTTGCTCATATCCAGAACAACATGAGGCAAGGATGGGATCCATAGCAGTGCGGTGGATCGGTGAGGAAGAGTTCTGTTTTCAGAACCAGCAACTCACTGTATAGGAGCATACTCCATTATCTAGTAGGAATCCCTTTTAGCCAATTATGGCTGTTTCTTTATTTTCTTTGTTTTTAAAGTATTTTTATTCTATCATAATAAAACTGAGTTACAGTACAGTATTGAGTGTTCCATTTCTTCTGGGTCCATATTCTGTTCTCATTGTGTTACTACAGTTGAATATCATTCTGTGTAGTTGTATCAGGGCAGTAACTAGGTGTGTGCTCCACACTTAGCGCTGCGGGGTAGGGTGTGATGTTGACAGCATTTGTCAATAATCAATTATCTAATTGCTTTCACTTGCAGCTTCCCCACTTTTTGAAGCCCAGCATCTGCTTACTACCCCTGTCTCCTACACCCACCCCTTTTGTCGCTAATACCTAAACAGCATTCATGGACTTGACTTGAGAGCTCTTTGTTGTTCAGTTGCACTGGCCTTTATTACATTTCGGGATGCTGATGTGCCCGGGATTCTAACCCATTGCCTATGACATTGCAGTCAGACACTCTATTCATTGAGCTATCTGCCCTTGCATAGAAAGCTAGAGAATTTCAAGTTGGATAGTTTTAACTATTTGAAGCTTGTACTTTGTGAAGGGGTGATCAGTGTTACAGCTGGGCAGATTTATGTAAATGTGTGGCTGCACACTGCATGCATCTGCTCGGTTATGGTGATGGTTATTTTTTATGGGGTACAGGTAGCTTCATATAGTTAAAAATCTTATAAAAAGTCTAGTTACGGTTCTGAGTTGTATAAAGGGTTTAGTGAATTAAAGATATCATTACAGGCATTCTTTACATGGATGTAAATGCAACCGCCTAGGTTGGAGATATACAATTCATGTACTCTATGGTGGGATTTTTAACAAAACCTACCTTTATCAATCACTCTATGTTGGAGCCCTTGCAGTGGAATTCTGTTCATTTTTAAGATTATAAAACAATCATTTCATATTTTTTTGCATAACTTTGGTCCTATAATACCAGTTAAGAAGATTTTCCCACAATCATATCGTAGAAGGAAATCAGGGATCTGTACTGTATTTAAGGAATGTATACTTATTTTATATCTCTTTCTGGAACTGAAATTACTACTTACAACTAGTGCACCGGACATTTTTCGGGTTTTGTGTTTTGGTTTTGGATTAGGTTCCGCGGTCGTGTTTTGGATTCGGACGCGTTTTGGCAAAACCTCCCTTAAGAATTTTTGTCGGATTCGGTTGCGTTTTGGATTCGGGTGTTTTTTTTTTAAAAAGCCCTCAAAAACAGCTTAAATCATAGAATTTGGGGGTAATTTTGATCCTATAGTATTATTAACCTCAATAACTAGTTGAGAAAAGGAAGGACAAGTATATCTGCACACTTGGTGATCTAAATTAAAGATTTTATTTGTAAATGACTCAATGGAGCCCCAATATACGTGTGTCTGAATTAGACTTCAAGCCTCTCTGGGATGCTACCCTGTAACAACCAAGATATGGCAACGTGTAAGAAGAACTAGAAAAGCGGTTGTTATATCAAATAGATATTGTGCACCGAACTTAACAACCGCTTTTCTAGTTCTTCTTACACGTAACCTCAATAACTATAATTTCCACTCATTTCCAGTCTATTCTGAACACCTCACACCTCACAATATTATTTTTAGTCCTAAAATTTGCACCGAGGTTACTGGATGACTAAGCTAAGTGACCCAAGTGGGCGGCACAAACACCTGGCCCATCTAGGAGTGGCACTGCAGTGTAAGACAGGATGGCACTTAAAAAAACAGTCCCCAAACAGCACACGATGCAAAGATAAATAAAAAAAAAAGAGGTGCAAGATGGAATTGTCCTTGGGCCCTCTCACCCACCCTAATGTTGTATAAACAGGACATGCACACTTTAACAAACCCATCATTTCAGCAACAGGGTCTGCCACACGACTGTGGGTGAAATGACTGGTTGGATTGGGCACCCACCAAAAAAGAAGCAATCAATCTCTCCTTGCACAAACTGGCTCTACAGAGGCAAGATGTCCACCTCCTCCTCATAGTCGGATTCCTCACCACTTTCACTGTGTACATCCCCCTCCTCACAGAGTATTAATTTGTCCCCACTGGAATCCACCATCACAGGTCCCTGTGTACTTTCTGGAGGCAATTGCTGGTAAATCATTCCACGGTGGAATTGATTATAATTCATTTTGATGAACATTATATTTTCCACATTTTCTGGAAGTAACCTCCTACGCCGATCGCTGACAAGGTGACCGGCTGCACTAAACACTCTTTCGGAGTACACACTGGAGGGGGGGCAACTTAGGTAAAATAAAGCCAGTTTGTGCAAGGGCCTCCAAATTGCCTCTTTTTCCTGCCAGTATACGTACGGACTGTCTGACATGCCTACTTGGATGCTGTCACTCATATAATCCTCCACCATTCTTTTAATGGTGACAGAATCATATGCAGTGACAGTAGACGACATGTCAGTAATCGTTGGCAGGTCCTTTAGTCTGGATCAGATGTCAGCTATCGCTCCTGACTGCCCTGCATCATCGCCAGCGGATGGTTTTGGAAACTTGATCCTTTTCCTGGCAGCTCCAGGAAAAGGAGGAGTTGTTGGCGGGTCACATTCCGCTTGACTTGACAATTGTCTCACCAGCAGGTCTTTGAACATCTGCAGACTTGTGTCTGCTGGAAAGAGAGATACAACATAGGCTTTAAACCTAGGATCGAGCACGATGGCCAAAATGTAGTGCTCGGATTTCAACAGATTGACCACCCGTGAATCCTGGTTAAGCGAATGAAGGGCTCCATCCACAAGTCCCACATGCCTAGCGGAATCGCTCCTTTTTAGCTCCTCCTTCAATCTCTGCAGCTGCTTCTGCAAAAGCCTGATGAGGGGAATGGCAGTGTCTGAACTGACTTCACGTGTGGCAAGTTCAAAGGGTTGCAGAACCTTGCACAACGTTGAAATCATTCTCCACTGCGCTTGAGTCAGGTGCATTCCCCCTCCTTTGCCTATATCGTAGGCAGATGTATAGGCTTGAATGGCCTTTTGCTGCTCCTCCATCCTCTGAAGCATATAGAGTGTTGAATTCTACCTCGTTACCACCTCTTGCTTCAGCTGATGGCAAGGGCATGTTCAGTAGTGTTTGCTGGTGCTCCAGTCTTTGGCACGTGGTGGCTGAATGCTGAAAGTGGCCTGCAATTCTTTGGGCCACCGACAGCATCTCTTGCACGCCCCTGTCGTTTTTAAAAAAATTCTGTACCTCCAAATTCATGGTATGTGCAAAACATGGGATGTGCTGGAATTTGTCCACATGTAATGCACGCACAATATTGGTGGCATTGTCCAATGTCACAAAGCCCCAGGAGAGTCCAATTGGGGTAAGCCAATCTGCAATGATGTTCTTCAGTTTCTGTATGAGGTTGTCAGCTGTGTGCCTCTTCTGGAAAGCGGTGATACAAAGCGTAGCCTGCCTAGGAATGAGTTGGTGTTTGCGAGATGCTGCTACTGGTGCCACCGCTGCTGTTGTTGCTGCAGGAGGCAATACATCTACCCAGTGGGCTGTCACAGTCAAATAGTCCTTAGTCTGCCCTGCTCCACTTGTCCACATGTCCATGGTTAAGAGGACATTGGGTACAACTGCATTATTTAGGACACTGGTGACTCTTATTCTGATGTCTGTGTACATTCTCGGTATCGCCTGCCTAGAGAAGTGGAACCTAGATGGTGTTTGGTACTGGGGACACACTACCTCAAGCAATTCTCTAAGTCCCTGTGAACTAACGGCGGATACTGGACGCACATCTAACACCAACATAGTTGTCAAGGCCTGAGTTATCCGCTTTGCAACAGGATGACTGCTGTGATATTTCATCTTCCTCGCAAAGGACTGTTGGACATTCAATTGCTTACTGGAAGTAGTACAAGTGGTCCTCCGACTTCCCCTCTGGGACGACGATCGACTCCCAGCAGCAACAACAGCAGCGCCAGCAGCAGTAGGCGTTACACTCAGGGACCCATCAGAGGAATCCCAGTTAAGAGAGGACTCATCAGATTTGCCAGTGACATGGCCTGCAGGACTATTGGTGTTCCTGTCTAAGGAGGAAATTGACATTGAGGGAGTTGGTGGTGTGGTTTGCAGGAGCTTGGGTACAAGAGGAAGAAGGGATTTAGTTGTCAGTGGACTGCTTCCGCTGTCACCCAAAGTTTTTGAACTTGTCAATGACTTCTGATTAATGCGCTCCAGTTGACGTATAAGGGAGGATGTTCCTAGGTGGTTAACGTCCTTACCCCTACTTATTACAGCTTGACAAAGGCAACACACGGCTTGACACCAGTTGTCCGCATTTCTGTTGAAATAATTCCACACCGAAGAGGTGATTTTTTTGTATTTTGACCAGGCATGTCAATGGCCTTTTTCATCCCACGGACAACAGGTGTCTCCCCGGGTGCCTGACTTAAACCTCCTCTCCATCAGAATCCTCCTTGTCAATTTCCTCCTCAGCACCAGCAAAACCCATGTCCTCATCCTGGTGTACTTCAACGGTGACATCTTCAATTTGCATATCATGAACTGGACTGTGGGTGCTCCTTCCAGCACTTGCAGGAAGCATGCAAATGGTGGAAGGAGCCACCTCTTCCCGTCCAGTGTTGGGAAGGTCAGGCATTGCAACCGACACAATTGGACTCTCCTTGTGAATTTGTGATTTAGAAGAACGCACAGTTCTTTGCTGTGCTTTTGCCAGCTTAACTCTTTTCATTTTTCTAGCGGGAGAATGAGTGCTTCCATCGTCATTTGAAGCTGAACCGCTAGCCATGAACATAGGCCAGGGCCTCAGCTGTTCATTGCCACTCCGTGTCGCAAATGGCATATTGGCAAGTTTACGCTTCTCCTCAGATGCTTTTAATTACATTTTTGGGTCAATTTACTGAACTTTTTTTGGGGGGATTTTACATGCTCTCCTACTATGACATTGAGCATCGGCCTTGGCAGACGACGTTGATGGCATTTCATTGTCTCTGCTATGACTAGTGGCAGCATCTTCAGCAGTACGTGGAAGTGGATCTTGATCTTTCCCTATTTTACACTCCACATTTTTGTTCTCCATTTTTTAATGTGTGGAATTATATGCCAGTAATATATCTGGAATTAGACGGCAGTAATGACTGGAATTAGATACCACTAGATAGATTCCAGATACCACTGTGATTGGAATGATGATGACCTATGCACAGTGATAGGACACTACCACAGCACCCTACAGCAGCAAGATGCAGCACAAGACACTGGACTTTTAGTCACCACAATGCAGCACTGATACTGAGCACAGATATTGAGCACTGTTCAGGATACTGGAACTGACACTGGGCAGCGAGATACAGCAATGGAATACTGTACTGTACTACTATATACTGGTCACCACAATGCAGCACTGATACTGAGCACAGATATTGAGCACTGTTCAGGATCCTAGAACTGACACTGGGCATTAAGATACAGCAATGGAATACTGTACTGTACTACTATATACTGGTCACCACAATGCAGCACTGATACTGAGCACAGATATTGAGCACTATTCAGGATACTAGAACTGACACTGGGCAGTGAGATACAGTAATGGACTACTGTACTGTACTGTACTACTATATACTGGTAACCACAATGCAGCACTGATACTGAGCACAGATATTGAGCACTGTTCAGGATACTAGAACTGACACTGGGCAGCGAGATACAGCAATGGAATACTGTACTGTACTACTATATACTGGTCACCACAATGCAGCACTGATACTGAGCACAGATATTAAGCACTGTTCAGGATACTAGAGCTGACACTGGGCAGCGAGATACAGCAATGTACTACTGTACTGTACTACTATACACTGGTCACCACAATGCAGCACTGATACTGAGCACAGATATTGAACACTGTTCAGGATACTAGAACTGACACTGGGCTTCGAGATACAGCAATGGACTACTGTACTGTACTAATATATACTGGTCACCACAATGCAGCACTGATACTGAGCACATATATTGAGCACTGTTCAGAATACTAGAACTGACACTGGGCAGCAAGATACAGCAATGGACTACTGTACTGTACTACTATATACTGGTCACCACAATGCAGCACTGATACTGAGCACTGATACTGAGCACAGATATTGAGCACTGTTCAGGATACTAGAACTGACACTGGGCAGTGAGATACAGCAATGGACTATTGTACTGTACTACTATATACTGGTCACCACAATGCAGCACTGATACTGAGCACAGATATTGAGCACTGTTCAGGATACTAGAACTGACACTGGGCAGCGAGATACAGTAATGGACTACTGTACTGTACTACTATATACTGGTCACCACAATGCAGCACTGATACTGAGCACAGATATTGAGCACTGTTCAGGATACTAGAACTGACACTGGGCAGCGAGATACAGCAATGGAATACTGTACTGTACTACTATATACTGGTCACCACAATGCATCACTGATACTGAGCACAGATATTGAGCACTGTTCAGGATACTGGAACTGACACTGGGCAGCGAGATACAGCAATGGACTACTGTACTGTACTACTATATACTGGTCACCACAATGCAGCACTGATACTGAGCACAGATATTGAGCACTGTTCAGGACACTATAACTGACACTGGGTAGCGAGAACAGCACTGGACTACTGTACTGTACTACTATATACTGGTCACCACAATGCAGCACTGATACTGAGCACAGATATTGAGCACTGTTCAGGATACTAGAACTGACACGCAGCAGCAAGATACAGCAGCAATGGACTATTGTACTGTACTACTATATACTGAGCACAGATATTGAGCTGATATTTAGCTGATATTGGGCTATTCAGGCAGAGAACGTAACCTCAATCTACAATGCACGAGTGAAAATGGCGGCGATGCGCGGCTCTTTATATGGAATCCGAGTCTCGCGAGAATCCGACAGCGTGATGATGCCGTTTTCTCCCGTTCGGGTTTTACGTGTAAGGCAGGAAGAACCGAGGCTGCCTCAAACCCGTGTAAACCACGTGAAGTTCGGCGCGTTCGGATCTCGACGAACCGAACCCGCTCATCTCTACTTACAACAGGGATTGTACTCAAGAGAAACCACAGTGTTGATGATTTTGTCAATAAAAAAAAGAAAACTTTGGATGGTTAAATCTACAATGGATTCTGACAATGAGGGCCGGAGCTCCAAGATTCCAGCCGAACTCGTAATTTTTTTTAAAGTGGCAACCAACCTGGTTTTGCCTTGTAAATGATTGCTGCTTAAGAAAAACATATGAGTTCAGTCGGAATCTTGGAGCTCCGGCTGTCTCGCATTATGGAGGTCATTCTGAGTTGATCGCTAGCTGCCGTTGTTTGCTGCATAGCGATCAGTTAAAAAAAATAGCAAATCAGCGCATGCGTGTGCACTGCAATGCACACGCGTGACGTATGGGTACAAAGAGCATTGTGGTTTAGCACAGGTTCTAGCAACGCATTCAGTCGCACAACCGATTGTAAGGAGATTGACAGGAAGAGGACGTATATGGGTGGCAACTGACCGTTTTCTGGGAGTGTTTGGAAAAACGCAGGTGTGGCCGGGCGTTTGCTGGGCGGATACTGTATCTGACATCATTACTGTGTCATTCGTCGCAGCAATCATTGCAAAGAATAAGTAACTACAGGGCTGGTCTTGTTCTGCACAAAATGTGTTTGCTGCCGCTCTGCTGCACAGGCGTTCGCTCTCCTGCAAAGCGAAAATACACTCCCCCGTGGGCGGCGACTACGCATTTGCACGGCTGCTAAAAACTGCCATAAGTGTAATTTCTGCACATAGAATATTTAAATAGCTCTAGAGGGGGCAGCATCATTGGCAACAGGCATTGGGCAGATGAATGGTGAGTGAATAGGTTAATCATTCGACCATTTCTGGACACATCTAGAATGAGATTTGTGAAGAATGAGATAGAACTGTGATAAGTAAAAAAATAATTACACATAAACGCCCCAGCTCTAAATCATCTACAGTAAATCCTAAAACGGCCTGCTGGTTGTGAAAGACAGTTGTGCCTGAACCTGATACAAGGAAGAAGAAAAAGCTATTAATTCATAGCACTTGTCTAAGAGATTTTCACCTTTAAAACAATAATGTGTTTATCGTTTAATTAAATACAAAAACATGGCTAAGATGAAAACATCATTTTTTTGGGCAGGATGTACTAAGCATTACATCCGCAATGCGATGCAGCCCACCGTTTATTGGGTACATGCTAGGGGTGCTGGGAGGGATATGATTGGATCCCTCTCAGGGTGCTGGGAGGGATATGATTGGATCCCTCTCAGTGAGAAATGTAAAAAGAAGCCCACAGACTTTGACTTGTTGACGCCACATAAAGATGGCGTTACCCACCGTCTCCAAGCTCCAGAATGTATCGCATTCTGGAGCTTGGTACATATGGAAATGCGGCCAAAACTGGTAGGTACTTTATCCCTCTCCACTTTATGACTCTGCAAGGCATGATGCATCTCACCCAGTATCAGAAATGTTGTGGAAAAGTGGTGGATGTTCCAGGATAGAAAAGCACCCAGAAATGGTCTGTTCAGTGTGCGTGTTAGGGGAGTCTTTCAGCCATGTTAATGTAAGCAACTGCATTCCCAGCCGAACTGCTAGTGCAAGTTTAAATGGTATGACCGATGGTGGCCTGTAAGGATGCCCCAATCGGTGTTGCAGCACGCACGGACACTAAAAGTGGGCATCTAAGTCCTTGCCGGTTGATGCCTGCTGCTTGTGCACTTGCATGCTACTCAGTATCAGCCCCATTTTAACTAGAGATGAGCGGGTTCGGTTTTACTCGGATTTACCTGAATCTCCTTATTGGCTATCGGACATCACGTGTTTTGGTTAACCAATAAGAAAAATCCAGAAAATAAAAAATGGCGATAATTCTGGCGTAAAGAACCGAGTAAATCCGAACCCGCTCATCTCTAATTTTAGCTTCGACATCATAAACAAATTGACATATTCAATGTCAACATTACAGCCATGTAGACATTTTCATTTAGGCAAAATGAGTGTTGACATTGTGAAAACTGACAAGATGAATACACAGCATGGGCTTTTGCAAGGATGTGTGTCCCCGGAGCCTGAGTTTGATGGTGCTAAAGATAATATAGCAATGAAAGAAACGTTGAGATGTTGCAATTTTTTTTCTTGTGGAATTAAGTCATTACTTTGCATCCTGGAAGTGCAGTAGTCTGAACTGAGCAAAAACACTCTGCGGATATCCAGCACCTCCGGGAAACTCAGACGCCATTACTTTCCACCATAAGTTTGGAAATTTATGGGGGAAAAATAAAGGGGGAGATTTATCAGGGAGAGAAATTAAAGTGGAGAGAGATAAAATACCAACCAAACAGCTTGTAACAGTTATTGTACAGCCTGTGTTAGACAAATTAGGGCTAGGAGTTTATTGCTTTGTACTTTATCTCTCTCTCCAAGCTTTGCTAATTCTCACCCTAGTCGTAACACATTTTAAATGTATTATTTAATTGCACCATTTTTGACACCTGTCTTCTTAATTGTATAGTGACTATACGGAAACTCATGAAATCGCTATACATTTCAGTTAGTAAATGAAATAAAGCATTAAATGCAACAAACATCTCCCTCTGCTGGATTCACATGGAATAGTACAGCGTTGCATTTTTTTCTCACTAGTAATTTCTGCTTTTGTCATTTGTGAAAAGATCTGCGCAGTGAAGCAGGAAGCCATTACTGCTTAGAAATTTCACACAAAAGAATTAATTTGTAATTTGGAGATGCAGCTGAGCTAAGAAAACGTGTGATGCTTTTCAAAGTTTGATTTTCAGAATACATTTATACCAATATTATATCTGATATTTAAATTTTTGTATGTCATCTATACTTTGTTTCATTTGATATTTTTGTCAATTAGATAAAACAGCTGAAAAGATATATAAAGTTATACAATATTTGAAGAATAATCATCTTTCTAAGAAGAAAATAAAATATTTAGTATCTTCCATCTTTCAATTGACTTGAAGGCTCACAGGTTTCAAAAACCAATCTGATTTTGAGTAATAATGTCTACTGAATCTGATAATCCTTTGGGCTTGATGTATTGTGGCATTGCTATGTTGATTTTTTTTCTGCAGGTTGCAATATTAATTATGCTCAGATAATGTTATTACTGTATCCATACCTGTATGTTAAGAATTTGCTTGCATTTATAGAATATATTTTACACAACTGACTACAATTTGCATTTATTTGAAAATTAAGCTTTTGGCAGGGTTGAGGATTGTATGCCTTTTATATTTAATAGCAGATACTTAACCAAGTGAGAATAGCAGAGGAGATGGTACAGTGCAGAATTGCTTTAAGACCTCATGTCCCCTGGGCGAGTTGCTTGTACAATACTTCCCTCACAGATATACAGTACCAGTCAAAAGTTTGGACACACTTTCTCATTCAATTGAATGAGAAAGTGTGTCCAAACTTTTGACTAGTACTGTATGCATGTTCATTCAGATCCACCGAGACATCAGGAAAGCCCTAGAGCTAAGTCTCTATGCATATTGGGGGTTATACAGGTCCAGGGCTGTTTCTAGCCAATTTGGCTTCCAGTGCGAGATTTAAAAATGCGCCGCCTCATGACTTAAAAAAAATGCACCCCCCCCCCCTTAGATTAAAAAAGAAAACCTTGCGTGTGCCATAGGCGCGCTCCCGGCAAGGGGGAATGGCCTCGTTTTAATGGGCGTGGCCTCATTTTAATGGGTGTGGCCTCGTCTGAAAAGACTACCTCACACCCCAGCATTTGACCCTGCACCAACAGATCACGCCCACCATAGGAAAAAAAATTCTACCATATTAAGCCCCACGCAGTAATGCCCCCTGCACCATATTATGCCACACACCGCAATACCCTTGATACATTAAATCCCCACATTACGGCAGGCAGAGTCCCCATTAAACACATTACGGCAGGCAATAGTCCCCATTTTACACATTATGGCAGGCAAGAGTCCCCATTTTATACATCACGGCAGGCAAGAGTCCCCATTTTATACATCATGGTAGGCAAGAGTCCCCATTTTATACATCACGACAGGCAAGAGTCCCCATTTTATACATCACGGCAGGCAAGAGTCCCCATTTTATACATTATGGCAGGCAAGAGTCCCCATTTTATACATTACGGCAGGCACGTGTCCCCCTTTTTACACATTATGGCAGGCAAGTGTCCCCCTTTTATGGCAGGCAAATGTCCCCCTTTTTACACATTACGGCAGGCGGGTCCCCCTTTTTACACATTATGGCAGGCAAGTGTCCCCCTTTTATGGCAGGCAAGTGTCCCCCTTTTTACACTTTACGGCAGGCAAGTATCCCCCTTTTTACACATTACGGCAGGCAAGTGTCCCCCTTTTTACACATTACGGCAGGCAAGAGTCCCCTTTTTACACATTACGGCAGGCAAGTGTCCCCCTTTTTACACATCACGGCAGGCAAGTGTCCCCCTTTTTACACATTATGGCAGGCAAGTGTCCCCCTTTTTACACATTACGGCAGGCAAGTGTCCCCCTTTTTACACATTATGGCAGGCAAGTGTCCCCCTTTTTACACTTTATAGCAGGCAAGTGTCCCTCTTTTTACACATTATGGCAGGCAAGTGTCCCCATTTTAGAGAGAGAGAGAGAGAGAGAAAGAAAGAGTATACTTACAGAGGTGATTCCCGCTCTTCGGCCCGCCTCACCAGTCGCTCTTCGTGCCGGCCGCCTCTCCCTCTTCTTAGCTTGGCTCCCCCTCCTCCTCAGTGCTCCGCTCGGGGGGGGGGGGAGTTTCTTGGGATGCTGCGGTTACGTCATGACGTCATGATGCAACCGCGTCATTCCACGAAACTCCGCCCCCCGAGCTGGGTACTCGGGGTGAAGGAGGAGGGGGAAGCCAGGGAGCCACAGTTAGTGCTGCAGCGGGAGCCCCGTGCAATTGCACGGCTCGCCCGCCCCAAGAAACGGCCCTGTACAGGTCACATCATCCTGTGCGTGCGCACCTGACTTATGCAATTGGATCGCATTGGCTATGAACGCCCCTAACTTGTCATTCGTGGGGCGGGCGTGGGGCAGTGACGGACCGAGGTGGGGTGGTGTGGGGAAAATGATGGTGGTGGGTTGGCTGCATTTTTGGGGTGGCTGTGTGACATCACACGCAGTTGCTCCTACAGAAAAAATGGCAGCGGACTGGCTGCATACGCAGCCTGCATACACAGCTGCAGGGGGCTTCTACAGTTGCTGTGACTGCAATTAAATTGCGGTTGCAGCCACTGGGCAGGCCATTTAGCATCCTGGGCGGCCTTACCCTGCGATGGACGGCCCCTAGCTTGCGATAGAAAGGATTGCAGACTCTGCTTTTTAGCAGAATCTGCGATCCTTACTGAATAACCCCCATTGTGCACTACAAAGAATATGTATCACTTGCCGAACCAAGATCCTCAGGTAGGTCTGGGTAATCTGTGCCTGCCCCACACCCTCTTAGTTCCCTTGTTATTGGCAATGCGGTGGGGTTTCCTGGTGCTTGGAAACCCCGTTTAGCGACAGCCTGGCCAGAGGCACTACATGCAGTATAAAGGAATGAAGCTGCTGCACATGCCCAATGGCAGCAGATTTTCCTATCAAGTCTGCCGTGTATGTGCGTCTAACTATGTATCTGACTGCTTAATCAACGCACCAGAGAGAGAATCTTGTAGGTGGCTTACCGTGATCATTGGGCCTGCATATGGCTGATATACTGTAATATATAAACTGCATTTTGTTTGGGGCAGTTTGTCACATGCTAAGTATGCTTTCTACATGGGCTGGCGACAATCGCTTTAAAATCAAACATCTTGCTCTCAATAAAGTCAGAATGAAAGTTAACAAACTGACAGAATCCAGCACTGTGATAAAAAAAATCATTTAAATACCCCCCTCTCAACTTGTAATGCCAACAGAGATAGTAATCTGCACAACAGTTATTAGCTTTTTCCAGCTAGAGGTGGCACAAAGGGATCAATTATCTCAATGTAAACTAAAATCTGCTATACTCTGCAGTGTCTGGGGCAAAAGTCAACCAATCTTTCTTCTGTGATGTTGCTCATCTGATGTGCTAGACTCCCTGGGATAGAGGTATCAAACATTCTAAATAGGACAGGTGGAGAAGTTGCCCCAAGCAACCAATTCATCTTCCCCATATTCTTACTCCCCAGCAGTGCATGAATCCTTCTGCAGCATCTGTTCCCATGTGGTCTCTTCCTGTTCTCGTGGCTCTAATAAATCAGGAATAGGAATGAGATATCAACATTGATTGTTTTAGATACATCTGTGTTTTGAGGTTGCTGGTGACAGGTTAATGGTTTACTATTAATGAATGTTTCATACTGATGTTTGTTCATATTCCGTTTACCGAACTCCTACTGCATTCTGTTTAATGTTTTTGCCATCAATTGTTGAAGCATGGTGACGTCCCACCATTGATGGTCATTTCTTTATATCAACATTAATGGCAACATCAATGTTAGGGCTGTCCCATCACTAGTCAGGAACACTTTCAACTAGCAGATGGAGGTTTAGAGGTGATTTTCTGCAAGCTTAATCTGTGGTGCAGTGACGGTTGCTGATCCAGGGTGAGGAAACAGTCACCAGGAATTAAAACTCCTGCACGATGGCTGGTCCTTTCTAGGCCAGGTTTGATGACAATGATCTGCACAATGTGGAACACCAACTTGGTGGATTAGGCATCTTTGGCAGTGGTTTAGCCCCCAATGACCGATCAAGCCGTAAGACGCCTAATGGGTGATCTGGACCCAATACTGTTGAAAGTAAATGCCATCGGAGACAGGTAAAGTAGTGTAGTCCAGCCACCGGTAGGATCTAGTAACTACATAATGTGTTTATTATTATTCTACATATTCAGCAGCTCTTTAATCATTCACATTAGTCCTTGCCCTGGTGACTAGGATAATTTTGTGAGATGTCTTTTGATTGATATTCTATGATATTGAGATAAATAATATCCCAGTAACTATATCCTGTACATGTATTGGATCCTTTATGTCTAATTCTAGAAACTATTTTTTTATGTACTGTAAACAGTTTTTGCTGCAGCATTTCTAAAATATACTAACTTGCTGTACAATTATATACTACACTTGTCTTTCTGAGCACTGACATTTCCACTTGCCTCTTCATTAAATTATACTGCAGTGCTTCTCACAGTGACTATAGTTGGAGACACTTGATCAATTGTGCATATAGTACATGACTATCACTAAGCAGTTCGCAAAAATGAATGCTCTAGGAAGTAGAGATGTGCGGAGGGCACTTTCCGTGTTTTTTTTTTTGGTTCTAATTCCCCTTTCGTGTTTTGGTTTTGGCTTGTTTTTTCCAAAACCACCCTTTCGTGTTTTGATTTTGGATCTGGATAATTTGTGAAAAAAACATAAAAACAGCTAAAATCACAGAATTTAGGGGTAACTTTGCTCCTACGGTATTATTAACCTCAATAGCAATCATTTCCCACTCATTTCCAGTCTATTCTGAACAACTCACAGTATTGTTTTTAGGCCTAAAAGTTGCACCGAGGCGGCTGTATGACTAAGCTAAGCGACACAGGTGTGCGGCACAAACACCTGGCCCATCTAGGAGAGGCACTGCAGTTGCAGAAAAGATTGCACTATTCAAAAACTAGTCCCCTAACAGCACATGATGCAAAGAAGAAAAAGAGGTGCAATGAGGTAGCTGGATGGCCAAGCTAAGTGACACAAGTGTGCGGCACAAACACCTGGCCCATCCAGGAGTGGCATTGCAGTTGCAGACAGGATGGCACAAAAAATAACTAGTACCCAAACAGCACATGATGCAAAGAAGAAAAAGAGGTGCAAGATGGAATTGTCCTTGGGCCCTTCCACCCACCCTTATGTTGTATAAACAGGACATGCACACTTTAACAAATCAATCATTTCAGCGACAGGGTCTGCCACACGACTGTGGCTGAAATGACTGGTTGGTTTGGGCCCCCACCAAAAAAGAAGCAATCAATCTCTCCTTGCACAAACTGGCTCTACAGAGGCAAGATGTCGACCTCATCATCATCCTCCGATTCCTCACCCCTTTCACTGTGTACATCCTCCTCACAGAGTAATAATTCGTCCCCACTGGAATCCTCCATCACAGGTCCCTGTGTACTTTCTGGAGGCAATTGCTGGTAAAGGTCTTCCCGGAGGAATTTATAATTCATTTTGATGAACATCATCTTCTCCACATTTTGTGGAAGTAACCACCGTCGCCAATCGCTGACAAGGTTACCAGCTGCACTAAACACTTTCGGAGTACACACTGAAGGGGGGGCAACTTAGGTAAAGTAAAGCCAGGACCTCGAAATTGCCTCTTTTTCTTGCCAGTATACGTACGGACTGTCTGAAATGTCTACTTGGATGCTGTCACTCATATTATCCTCCATCATTCTTTAAATGGTGACAGAATCATATGCAGTGACAGTGTACATGTCAGTAATCATTGGCAGGTCCTTCAGTCCGGACCAGATGTCAGCTTTCACTCCTGACTGCCCTGCATCACCGCCAGTGGGTGGGCTCGGAAATCTTATCCTTTTCCTTGCAGCCCCAGTGGCGGGAGAAATTGAAGGAAGAGCTGTTGACGGGTCACATTCTGCTTGAGTTGACAATTTACTAACCAGCAGGTCTTTGCACCTCTGCACACTTGTGTCTGCTGGAAAGAAAGATACAACGTAGGCTTTAAACCTAGGATCGAGCACGGTGGCCAAAATGTAGTGCTCTAATTTCAACAGATTGACCACCCTTGAATCCTGGCAAAGCCAATGAAGGGCTCCATCCACAAGTCCCACATACTTTGCGGAATCACTCCATCTTAGCTCCTCCTTCAATTTATCTAGCTGCTTCTGCAAAAGCCTGATGAGGGGAATGACCTGACTCAAGCTGGCAGTGTCTGAACTGACTTCACGTGTGGCAAGTTCGAAGGGTTGGAGAACCTTGCACAAGACGGAAATAATTCTCCACTGCGCCAGGAGCATTACCCCTCCTTTGCCTATATCGTAGGTGGATGTATAGGCTTGAATTGCCTTTTTCTGTTCCTCCATCCTCTGAAGCATATAGAGTGTTGAATCCAACCTTGTTACCACCTCTTGCTTCAGTTGATGGCGGGGCAGGTTCAGGAGTGTTTGCCGGTGCTCCAGTCTTTGGCACGCAGTGGCAGTGGCCCGCAATTTTCCGGGCCACCATCTCCTGCACACCTATGTCATTTCTCAAACAATTCTGCACTTCCAAATTAATTGTATGTGCAAAACATGGGACATGCTTGAATTTGCCAAGATGCAATGCACACACAATATTTGTGGCGTTGTCCGATATCACAAATCCCCAGGAGAGTCCAAGTGGGGTAAGCCATTCTGTGATGATGTTCCTCAGTTTCCGTAAGAGGTTGTCAGCTGTGTGCCTCTTATGGAAAGCGGTGATACATAGCATAGTCTGCCTAGGAACGAGATGGCATTTGCGAGATGCTGCTACTGGTGCCGCTGCTGTTGTTGCTGCGGGAGGCCATACATCTACCCAGTGGGCTGTTACAGTCATATAGTCCTTAGTCTGCCCTGTTCCACTTGTCCACTTGTCCACATGTCCGTGGTTAAGTGGACACTGGATACAACCGCATTTTGTAGGACACTGGTGACTCTTTTTCTGACGTCTGTGTACATTCTCGGTATCACCTGCCTAGAGAAGTGGAACCTAGATGGGATTTGATACCAGATACACTTTACCTCAAACAATTCTCTAAGTCCCACTGAACTAAAGGTGGATACCGGACACACCTCTAACACCAACATAGCTGTCAAGGCCTCAGTTATCAGCTTTGCAAAAGGATGACTGCTGTCATATTTCATCTTCCTCACAAAGGACTGTTGGACAGTCAATTGCTTACTGGAAGTAGTACAAGTGGTCTTCCAACTTCCCCTCTGGGATGATAATCAACTCCCAGCAGCAACAACAGCAGTGGCATCAACAACAGGCGTACCACTCAAGGATCCTACGGAGGAATCCCGGTTAGGAGAGGACTCCTCAGTCTTGACAGTGACATGGTCTACAGGAACGTTCCTGACTAAGGAGGAAGTTGATGCTGAGGGAGTTGGGGGTGTGGCTTGCAGGAGCTTGGGTACAGGAGGAAGAATAGATTTAGGTGTCAGTGGACTGCTTACGCTCTTGCCCAAAGTTTCACAACTTGACACTGACTTCTGATGAATGCGCAGCAGGTGACATATGAGGGAGGATGTTCCTGGGTGGTTAACATACTTACCCCTATTTATTACAGATTGACAGAGGCAACAGATGGCTTGACACCTGTTGTCCGGATTTGTGGAGAAATAATTCCACACTGAAGAGGTGGCTTTTTTAGTATTTTGCCCAGGCATAACAATGGGCTTCTTCATCCCAAGGACAACAGGTGACTCCCCGGGTGCCTGACTTAAACAAACCGCATCACCATCAAAATCCTCATCGTCAATTTCCTCCTCAGCGCCAGCAACACCCATATCCTCATCCTGGTGTACTTCAACAGTGACCTCTTCAATTTGAATATCAGGAACTGGACTGTGAGTGCTCCTTCCAGCACACAAATGGTGGAAGGAGACACCTCTTCCAGTCCAGTGTTGGGAAGGTCAGGCATCACAACCGCCGACACACTTGGACTCTCCTTGGGGATTTGTGATACCATCTCAGAACGCACAGTTCTTTTCTGTGCTCCTTCCAGCCTAACTCTATTAATTTTTCTAGCTGTAGGATGAGGGCTTCCATCGTCATATTAAGCTGAAGCACTAGCCATGAACATAGGCCAGGGACTCAGCTGTTCCTTGCCACTCCGGGGTATATTTACTAAAATTCGTATTTTCCCGACTGAGGTTAAAGTTCAATCACGAATGACATCGAAAGTGTAAAGTTGCAACTTTTTGAATTTATTACGACTAATTTACTAAGCTGTCGTATTCTGCATTTTCGTATTTACCGATGTCGATGTCATTCGTTTTTTTTTGCAGTGTTTTACGTGAGTGACTTGTAAAACACTGCCGACTTTAATACAATGAATCTCGGCCGGATCTGAGAGATCCGTGCTGGGCTTCATTGTGCACCTTTATTAAAATAGAAATCAGTGTTAAAAGCTAAAAAAAAATTGCGTGGGGTCCCCCCTCCTAAGCAAAACCAGCCTCGGGCTCTTTGAGCCGGTCCTGGTTGAAAAAATATGGGAAAAAAAATGTCAGGGGTTCCCCCATATTTAAACAACCAGCACCGGGCTCTGCGCCTGGTCCTGGTTCCAAAATTATGGGGGACAAAAAGCGTAGGGGTCCCCCGTATTTCTGAAACCAGCACCGGGCTCCACTAGCCAGATACATAATGCCACAGCCGGGGGACACTTTTAAATAGGTCCCTGCGGCCCTGGCATTACATAACCAACTAGTCACCCATGGCCGGGGTACCCTGGAGGAGTGGGGACCCCTTCAATCAAGGGGTCCCCCCCCCTCCAGCCACCCAAGGGCCAGGGGTGAAGCCAGAGGCTATCCCCCCCATCCAAGGGCTGCGGATGGGAGGCTGATAGCCTTTTTGTCAAAAAATTTATATTGTTTTTAGTAGCAGTACTACAAGTCCCAGCAAGCCTCCCCCGCAAGCTGGTACTTGGAGAACCACAAGTACCAGCATGCGGTGGAAAACCGGGCCCCCTGGTACCTGTAGTACTACTACTAAAAAAATACCCCAATAAAAACAGAAGGCACACACCTTGAAAGTAAAAGTTTAATACATACATGCACACCTCCATATACACATACTTACCTATTTTCCCACGAGGGTCGGTCCTCTTCTCCATGTAGAATCCATGGTGGGAACTTTGTGGTTAGCGGTGAGGTTACTTTCGGTCAACCGCTGACCACAAAGTTCCCACCATTGGTTACAATGGAGCGCATAGGCGCTACATTGTAACACTGCCGGGTGCTGCCTGTCATACACTACAGGAGCACACAGCCAATCAGGAGGGTGCCACAATGTGGCGCTCCCTGATTGGCTGATGGAACCCTCTTAGACAGAAGTCAGGTGGGGTTCCTGGCATTCGTGGAAAGGGGTCCCATGTGAAAACATGGGGCCCCTTTCAGTGCGTGGTCGGGTGTCCGTTTTGTTATTTTGCAAAGTACCAGGATTACAAATAGAAAAGAAGAGGAGCCATCTACACTGGATTATGTGAGTATAATTTTTTCAACAGGTACACCATGGATTCTACATGGAGAAGAGGACCGACCCTCGTGTAAAAACAATATTCATTTTTTGACAAAAAGGCTATCAGCCTCCCATCCGCAGCCCTTGGATGGGGGGGACAGCCTCGGGCTTCACCCCTGGCCCTTGGGTGGCTGGAGGGGGGAACCCCTTGATTGAAGGGGTCCCCACTCTTCCAGGGTACCCCGGCCAGGGGTGACTAGTTGGTTATGTAATGCCAGGGCTGCAGGGACCTAGATAAAAGTGTCCCCCGGCTGTGGCATTATGTATCCGGCTAGTGGAGCCCGGTGCAGGTTGCTTAAATATGGGGGAACCCCTGTCATTTTTCCCCCCATATTTTTTCAACCAGGGCCGGCTCAAAGAGCCCGAGGCTGGCTTGGCTTAGGAGGGGGGACCCCACGCATTTTTTTAACAATTTCCCACCCCTTCCCACTGAAAAACATGCACGGATCTCATGGATCCGTGCATGCCTATCCGAACACGGTAAAAAAAAAGCAGGTCTGTTTTTTTTTAGCACTTTTTCACGATTTGTATTTCAGCACGGCAGTGTTTGGCTATTGTCGGCAGTGTTTGTGATTTGCACTTTTTAGTAAATGACCGATTTCTACCAAATTGCAGGCGTATTTGACTGATGGTGTATTGATTCATAATTTTTTCCTAGGACTTCCAAAATAATACGAATGCCCTCATCACTGCCGTGATTTGAGTTTAGTAAATTCCGGAGATGACACTTTGAAGAAAAAACATCATCTCGGTCAAAATCTGGACCTTAGTAAATATACCCCTCCGTGTCATAAATGGCATATTGGCAAGTTTACATTTCTCCTCAGATGATTTAAATTTCTTTTTTTGGTTCTTTTTACTGAACTTTGGCTTCTTGGATATTAGATGGCCTCTACTATCATATTGGGCATCGGCCTTGGCAGACGACGATGGCATTTCATCGAATATGTCATGGCTAGTGGCAGCAGCTTCAGCACTAGGAGGAAGTGGTTCTTCTTGATCTTTCCCTATTTTATCCTCAAAATTTTTGTTCTCCATTATTTTTTGGGAGTTATATGAGACAATATGTGGCACAGGAATGACTGGAATGACTGATGAGACAGGACACTACCACTGGTCTGATGCAACACAACACAACAAGACTGTAAGGGATTTGTGGTTGTTATTATTATTACACGGCAGCAGTGGACATATAGCAGCAGCGTATATCGTCACTGAAATGTCCGATGAGACAGGACAATACCACTGGTCTGATGCAGCACAACACAACAAGACTGTAAGGTACTTGTGGTTGTTGTTGTTGTTATTATTATACGGTCTAATGCAGCACAACACAACAACACAGTAAGGGACTTGTGGTTGTTGTTATAATTATTACACGGTAGCAGAGGACATATAGCAGCAGCGTATATCGTCACTGGAAATGACTGATGAACAGGACACTACCACTGGTTTGATGCAGCACAACACAACAACACAGTAAGGGACTTGTGGTTGTTGTTATAATTATTACACGGCAGCAGATGACATATAGCAGCAGCGTATATCGTCACTGAAATGACCGATGAGACAGGACAATACCACTGGTCTGATGCAGCACAACACAACAAGACTGTAAGGTACTTGTGGTTCTTGTTGTTATTATTATACGGCAGCAGAGGACATACAGCAGCAGCGTATATCGTCACTGGAATGACTGATGAACAGGACACTACCACTGGTCTAATGCAGCACAACACAACAACACAGTAAGGGACTTGTTGTTGTTGTTATTATTATTATTATTATACGGTAGCAGTGGACATATAGCAGCAGCGTATATCATCACTGGAATGACTGATAAACAGGATACTACCACTGGTCTGATTCAGCAAAACACAACAACACTGTCAGGGACTTGTGGTTGTTGTTGTTATAATTATTATACGGCAGCAGTGGACATATAGCAGCAGCGTATATCATCACTGGAATGACTGATGAACAGGACACTATCACTGGTCTCATGCAGCATAACACAACAACACAGTAATAAGGGACTTGTTGTTGTTTTTATTATTATTATTATTATTATTATTATTATACAGCAGCAGTGGACATTTAGCAGCAGCGTACATTATCACTGGAATGACTGATTAACAGGACACTACCACTGGTCTGATGCAGCACAACACAGCAACACTGTAAGGGACTTGTGGTTGTTGTTGTTATAATTATTATACGGTAGCAGTGGACATATCGCAGCAGCGTATATCGTCACTGGAATGACTGATGAACAGGACACTACCACTGGTCTAATGCAGCACAACACAACTACACTGTAAGGGACTTGTCATTGTTATTATTATTATAAGGCAGCAGTGGACATATAGCAGCAGCGTATATCGTCACTGGAATGACTGATGAACAGGACACTACCACTGGTCTGATGCAGCAAAACACAACAACACTGTAAGAGACTTGTGGTTGCTGTTATAATTATATTACGGCAGCAGTGGACATATAGCAGCAGCGTATATCGTCACTGGAATGACTGATGAACAGGACACTATCACTGGTCTGATGCAGAACAATACAACAACACAGTAAGAGACTTGTGGTTGTTATTATTATTATACAGCAGCAGTGGACATATGGCAACAGCATATATCGTCACTGGAATGACTGATGAACAGGACACTGCCACTGGTCTGACGCAGCACAGCACAACAACACTGTAAGGGACTTGTGGTTGTTGTTATTATTATTATACGGCAGCAGTGGACATATAGCAGCAGCGTATATCGTCACTGGAATGACTGATGAACATGACACTACCACTGGTCTCATGCAGCACAACACAACAATACTGTAAGTGACTTGTGGTTGTTGTTGTTATTATTATACGGCAGTAGTGGACATATAGCAGCAGCGTATATCGTCACTGGAATGACTGATGAACAGGACACTACAACTGGTCTGATGCAGCACAACACAACAATACTGTAAGGGACTTGTGGTTCTTGTTATTATTATTATACGGCATCAGTGGACATTTAGCAGCAGCGTATATCATCACTGTAATGACTGATGAACAGGACACTACTACTGGTCTGATGCAGCACAACACAACAACACTGTAAGGGACTTGTGGTTGTTGTTGTTATTATTATTATTATAATACTGTAGCAGTGAACATATAGCAGCGTATACCACTGTTACGGCCTCATCACTGGAATGACTGATGGACAGTACACTACCACTGGTCTGATGCAGCACAACAAAACAATACTGTAAGGGACTTGTGGTTGTTGATATTATTATACGGCAGCAGTGGACATATAGCAGCAGCGTATATCATCACTGGAATGACTGATAAACAGGATACTACCAGTGGTCTGATGCAGCACAACACAACAACACTGTAAGGGACTTGTGGTTGTTGTTATAATTATTATATGGCAGTAGTGGACATATAGCAGCAGCGTATATCGTCACTGGAATGACTGATAACAGGACATTACCTCTGATCTGATGCAGCACAACACAACACCACTTTATACAGCTACACTGGATATATGGCAGCAGAGAACACCAACACTGTGACTGGCTGGTTTGATGCAGCACAAAACACTGACTACACTGGACTGGACAGCACAACACAGCACCAATTTATACAGATACACTGGATATATGGCATCAGAAAACACCAACACTGTGACTGGCTGGTTTTATGCAGCACAATACACTGACTAGACTGGACAGCACAACACAGCACCACTTTATACAGCTACACTGGATATATGGCAGCAGAGAACACCAACACTGTGACTGGCTGGACTGATGCAACACAATACACTGACTACACTGTACTGGACTGAGCAGCACAACACAGCACAAGACTCGCCACCCCACTTTCCCACCCCCACACAGACACTGAGGACGGAGACACGTCCTCTCAATACACACTCCGCGGCTCCTTATATGGATTCCAAATTCCGCGAGAATCCAACAGCGGGATGATGACGTTTTGCCGCATTCGGGTTTCCGAGTCAGGCTGGAAAACCCGATCCTGGCTTGGGGACGAATTTGGAAGGCAAAGTCCGGTAGGGTTTGGTTCTCTGAGAACCGAACCCGCTCATGTCTATCATTCAGTAGTTTAATTGAAGAGAAATTTTTTCATGTTAAAAAAAAATATTAACACGTTTTTTTTCATGAGATGACAGTATTTTACAGTCATTTGTGACACACATTAACCAGACTACACATAATGTTTAAGTAGTTTAACCACATCCTGAGCTGACATTCTGCTGCACTGTTCTGAGTATGATAATTAACCTGTGATCTCTGGCCTTGTTTTGTTTCCAAACAAGTCTTCCCATGAAATACCTATGTTCTGTTTTATACAACTAACAGAACATATGTTTCCAACAATGGTGATCTATTCTATATCTCTCTTCACTTGAGCAGTGGCAAAAGGCGGTATACAATAAGATAACAGAAGGGTGGCAATCAATGCTTTTCTTTCACTAACAGATTACTTTTACTTTATTATTATTAATTACCAGTTATTTATATAGCACACACATATTCCGCAGAGCTTTTCAAAGAGTATTTGGCCATTCACATCAGTCCCTGTCCCAGTGGAGCTTACAATCTATATTTCCTGTCACTTGTACACACACACACAGACATTCACACTAGGGTTATTTTTTGTTGGGAGCCAATTATCCTACCAGTATATTTTTGGATTGTGGGAGGAAACCAGGGCACCCGGAGGAAACCCACACAAGTACGGGGAGAATATACAAACTCCACACAGTTAGGGTCATGGTGGGAATTGAACCCATGACCTCAGTGCTGTGAGGCAGTAATACTAACCATTACACAATCTGACAACATTTCTGCTTCTGATACTCATCAAGTGCATAGTCTATGAATCCCTAGAAAAATGAGGGGTGGCGGATTAGATTTTCTTTAGCCAATCCACGGGCAGTTTAATAGAGGAGGGAGTCTGTGTTCAATTTCATACCTCCCAACTGTCCCGATTTTCTTGGGAGAGTCACAATTTTTCGGGATTGTCCCACTGTCCCACCCCCAGGCCGCAAAGCATTTATTCTCGGGACACAGAAAAACTGGGGGCATGCCAGCAGCTCATAGAGTGCTGGGCATGCCCCGTCAATGATGAAAAAGTGGGTGTAACTCCCAACCGTGGTGCTCCCGTGAAGCCACCCCCCCCATTTTCTATGGACCACGCCTCCTTATGGACACATGCATCGAAGCCACGTGATAAGGTCCTGCTTTGCCTCCTAAAGATGTTGGGAGGTACAGTATGCAGTTTCTGTGTGGGCTTCCCCCTTGTCTTAGTAGACTCTAGAGATGAGTGGTTCCGGTTCTCAGAGAACCGAGCACAAACGAATTTGGGGGATACAGGCTGGGACTTGGATCTTCCGGCCTGCCTCGGATCCCAAAATGAAGCAAAACGTTATCTTCCCACTGCCTGATCCTAGATCTTGCGTGTTATGGATTCGGATGCCATTTTCAAAATTCAGCGTCACCTCTTTGCATCCCTGCTCCCGCAGTGACATGCTGGCTGCTATAATGTATGTGTATTGGTACCTGCTGCTCGCTGCTTTAATAAATGTACAGTATATGATGACCTGCTGCTGGCTTCTATAATGTATCTATATGGTGACCTGCTGCTGGATTCTATAATGTATGTATATGGTAGGTATGAGGTTAACACACAGCCCGTCGGGATCCCGGCTGTCTCAATAGCAATGTCAGGATCCCGACTGGGGTACTATGCTGCCGTAGGAATACCGACGAGGTAGGTGATTCCCCCTCTATGGGTGTATCCTCTCTTGTGGCGAGCAAAGCCCACCACCGAGCCGCAAGGGGTTTGTTGTGCTTGCCCCCCTGCCGGCACTCTAGTACCGAGGATGCCGATGTCGGTGTATTGACATTCGGCATCCTGTGTTGCGGGATCACATACCGATCTCATATGGTGACCTGCTGCTGACTTCTATAATGTATGTATATGGTGACCTGCTGCTGGCTTCTATAATGTATGCATATGATGACCTGCTACTGGCTTCTATAATGTATGTATATGGCGACCTGCTGCTGGCTTCTATAATGTATGTATATGGCGACTTGCTGCTGGCTTCTATGTATATGGTGACCTGCTGCTGCTATACTGTATAAACAGATGTGTCCTTACACATCTTTGCTAAAAATTGCAGCATGGCGCGGCAATGCTACACCACTAGCTGTCCTTTGGGATGCAAAAATGTATGGGTGCATGCATATGCACGCAGCCGCTAAGACATCACAGAACTATTGTGGCCAAGTCCCTGGTTGTAATGTATGGAAGCCGGAGCATCTTACTCCCGTGGCTGTGAACGATCAACATTTTAAGTATGCAATCGCGGAAGTGTGCCAACACCACAAGCACATCGTAGGAAAAGATGTAAGAGACACATCTGTATATATATATATATATATATATATATATATATAGTGACATGCTTGCGGCTGTTATATTGTATGTATATGGAGACATGCTTGCGGTTGCTATAATGTATGTACAGTATATGGTAACATTCTTGCGGCTGCTATAATGTAGATATGAGGCGACCTGCTAATGCTATAAAGTATAAATATGATGACATGCTGCTGATTTAATTGATATATATGGTGATTAAAGAGGACACATCTATATATATATATATATATATATATATATATATATATAGACAAAGGCAGGGGTCCGGCACAGCCACTTACAGACGGTAATACACTGGGTGCCCTCACAAATGAATTTACAAACAGCAGAGACGGTGCGGCACTCCAATGATTTCAACACCAGACTTATAGTAAGTCTGGTATTGAAATCATTGGAGTGCCGCACCGTCTCTGCTGTTTATATATATATATATATATTTATATATGAAAAAAGATATAGTCGCGCATTAAAACAATATAGTCTCTAAAATATATCAGTCCCAATGTATTATTGCGGCAGTCCTCCTCCAGGAGTAAACCTGTACTCCTCAGCACATGTAAAAGAGAAAACAATGGAGGGCGCAATGGTGAGTGTAATCATCAAAAGTGCTTTACGCCCAGCAGGACCTGTGACGTGGATCCATTGCCCAGATGAGCGGCGTGTGAGGTCCGTTGATTGTCCGTGCGGCTGGATGTCCAGAGCGGCCTTTCGGTATCCCTGAAGCAACGTTACACATCGGTGTATGCCATCCGGAGGCTACACGAGTTGTCTACACTGCGCTGGTTACCTTTTACTTTCAATGTATGTGAGCAAATACTTTACGAGTAAAGCACTTTTGATGATTACACTCACCATTGCGCCCTCCATTGTTATCTCTTATATATATATATATATATATATATATATATATAATGACATGCAGCAACTGCTATACTGCTATACTGTGTGAGTAGATAAAGACAACCTTTCTGTCAAAGTGACAGGTGACAACACCCCCTTTCTCCTAGGCACACCCCCTTTAATATTAAATGATAGTGTTTGATATCGCTTTATATAAAATTTATAGTGTTCGATATTAAACCGTATTAAAAGATAATGACTTTGAAAAGAGAGTCACGTAACAACAGTCTAGATCAGTGATTTTCAACCTTTTTTTTACTCGCGGCACACTGAACAATATTTTAAAATTGCCAAGGCACACCATCGGTTCCCCACAGGAAAAAAAACAAAAACCACACATTGGCCCTCACAGTAAAACAAAAATCCACACATACATTGGCCTACAAAAACAATCACATTGCTCTCCACATAAATCATGTTGCTCCCTACATAACTCCTATTGCTCGCCAAATTAATCAATCACATTGCTCTCCACATAAATCCTATTTCTCCCCACATTAATTATTCACATTGTTCCCCACATAAATCCTATTGTTCCCTACAGGAGAAATAAAATAACAAATATTAGCCCCTACCGGTCAGCTGTCCTCCTCCCTGTCCCTCAGTGGCGGGGGTTGTTCATAGTGGAGTGCTGCGAATACTGAGCAGGGGGCGGTCAGGCAGGTGTGGATGTGAGTGGGCAAGGAAACCTGTGGGTGCAGGCGGGGACTAGAAGATGTGTATGCAGGTGGGTGGGCTGGGTGGTGATACGCGGCGGCCGTGACCTATGATATCACACCGCCGTGTCTTCAAGGCATAGGTCACGGCTGGAGCACGACTGATCCTCTAAAAAGAGCTTGGGCCAACAGTTCACTCTGAAGGTGCTCTGGCTCCGCGGCACACCTTGCAACTGGTCGCGGCACACTAGTGTGCCACGGCACACTGGTTGAAAAAGCCTGGTCTAGATAATGGCTTTGAAGTTGTAGCACATCATAGAAAATCTGACAGATAATCAGCAATTTATTATGTTAAATACACCACTGTTAACATTAACTTCAGCACAACAGTTAAATTATCAGGGCATGTCACACAATTTCTTAGATGTACGGAAACAGATGGTTTCACACATTCCAACAGCTACAAAAAAAAAGGATTCTGACATTCCATTGTCACACACGGTACTGATTTAAAAGTGTATTGATTTCAATGACCGTGACCATGCATTCTTAGATGTACGGAAACACAAATGGTTTTACACATTCCTGATTTAAAAGCTAGTTTTATATATATATATATATATATATATATATATATATATATATATCTTTTTTATTTAAAAACACAATAGTTTAAATAGAATCAGAATCGACTTTATTGAACATGCGCACTCACGCACACTAGGGATTCTATGTGGTACAATGCATCGCTAAGCAGCAACATGAATGTGGGAATACAGGGTATAAGAAGGGGTAAAAACGTAGCATTACACATATGAGTTCATACTGCGCTTAGCAACTGTACAATAGACTGGAAATACTAGACATATTATGCATGTATGCCTAAAAACAAAGGATGCAATGGCAGAGCAGAATCGTGTAACAGTGTGTATATCGCTGCATACAGACCACATATTACAGTGTATTACAGAGTGTATAGCACTGTATACAGACCACATATTGCAGTGTATTACAACGTGTATAACGCTGCAAGCATACCACATATTACTGTGTATTAAACCGTTTATATCGCTGCATACAAGCCATATGTTACTGTGTATTAAACAGTGTGTATATCGCAGCATACAGACCATATATTACTGTGTATTACAGAGTGTATAGCACTGTATACAGACCACATATTACTGGGTATTACAACGTGTATAACGCTGCAAGCATACCACATATTACTGTGTATTAAACCGTTTATATCGCTGCATACAAGCCATATGTTACTGTGTTTTAAAGAGTGTGTATATCGCTGCATACAGTCATGTTTTAAGGCTGATCTAAGAACTAATGACCACAATGAGCCATGAGGTACTAAATGCCTCTGTGAATAAATATATATATATATATATATATATATATATATACTTGCCCCTGAGAAATCGGGAAAAATAGCAAAACTATATATATATTTTGATTTTATTACAAATTAAACAGCATTTAGAAAATTCTAATTTATATAATACAACAGTGGGGTAGCAAATATTTTAGTATACACTGTATCAGAACCCCATAGATTTTTAATTGTCCTTGAATTGACTTACTTTGAGCTTTGTTGCTGTAAAATCACAAATGACATGTTTAAAATAAGGTAATTTTCAGGCCTGTTTCCTATATGTATACATATATATTTACATTTTCTTTATTATTAAAATGTATCTTTTGGCTGTGCACGGCAGCTGCCATTATCTATGCTCTACCAATATTGATAAGAATTCAGCCTTTCCATTATCTATGAACTAATGTCCTCAATAAGCCATGAGGCACTACTTTGATATAACAAAATGCTTACATCAACAATGAAGCAAAACAGTTGCAGGGAATGCAGGTATGTGTAGTTCAACAACAGCTCGAGGACTGAAGGTTCACCACCCCATGTTTTAAAGATGATCTAGGAACTAATGGCCACAATGAGCCATGAGGCACTACATGCCTCTGTGGCATAACTAGTTAACAAATTCATGGGCAAATTGGATATGATCTAGGAACTAATGACCACAATGAGCCATGAGGCACCACATTGCTCTGTGGCATAACTAGTTAACAAATTGATATAGCAAAATGCTTACATCAACAATGTAGCAAAACTGTTGCAGGGCATGCTGATATGTGTAGTTCAACAACAGCTCGAGGACTAAAGGTTCACCTCCCCATGTTTTAAGGCTGATCTAGGAACTAATGACCACAATGAGCCATGAGGCACTACATGCCTCTGTGGCATAACTAGTTAACAAATTCATGGGCAAATTGGATATGATCTAGGAACTAATGACCACAATGAGAAGAATTCTGCCTATCCATTATCTAGGAACTAATGACCTCAATGAGCCATGAGGCACTACATGCCTCTGTGGCATAACTAGTTAACAAATTGATATAGCAAAATGCTTACATCAACAATGTAGCAAAACTGTTGCAGGGCATGCTGGTATGTATAGTTCAACAACAGCTCGAGGACTTAAGGTTCACCTCCCCATGTTTTAAGGCTGATCTAGGAACTAATGACCACAATGAGGCATGAGGCACTACAGGCCTTTGTGGCATAACTAGTTAACAAATTGATGGGCGAAATCATTCATTTTTGGTCGACGCGTGCTGCGTTTGTTCGGGTTGATACAGCCGTGATGTATCCACATAGCCAACGGACTAGCATTCTTCTTTAGGCTGTTATGTCCGATCGAGGGCGTTGCAAATTGTTTGTTCGCCGTTTCAGCGAGGGTTTTGCGAATTGTTGTTTTGCCCAATTATGCTAGGACAGTGCATTAGCGCATCTGTAACATTGCAACTTGGTAAGCTAATGGGATTGATATATATGAATGGTATTGAATGTGAATTAAAAAACAAATCAACTCTAGGGAACAGGCTATATAATAGGTAGCATGTATCACCATCTCAAGGTTGTGATAACCCCCAGGGCAATTCCACTGGATATTTATCCTATAATTTGGGTATAATTTTTAAACAAATAATACTATGTGATCATGTGCAATCTGACTATCTGCACCAATATTATGTGTTCCAGAATCATAATATAAATGATAAATATATAGTGTTTAAATAAGATACCGTATTCTCGCACTGACATACATATGAAAACCGATAATAAGCAGTTCTGGCTACTGTAATCCTTTACATGATGATTTTGGTATATACACATATACTACAGGGCACTACAAAGATATGAATCATGATATATAAGATCGCTAAACAAAACAAGAGATCTGTAATGATTTCTGACTAACTAGTTAACTCAGTATACAGTAATCATATAGGTCCCTGTGTCATATAGATATGTGCTTGGCATAAATATTTCCAAACGTTTCTAAATCTGAGATGTTTCATGCATGTTGTAACACTAAATATTGTAAATAGAATATCAACATGACAGATGATATAACTGAATTTATCATGATGAATCTTATATATTCCTATATTTTACTAATGTAATACCCTTATGGGGGTATAATTTTTAAACAAATAATACTATGTGATCATGGGCAATCTATCTATCTACACCAGTATTATGTGTTCCAGAATAATTCAATTTCTTCTGGTTCGGATATATTCTCCTTTTGGAATTGAGTAGCGTAAGGACAGATATAGGTTCAGCGGCCTCTCTGACAATCCATGTTATGGAATTGAAGTAAACCCACCATTAATAAGCATTAAAAAGGATACCAAGAATATGATTTTGACATATGGCCCCAGATTTTCAAATAAAGGTTGTGTAGCGTATCTCCTTATTTAATCCTAATGGAGACATAGTATTCAACAGGCATATGTATCTAGATTTTTCTTTAGTGACATTGGCAATTGATGTGGCTCAAACTATTTGAACTGTGGACTGTGCTGCCGTCCCACCTCTAGAGCCACCACTGGTGCGGGTTTCCTCGAGGCATTTGCAGTTGACAGATGATATAACTGAATTTATCATGATGAATCTTATATATTCCTATATTTTACAATGTAATACCCTTATGGGGGTATCGTTTTTAAACAAATAATACTATGTGATCATGGGCAATCTTACTATCTACACCAGTATTATGTGTTCCAGAATCATTCAATTTCTTCTGGTTCGGATATATTCTCCTTTTGGAATTGAGTAGCGTAAGGACAGATATAGGTTCAGCGGCCTCTCTGACAATCCATGTTATGGATATGAAGTAAACCCACCATTAATAAGCATTAAAAAGGATACCAATAATATGATTTTGACATATGGCCCCAGATTTTCAAATAAAGGTTGTGTAGCGTATCTCCTTATTTAATCCTAATGGAGTCATAGTATTCAACAGGCATATGTATCTAGATTTTTCTTTAGTGACTACTTAGTAATGTTACCAACACTTATACCTAGCTCAAACTGTTCTAGATCATAAATTTTCACCTTTTTGTGATTACTAGTGTGGAATCGTAGAAAGTGTCACGCCAAAACTTGTAATTTTCTTCATGTTGCTTATAGCTCTTTGTGTATTTTTAATGATATATACAGGATCCAATATTCGTTTTTATAAAGCATCTTAGTCATGCCGATATATTTATAAACGAATGGGGCTATTAAGCAGTAAATTACACCAAATGTATGGAGCAGTTAATGAATCTTTTTTTATTTCTGTTTTATTGTTATTTCTGTCAGAGAACTTCTGAGTGATATGAATATATTGGCATGCTTGACATGGTCCACAGGGATAACAGACAGATAATGATGGGTTTTTCCTCTGATGATTGGAAAAGTGACTTCTAAACATATTAACCCATAAATTTGTTGATATCTTCCAGATGATCTGTATGTTCTTATCAAATTCTTTCTTCAGATCATAAACAGTGTTGAGTATATATCGATATTTGTGTAATGACGCATTGATGTGTATCCACTCTTTACAGTATGTAACGATGTATCTTATTTGGCACAAGGTGCGTTTTCTTGCTTGGATATAAGTAAGGATATACTTGAAGTTTTATTGGTGGCATTATAAGATTTCTGCAGGTTCTGTTTTTCATAGACCATCATAGTGTATATCTTTAACTAAGCTTGCTCTTTTTCTATAGATTTCAACATTCGATCAATTTCTTCTGGTTCGGATATATTCTCCTTTTGGAATTGATCTCAGAGTGACGGGATAATGGGAACTGATGTTGTGTAAAATGCTGTTGGCGGACGTAGTCTTACGGAAAACCGCGGCGATGATTTCTCCAACGGTTGTTTTAGAAATCTACAAGTCATGAAAAGTATTATTATTGTGACTTATATCCGATGTAAGTTTAAGTACTAAGTCGAAATTATTAAGCAGTTGAATAATTTTTCTAAACGGGTTGATATTAACACTCTACGGGAGCGGACAGAGGAGGGTGAGGAATCCACCTCAGATGTTATAGATTACTCCAGATCAATCCTACGGAAAAAAAAACCTGAAGGATACATACAGTCAACTTTCTGACACCACTACGTACCAGATACTCTGGTTTAATCCTACGACCAATTTACTCATATTCTATGAAAAGCTCATTAAGTGAGGTTTTAATGGTGGAACTATAACCAAGTCTGATTTTGATTTCCTCAAAGTAATTGATCCTAATGTTTCTACACTGTGCTAATTGCCGAAAGTACATTAGTACTGTACATGTACAATCTGGTAGACCCTTTTGTCTCTGTTATTGAAAGTATAACAGAAAAAGCCAGCATTTTTGTGGTTAAGCACTTACGAAGATTTGTATTAGATAATCCATCGTATGTGTACGATATCATGGACATACTGAATAAATTGTATGGGATTACACTATCAACCAATAATTTGCTATGGTAACCTTTGTGTCTTTTTTGCACTCTGTGTAGATTAAATATCATATTAATTATTGCGCTGGTTGGAGAATAGTTCAGTGAATATCTGTACTTGGGTGCATATTTGAGGGCTGGGGACAAAGTTTTTTTTGTTTTTGTTTTTTCGTAGGATTGATCTGGAGTAATCTATAACATCTGAGGTGGACCCCTCACCCTCCTCTGTCCGCTCCCGTAGAGTGTTAATATCAACCCGTTTTGAAAAATTATTCAACTGCTTAATAATTTCGACTTAGTACTTAAACTTACATCGGATATAAGTCACAATAATAATACTTTTCATGACTTGTAGATTTCCAAAACAGCCGTTGGAGAAATCATCGCCGCGGTTTTCCGTAAGACCACGTCCGCCAACAGCATTTTACACCACATCAGTTCCCATTATCCCTTCACTCTGAGATCAATTCCAAAAGGAGAATATATCCGAACCAGAAGAAATTGATCGAATGTTGAAATCTATAGAAAAAGAGCAAGCTTAGTTAAAGATATACACTATGATGGTCTATGAAAAACAGAACCTGCAGAAATCTTATAATGCCACCAATAAAACTTCAAGTATATCCTTACTTATATCCAAGCAAGAAAACGCACCTTGTGCCAAATAAGATACATCGTTACATACTGTAAAGAGTGGATACACATCAATGCGTCATTACACAAATATCGATATATACTCAACACTGTTTATGATCTGAAGAAAGAATTTGATAAGAACATACAGATCATCTGGAAGATATCAACAAATTTACTGGTTAATATGTTTAGAAGTCACTTTTCCAAGCATCAGAGGAAAAACCCATCATTATCTGTCTGTTATCCCTGTGGACCAAGTCAAGCATGCCAATATATTCATATCACTCAGAAGTTCTCTGACAGAAATAACAATAAAACAGAAATAAAAAAAGATTCATTAACTGCTCCATACATTTGGTGTAATTTACTGCTTAATAGCCCCATTCGTTTATAAATATATCGGCATGACTAAGATGCTTTATAAAAACGAATATTGGATCCTGTATATATCATTAAAAATACACAAAGAGCTATAAGCAACATGAAGAAAATTACAAGTTTTGGCGTGACACTTTCTACGATTCCACACTAGTAATCACAAAAAGGTGAAAATTTATGATCTAGAACAGTTTGAGCTAGGTATAAGTGTTGGTAACATTACTAAGTAGTCACTAAAGAAAAATCTAGATACATATGCCTATTGAATACTATGACTCCATTAGGATTAAATAAGGAGATACGCTACACAACCTTTATTTGAAAATCTGGGGCCATATGTCAAAATCATATTATTGGTATCCTTTTTAATGCTTATTAATGGTGGGTTTACTTCATATCCATAACATGGATTGTCAGAGAGGCCGCTGAACCTATATCTGTCCTTACGCTACTCAATTCCAAAAGGAGAATATATCCGAACCAGAAGAATTTGAATGATTCTGAAACACATAATACTGGTGTAGATAGTAAGATTGCCCATGATCACATAGTATTATTTGTTTAAAAATGATACCCCCATAAGGGTATTACATTGTAAAATATAGGAATATATAAGATTCATCATGATAAATTCAGTTATATCATCTGTCAACTGCAAATGCCTCGAGGAAACCCGCACCAGTGGCGGCTCTAGAGGTGGGACGGCAGCACAGTCCACAGTTCAAATAGTTTGAGCCACATCAATTGCCAATGTCACTAAAGAAAAATCTAGATACATATGCCTGTTGAATACTATGTCTCCATTAGGATTAAATAAGGAGATACGCTACACAACCTTTATTTGAAAATCTGGGGCCATATGTCAAAATCATATTCTTGGTATCCTTTTTAATGATTATTAATGGTGGGTTTACTTCAATTCCATAACATGGATTGTCAGAGAGGCCGCTGAACCTATATCTGTCCTTACGCTACTCAATTCCAAAAGGAGAATATATCCGAACCAGAAGAAATTGAATTATTCTGGAACACATAATACTGGTGTAGATAGGTAGATTGCCCATGATCACATAGTATTATTTGTTTAAAAATTATACCCCCATATGGGTATTACATTAGTAAAATATAGGAATATATAAGATGCATCATGATAAATTCAGTTATATCATCTGTCATGTTGATATTCTATTTACAATATTTAGTGTTACAACATGCATGAAACATCTCAGATTTAGGAACGTTTGGAAATATTTATGCCATGCACATATCTATATGACACAGGGACCTATATGATTACTGTATACTGAGTTAACTAGTTAGTCAGAAATCATTACAGATCTCTTGTTTTGTTTAGCGATCTTATATATCATGATTCATATCTTTGTAGTGCCCTGTAGTATATGTGTATATACCAAAATCATCATGTAAAGGATTACAGTAGCCAGAACTGCTTATTATCGGTTTTCATATGTATGTCAGTGCGAGAATACGGTATCTTATTTAAACACTATATATTTATCATTTATATTATGATTCTGGAACACAAAATATTGGTGCAGATAGTCAGATTGCATACATAGTATTATTTGTTTAAAAATTATACCCAAATTATAGGATAAATATCCAGTGGAATTGCCCTGGGGGTTATCACAACCTTGGGATGGTGATACATGCTACCTATTATATAGCCTGTTCCCTAGAGTTGATTTGTTTTTTGTTTTTTAATTCACATTCAATACCATTCATATATATCAATCCCACTAGCTTACCAAGTTGCAATGTTACAGATGCGCTAATGCACTGTCCTAGCATAATTGGGCAAAACAACAATTCGCAAAACCCTCGCTGAAACGGCGAACGAACAATTTGCAACGCCCTCGATCGGACATAACAGCCTAAAGAAGAATGCTAGTCCGTTGGCTATGTGGATACATCACGGCTGTATCAACCCGAACAAACGCAGCGTCGACCAAAAATGAATGATTTCGCCCATCAATTTGTTAACTAGTTATGCCACAGAGGCCAGTAGTGCCTCATGGCTCATTGTGGTCATTAGTTCCTATATCAGCCTTAAAACATGGGGAGGTGAACTTTCAGTCCTAGAGCTGTTGTTGAACTATACATACCAGCATGCCCTGCAACAGTTTTGCTACATTGTTGATGTAAGCATTTTGCTATATCAATTTGTTAACTAGTTATGCCACAGAGGCATGTAGTGCCTCATGGCTCATTGAGGTCATTAGTTCCTAGATAATGGATAGGCAGAATTCTTCTCATTGTGGTCATTAGTTCCTAGATCATATCCAATTTGCCCATGAATTTGTTAACTAGTTATGCCACAGAGGCATGTAGTGCCTCATGGCTCATTGTGGTCATTAGTTCCTAGATCAGCCTTAAAACATGGGGAGGTGAACCTTTAGTCCTCGAGCTGTTGTTGAACTACACATATCAGCATGCCCTGCAACAGTTTTGCTACATTGTTGATGTAAGCATTTTGCTATATCAATTTGTTAACTAGTTATGCCACAGAGCAATGTGGTGCCTCATGGCTCATTGTGGTCATTAGTTCCTAGATCATATCCAATTTGCCCATGAATTTGTTAACTAGTTATGCCACAGAGGCATGTAGTGCCTCATGGCTCATTGTGGCCATTAGTTCCTAGATCATCTTTAAAACATGGGACGGTGAACCTTCAATCCTCGAGCTGTTGTTGAACTACACATACCTGCATTCCCTGCAACTGTTTTGCTTCATTGTTGATGTAAGCATTTTGTTATATCAAAGTAGTGCCTCATGGCTTATTGAGGACATTAGTTCATAGATAATGGAAAGGCTGAATTCTTATCAATATTGGTAGAGCATAGATAATGGCAGCTGCCGTGCACAGCCAAAAGATACATTTTAATAATAAAGAAAATGTAAATATATATGTATACATATAGGAAACAGGCCTGAAAATTACCTTATTTTAAACATGTCATTTGTGATTTTACAGCAACAAAGCTCAAGGTAAGTCAATTCAAGGACAATTAAAAATCTATGGGGTTCTGATACAGTGTATACTAAAATATTTGCTACCCCACTGTTGTATTATATAAATTAGAATTTTCTAAATGCTGTTTAATTCGTAATAAAATAAAAATATATATATAGTTTTGCTATTTTTCCCGATTTCTCAGGGGCAAGTATATATATATATATATATATATATATATTTATTCACAGAGGCATGTAGTACCCCATGGCTCATTGTGGTCATTAGTTCTTAGATCAGCCTTAAAACATGACTGTATGCAGCGATATACACACTGTTTAATCCACAGTAACATATGGCTTGTATGCAGCGATATAAACGGTTTAATACACAGTAATATGTGGTATGCTTGCAGCGTTATACACGTTGTAATACCCAGTAATATGTGGTCTGTGTACAGTGCTATACACTCTGTAATACACAGTAATATATGGTCTATATGCTGCGATATACACACTGTTTAATACACAGTAACATATGGCTTGTATGCAGCGATATAAACGGTTTAATACACAGTAATATGTGGTATGCTTGCAGCGTTATACTCGTTGTAATACACTGTAATATGTGGTCTGTATACAGTGCTATACACTCTGTAATACACAGTAATATATGGTCTGTATGCAGCGATATACACGCTGTTTAATACACAGTAACATATGGCTTGTATGCAGCGATATAAACGGTTTAATACACAGTAATATGTGGTATGCTTGCAGCGTTATACACGTTGTAATACACTGTAATATGTGGTCTGTATACAGTGCTATACACTCTGTAATACACTGTAATATATGGTCTGTATGCAGCGATATACACGCTGTTTAATACACAGTAACATATGGCTTGTATGCAGCGATATAAACGGTTTAATACACAGTAATATGTGGTATGCTTGCAGCGTTATGCACGTTGTAATACACTGTAATATGTGGTCTGTATACAGTGCTATACACTCTGTAATACACTGTAATATGTGGTCTGTATGCAGAGATATACACACTGTTACACGATTCTGCTCTGCCATTGCATCCTTTGTTTTTAGGCATACATGCATAATATGTCTAATATTTCCAGTCTATTGTACAGTTGCTAAGCGCAGTATGAACTCATATGTGTAATGCTACGTTTTTACCCCTTCTTTTACCCTGTATTCCCACATTCATGTTGCTGCTTAGCGATGCATTGTACCACATAGAATCCCTAGTGTGCGTGAGTGCGCATGTTCAATAAAGTCGATTCTGATTCTATTTAAACTATTGTGTTTTTAAATAAAAAAAGATATATATATATATATATATATATATATATATAAAAAACTAGCTTTTAAATCAGGAATGTGTGAAACCATTTGTGTTTCCGTACATCTAAGAATGCATGGTCACGGTCATTGAAATCAATACACTTTTAAATCAGTACCGTGTGTGACAACGGAATGTCAGAATCCTTTTTTTTTTTTTTTTTGTAGCTGTTGGAATGTGTGAAACCATCTGTTTCCGTACATCTAAGAAATTGTGTGACATGCCCTGATAATTTAACTGTTGTGCTGAAGTTAATGTTAACAGTGGTGTATTTAACATAATAAATTGCTGATTATCTGTCAGATTTTCTATGATGTGCTACAACTTCAAAGCCATTATCTAGACTGTTGTTACGTGACTCTCTTTTCAAAGTCATTATCTTTTAATACGGTTTAATATCGAACACTACAAATTTTATATAAAGCGATATCAAACACTATCATTTAATATTAAAGGGGGTGTGCCTAGGAGAAAGGGGGTGTTGTCACCTGTCACTTTGACAGAAAGGTTGTCTTTATCTACTTGTGTGTGTGTATACATATATATATATATATATATATATAATTATTATTATTATTATTATTATTATCCTTTAATTATATGGCGCCACAAGGGTTCCGCAGTGCCCAATTACAGAGTACATATGCACATAATCAATACAGGCAAACAGTGACTTACAGTTGAAGACAATATAGGACAGGTACAGGGTAACTAAGCATAACTACACTAGTACAGCATAGAGAAAAGTTTCAAAGTGGCCAAAAAACTGCAGGATTTGGGCAGTTGAGGATTATTAAAGTAAGAAAATGATAAGCACATGAGGGAAGAGGGCCCTACTCGTAAGAGCTTACATTCTAAGGGGAGGGGCAGACAGACAGGGGTGACACATATGGGGTACATAGAGAGCGTGGAACAGAGGGTTAGGATGAGATTTGGCTGGGTTTGGTAAAGAAGTGGGTCTTAAGAGCCCATTTGAAGTTTTGTAGAGAGGTGGAGAGTCTGAGGGGGAGAGGTAAATAATTCCAGAGAAAGGGCGCAGCACATGAAAAATCTTGGAGATAGAAGTGGGAGGAAGTAATCAGAAGACAGGAGAGTCGGCGTGCATTAGCAGAGCAAAGAGGACGGGTGGGAGAGTAAAGGGAGATTAGTTCAGAGATGTAAATGGGAGAGGAGTGGGTGAGTGCTTTGTAAGTGAGTGTGAGAAGTTTGAATTGGATTCTGAAAGAGAAGGGAAGCCAGTGAAGGGCTTGTAGGAGAGAGGAGGTGGATGTAGTGCGTTTGGTGAGGAAGATGAGCCGGGCAGCAGCATTGAGGATAGATTGGAGTGGAGAGAGGTAATTTTCAGGGAGGCCAGTTAGGAGGAGATTACAGTAGTCCAGTCTGGAAATAATCAGTGAGTGAATAATGATCTTAGTGGCATCCTGGGTGAGAAAAGGTCTGATCCTGGAAATGTTTTTGAGATTAAAATGACAGGTTTGTGAGAGGTGCTGAATGTGGGGTTTAAAGGAGAGGGAGGAGTCAAGGAATACGGTAAGACAGCGTACTTGGGGGCTAGAGGAGATAGTCGTGCCATCAATGGATAATGAGATTGTGGGAGGTGAGGTTGTGCGGGAGGGTGGGAAGATGATCAGCTCAGTCTTAGACATGTTGAGTTTGAGAAAGCGCTGGGACATCCAGGAAGAGATGGCAGAAAGACAGTTGGAGGTACGAGTGAGGAGAGCCGTGGAGAGATCAGGGGAGGAGAGGTAGATTTGAGTGTCATCAGCATAGAGGTGGTATTGAAAGTAAAAAGAACTAATGAGTTTACCTAAAGAGGATGTATAGAGAAAGGAGAGGACCAAGATCAGGGCCTTGGGGGACACCAACAGTTAGTGGAAGTAGGTGAGAGGTAGCATCACGAGAGGAAACAGAGAAGGAGTGATCAGAGAGGTAGGAGGACAGCCAGGAGAGGGCAGTATCACGCAGACCAAGAGAGTGAAGGATTTGCAGAAGGAGAGGGTGGTCCACAGTGTCAAAAGCAGCAGAGAGGTGAAGAAGAATAAGCAGAGAGTAGTGGCCCTTAGATTTGGCTGCATGGAGGTCATTGCAGACTTTTGTCAGTATACCGACACCGGGATCCCGGCCGTCAAAATGCCAGCAGTGGGACGAGCACTAGAAAGTCCCTTGCGGGCTCAGTGGCACGCTGCACTCGCCACAGGTTATATTCCCACTCTATGAGTGTCGTGGACGAGTGGGAATAGCCCTGGCACAGCTTTTGGCATTCTCGGCGGTCGGGATCCTGGTGTTGGTATTCTGACCGCCAGGATCCCAAACGCCGGGATAATAACTTCATCCATATATATATTCCTAAATCCTATTATGTCCCTCCTCCCTGCTGGAGGAGGACATGTGTGTTGGAGCCCCCTGGGAACCAGGAGTGTGCAGGTGTGATCCCTCCCCTTTCCCAGCAGTGAAGCCAGAGGTGTGGGAAGAGTTTCTTGGAAAAACCCAGGAGAGAGGCCCATGCCTGTGCTTGCTCTCAGGAGTCCAATTTTGAGATCCATTATGAGGAATAAGCAGCCAGCCGAAGGTAAAAAAGATTGGTGCAGCTGGCCGTGCAGCTGCGGCAGCTGCTGCAGCTGCAAGAAGGCGGAATAAAGAAAACAAAGATGGGTCCTCGTCTGATATAGCTCCCGTAACTGCCAATTTAAAGGGGAAGCTAGAGGACAGTGGTATGGAAGAAGAATCCCTGCCCACTGCACCCCCTCAACCCATGCTAGCAGCTAGTACCCCTGTGGGAGAGTTTGCCCTTGGAGGGAAATCTATGGATGCTTGGGGTCTCCCAATGGAGACAGGGGGGATCCGGATTGTGAGGGAGAAGACTCAGACATTGAGGACATGCTGCCCAAGGAGGATGAGGAGTCTTCATCTTCTGAAAAGGAGAACTTGCTGTTATCCCGCATGACAATGCAAGAATTAATTGCTGAGTCAAAGAAACTTCAGAAGCTGCTGTTATTAAAAAAGAGAAAAAGAAACACAAGCAGAAAATGGGAACAGAGAGCTGTGCAAGAGGACATTGATTTAATGTCCAGTTACTTGGAACAAGTAAAGAAAAGAATTAAAGAATTTCAAGAAAAAACCCTTGCAGAGGAAATGGTGCAAACTGCAGTACCAGCTATGGAGGGGTTAATGCCATGTACAGCCCTTCAGGATAGCCCTATAGCAGAGGAGGCACAAGTGCAGCTATTGGTTGAGGCAGAACATCTGGAGCAGGAGGTGCAGCATGGAGATCCCAATGATGCAAGCGGTGACGGAGGCAAAAGAGGGGAACACTCGGTTCCCATGGCAGCATCGGCAGTGAAGCAGCTCTCCCGTGACAGCACGGGAATCCCTGCGGACAGAGCTGGTAAGGGGGAAGCAGTGATGTCCATGGGCATTCCCAGGGGGACTGTTCGGGATGCCGCAGAGTTAGTGGGGGAACCGGTGTGGACCGGGACCCGGCAGCCGGCATCGGCAGTGTCCGGGAGGGCACAGGGCTGTGTGGAGGGTGGATCCCCTATTGGGTCAACGGGGTCTGAGGTAGCCTCAGGCTCCGGGGTGGCCATGGGGATTCCTGCCTGTGAAGCTGGCGGCAGAGGGAGGTCTGGCTCAAGGAATGCCAGCATCGAACAGAGACAGTTTAACAAAGGAGGAGAGACAAATGGTGGGGAAGCTGTTAAACTGTTAAATCAAAAGGAAAAGGAGAAAACTAAAGATTTTAGCAAAAATGTATCAAATGTGTCAAAAATGCTTAATGTGCCAAATGTGTTAAATATTGCTGGTATTTCGGGAACTGTGGAAAACGTTTCTGTCGGAGTTTCAGCTCCTATTTCCAACATTCAGAAGGCTCAGAGCAAGTCTGGGTTGTTATATGTTAATGTTGTGATGAAAAATAAACAAGAAAAATAAAGTCAGGGACAAAAGGATATGGAGAAAGGAAGTGCTGGATACAGCGGGAGAAATGTATTACATTATAAATGGAGAGGGGAAGGGGATCCTTCCACAAAAACAAAATTTCTTAAGTTGATTTTTTCTTTGGGTTTTAGGGGGTCATTCCGACCCGATCGCTCGCTGCAGTTTGTCACAGCGCAGCGATCAGGTCGGAACTGCGCATGCGCCGGTGCCGCAGTGCGCCGGCGCATGGCAGTTATTGCTACCTAGCGATCGTCTCTGAGCGGTCGCTGGGTGGGAGGGGGCTGAACGGCTGCGGTAAGCCGCTGTTTAGTAGGCGCAGCCCGGCCAACGCAGGCGTGGCCGGATTGTTGGGGGGGCCAGCTGCAGCGACACACAACTCACGGCCAGCCGCAAGAGCTGCGCTGGCCGGGAGTTACTACACAAATACAAGAGCAATGCCGCCGTGCGATGCTTTTGTATTTGTGCGGGGGGGGGGGGGGGGGCGGCACTGACATGCGGGGCGGACTAGCCCTGTGCTGGGCGTCCCCCCACATGTCTAGGTTCATGATCGTAGCTGTGCTAAATTTAGCATAGCTACGATCAACTCGGAATGACTCCCTTAGTGCGAGAGACTTGTATGCATGCATAAATCCGAACAAATCCTTTGAGTATGGTGTGAGTTTTATGTCGGTGGAAGGCATGTACGGTTGTTTCTCAGAGTGGATGAGAGATAGCAACTGAGGAATGTTTTGAAGATTTTTTTGTTAAAATGGCTGCTGGGGTGGATAGGGTTAAACTCACAATTCTGGTGCGAAATGAGGCCATTTCAGAGGGTGATGTGAGGTACTGGCTGTCCAGGCACTGTGAGGAGATGAAAGATCTAGAGAAAACTGATAACACATTAGGAGTGTGGGGAGGTGCCTGGGCAGCAGGGCCGTAACTACGTGTGTGCCAAGGGGGCTTGGCACACAGCGCAGTTGCCCTGGGGGCACACGGCCAGCGGCATGTAATGAGTCAAATTGACTCATTACATGCCGCCTCTGTGACTGCGCCGTGCGCCGCGCTGGAGGAGAGAAGACAGGAGCGCCGGGCAGCGGAGGAGGAGGGAGGGGGAGCAGAGAGCCGCAGCAGCGCTATTTGATTGGTAGTAAGCGCTGCTGCAGCATCCCCCTCTCCTTCTGTATTGGCTGCCTGGCGCTGCTGTGGATGCATCCCAGCATCCACAGCAGCGCCAGGCAGCCAATACAGAAGGAGAGGGGGATGCTGCAGCAGCGCTTACTACCAATCAAATAGCGCTGCTGCGGCTCTCTGCTCCCCCCTCCCTCCTCCTCCTTCTCAACTGACTTCACACTGCACGGAGAGGAAGCTGCACGAGGAGCCTGTCAGCGGGGAGAAGGTAAGTATGTCGTGTCCCCCCCCCCTCTCTCTCTCTCTCTCTCTCTCTCTGCTGCATTGTGTAAAAAGGGGTCCCATCTGCTGCAATGTGTAAAAAGGGGTCCCATCTGCCGCAATGTGTAAAAAGGGGTCCCGTCTGCCGCAATGTGTAAAAAGGGGTCCCGTCTGCCGCAATGTGTAAAAAGGGGTCCCGTCTGCCGCAATGTGTAAAAAGTGGTCCCGGCTGCCGCAATGTGTAAAAAGTGGTCCCGGCTGCCGCAATGTGTAAAAAGTGGTCCTGGCTGCCGCAATGTGTAAAAAGTGGTCCTGGCTGCCGCAATGTGTAAAAAGGGGGCCTGGCTGCCGCAATGTGTAAAAAGGGGTCTGGCTGCCGCAATGTATAAAAAGGGGTCTGGCTGCCGCAATGTGTAAAAAGGGGTCCTGGCTGCCGCAATGTGTAAAAAGGGGGACTGGCTGCCGTAATGTGTAAAAAGGGGTCCTGGCTGCCGCAATGTGTAAAAAGTGGGACTGGCTGCCGCAATGTGTAAAAAGGGGGACTGGCTGCCGTAATGTGTAAAAAGGGGTCCTGGCTGCCGCAATGTGTAAAAAGGGGGACTGGCTGCCGCAATGTGTAAAAAGGGGGGACGCTGTCTATTGTAATGTATAAAAGGGGCTCTACCTGGTGTAGTGGCGCTACTGTGCAGCGTAATTTGAATAATGGAGACTACTGTGCACCGTAGTGTGAATTGCTATTATTTTGTTGCCACGCCCCTTCCCGTGAAGCCACGCCCCTATATATTTTTCGCGCGCCTATGGCGCGCACTGCGCCTATCTTGTACGGGGGGGGGGGGGGCGCCAATGTCAGTTCTTGCACACAGCGCTAAAATGCCTAGTTACGGCACTGCTGGGCAGCCAGTGTTAACCTGAACCGTGGGGCTGGGGGGACAAGGCATATCCCTTCAGCAAATTGTATAGCTATATACAAGTGCGCTGTCAGTAGCCACTGGTATAGGGATGGTCAAAATCCCTTAAATAAATGTAACAGAAACAATACAGAAACCAGCGCTGGCTGTGCAGATATAAATAATCTGGACGGTTTGTAAAATTAAAAAATAAACAATTTATTTACCAATGAACATTCCCCCCAAAAAATATATAAAAGGGTATACATATGGATAAAAGCTAGTAAAATGTAAACAATGCCATAGAAATGGTTTGAATTGAGCTGCCAACTGATTGAAATTATTTTTGAATTCAGTTGATCCACCAAAAAGGTTCCTGTAAATGAGTCCTCATAGGCTGGGACCTCTACCAAACAATAAGTCAGCAATAAACATTGAATATTACCAGAACAGTTGGGATCATCCCTTGATGTGCTGTCAGCCTTAAGAGTTGTCCATTTATGGCCAAAGGGGAGTCCAGATAGTAAGAGCTTATGCTGATAATCCAGGGGGTGGAGTGCAGTGTCCAATAAATGCCATAGGTCAATATCAGGAATCCAAGATTGCTGATGTGGTGTAGGCTATCAGATTAAGTCTCTACGCATTTCACTGGCTACAGGACATGCAGCTTCATCAGGAGCATATGTTAGAGTGTGTGGCAGAAAGTCCTAATATACCCTTTATAATTATGTTATAATTGGCTCCTGTGTTAATTGTTAATTTGCTTAGAACAAACCGCCCAGAAAAAACATAAAAGCAAATATATATAAAAATACTGTGAGGTCCCAAGAGATAATAACATGAATAAACTGCAAAAACGAATATTAGAAAAGGAGTTTTTAATGTTTAAAGTAGTGATGAGCGGGTTCGGTTCCTCGAGATCCGAACCCCCCCCAAACTTTACCCATTTTACACGGTTCCGAGGCAGCCTCAGATCTTCCCGCCTTGCTCGGTTAAACCGAGCGCGCCCGAACGTCATCATCCCGCTGTAGGATTCTCGCGAGATTCATATTCTATATAAGGAGCCGCGCGTTGCCGCCATTTTTCACTTGTGCTTTGGAGATGATAGCGAGAGGACGTGGCTGCGTTCTCTCAGTTTCTGTGTTCAGTGTGCTGCAAATATCTGTGCTCAGTGTGCTGCAAATATCTCTGCTCAGTGTGCTTGCAAATATCTGTGCTCAGTGTGCTGAAAATATCTACGTTCTCTGCCTGAAAAACGCTCCATATCTGTGCTGCATTGTAGTTTATAGTAGGAGGACAGTGCAGAATTTTGCTGTGACCACCAGTATATATATAGCAGTACGGTACAGTAGTCCACTACTCAACCTCTGTGTCGTCAAGTATACTATCCATCCATACCTGTGCTGCATTTTAGTTGTGCGCAGTATATAGTAGGATGACAGTGCAGAATTTTGCTGTGACCACCAGTATATATATAGCAGTACAGTAGTCCACTGCTCTACCTCTGTGTCGTCAAGTATACTATCCATCCATACTTGTGCTGCATTTTAGTTGTGCGCAGTATATAGTAGGAGGACAGTGCAGAATTTTGCTGTAACCACCAGTATATATATATAGCAGTAGGGTACAGTAGTCCACTGCTCTACCTCTGTGTCGTCAAGTATACTATCCATCCATACCTGTGCTGCATTTTAGTTGTGCGCAGTATATAATAGGATGACAGTGCAGAATTTTGCTGTGATCACCAGTATATATATAGCAGTACGGTACAGTAGGCCATTGCTATTGATTTATGACTGGCATATAATTCCACACATTAAAAAATGGAGAACAAAAATGTGGAGGGTAAAATAGGGAAAGATCAAGATCCACTTCCACCTCGTGCTGAAACTGCTGCCACTAGTCATGGCAGAGACGATGAAATGCCATCAAAGTCGTCTGCCAAGGCTGATGCCCAATGTCATAGTAGAGAGCATGTAAAATCCAAAAAACAAAAGTTCAGTAAAATGACCCAAAAATCTAAATTAAAAGCGTCTGATGAGAAGCATAAATTGCCAATATGCCATTTATGACACGGAGTGGCAAGGAACGGCTGAGGCCCTGGCCTATGTTCATGGCTAGTGGTTCAGATTCACATGAGGATGGAAGCACTCATCCTCTTGCTAGAAAAATGAAAAGACTTAAGCTGGCAAAAGCACAGCAAAGAATTGTGCATTCTTCTAAAATCACAAATCCCCAAGGAGAGTCCAATTGTGTCGGTTGCGATGCCTGACCTTCCCAACACTGGACGGGAAAAGTTGGCACCTTCCACCATTTGCACGACCCCTGCAAGTGCTGGAAGGAGCACCCGCAGTCCAGTTCCTGATAGTCAAATTGAAGATGTCACTGTTGAAGTACACCAGGATGAGGATATGGGTGTTGCTGGCGCTGAGGAGGAAATTGACAAGGAGGATTCTTATGGTGAGGTGGTTTGTTTAAGTCAGGCACCCGGGGAGACACCTGTTGTCCGTGGGACGAATATGGCCATTGACATGCCTGGTCAAATTACAAAAAAAATCACCTCGTCGGTGTGGAATTATTTTAACAGAAATGCGGACAACATTTGTCAAGCCGTGTGTTGCCTTTGTCAAGCTGTAATAAGTAGGGATAAGGACGTAAACCACCTAGGAACATCCTCCCTTAAACGTCACCTGGAGCGCATTCATCAGAAGTCATTGACAAGTTAAAAAACTTTGGGTGACAGCGGAAGCAGTCCACTGACAACTAAATCCCTTCCTCTTGTAACCAAGCTCCTGCAAACCACACCACCAACTCCCTCAGTGTCAATTTCCTCCTTACACAGGAAAGCCAATAGTCCTGCAGGCCATGTCACTGGCAAGTCTGACGAGTCCTCTCCTGCCTGGGATTCCTCCGATGCATCCTTGAGTGTATCGCCTACTGCTGCTGGCGCTGCTGTTGTTGCTGCTGGGAGTCGATCGTCATCCCAGAGGGGAAGTCGGAAGACCACTTGTACTACTTCCAGTAAACAATTGACTGTCCAACAGTCCTTTGCGAGGAAGATGAAATATCACAGCAGTCATCCTGCTGCAAAGCAGATAACTCAGGCCTTGGCAGCCTGGGTGGTGTTAAACGTGTGTCCGGTATCCACCGTTAATTCACAGGGAATTAGAGAATTTATTGAGGTAGTGTGTCCCCGGTACCAAATACCATTTAGGTTCCACTTCTCTAGGCAGGCGATACCGAGAATGGACACATACCTCAGAAAAAGAGTCACCAGTGTCCTAAAAAATGCAGTTGTACCCAATGTCCACTTAACCACGGACATGTGGACAAGTGGAGCAGGGCAGACTCAGGACTATATGACTGTGAAAGAACACTGGGTAGATGTATTGCCTCCCGCAGCAACAACAGCAGCGGCGGCACCAGTAGCAGCATCTCGCAAATGCCAACTTGTTCCTAGGCAGGCTACGCTTTGTATCACCGCATTTCATAAGAGGCACACAGCTTACAACCTCTTATGGAAACTGAGGAACATCATCGCAGAATGGCTTACCCCAATTGGACTCTCCTGGGGATTTGTGACATCGGACAACACCACCAATATTGTGCATGCATTACTTCTGGGCAAATTCCAGCACGTCCCATGTTTTGCACATACATTGAATTTAGTGGTGCAGAATTTTTGAAAAACGACAGGGGCGTGCAAGAGATGCTGTCGGTGGCCCGAAGAATTGCGGGCCACTTTCGGCATTCAGCCACCGCTTGCCGAAGACTGGAGCACCAGCAAACACTCCTGAACCTTCCCCGCCATCATCTGAAGCAATAGGTGGTAACGAGGTGGAATTCAACCCTCTTTATGCTTCAGAGGATGGAGGAGCAGCAAAAGGCCATTCAAGCCTATACATCTGCCTATGATATAGGCAAAGGAGAGGGAATGCACCTGACTTAAGCGCAGTGGAGAATGATTCCAACGTTGTGCAAGGTTCTGCAACCCTTTGAACTTGCCACACGTGAAGTCAGTTCAGACACTGCCAGCCTGAGTCAGGTCATTCCCCTCATCAGGCTTTTGCAGAAGAAGCTGGAGAGATTGAAGGAGGAGCTAAAATGGTGCGATTCCGCTAGGCATGTGCTAATTGTGGATGGAGCCCTTCATTCGCTTAACCAGGATTCATGGGTGGTCAATCTGTTGAAATCAGAGCACTACATTTTGGCCACCGTGCTCGATCCTAGGTTTAAAGCCTACGTTGTATCTCTCTTTCCGGCAGACTCCTGCTGGTGAGACACTTGTCAAGTTAAGCGGAATGTGACCCGTCAACAGCTCCTCCTTCACATTCTCCCGCAACTGGGGCTGCGAGGAAAAGGCTAATAATTCCGAGCCCACCCGCTGGCGGTGATGCAGGGCAGTCTGGAGCGAGTGCTGACATCTGGTCCGGACTGAAGGACCTGCCAACGATTACTGGCATGTCATCTACTGTCACTGCATATGATTCTGTCACCATTGAAAGAATGGTGGAGGATTATATGAGTGACCGCATCCAAGTAGGCACGTCAGACAGTCCGTACGTATACTGGCAGGAAAAAGAGGCAATTTGGAGGCCCTTGCACAAACTGGCTTTATTTTACCTAAGTTGCCCCCCCTCCAGTGTGTACTCCGAAAGAGTGTTTAGTGCAGCCGCTCACCTTGTCAGCAATCGGCGTACGAGGTTACTTCCAGAAAATGTGGAGAAGATGATGTTCATCAAAATTAATTATAATCAATTCCTCCGTGGAGACATTCACCAGCAATTGCCTCCAGAAAGTACACAGGGACCTGAGATGGTGGATTCCAGTGGGGACGAATTAATACTCTGTGAGGAGGGGGATGTACACAGTGAAAGGCAGAGCCGGCCCTAACCAATATGATGCCCTAGTCAAGATTTTGGCTGGTGCCCCCTAGCACCACCGCTGGTTCTGCCTCTGAACTTGCACCTCTTTCCCAGCACCATTACCCCTCACCCATAGCAGTCCTTGTACCCCCTATATTTTAAATAGGAACAGTTCGCACACTTGACGCACAGCCCAAAAAGGGGCATCTTCTTGCTGGGAAGGGACATGGCCACACAATAGTAACCCCAATTTCAATTACGCCACACAGTACAGCAACTTTATTCACATTTTATCTTGCGATAGTGTCCATAATTCATATTACATCCCACAGTAGTATCACTTTACCTTATAAACGTTACTCCTCACAGTAGAGCCCCTTATTCACATTACATCACACTGAATTGCTCCTTATTCACATTACACCACACCTTATTGCTCTTTATTCACATTAGACGACACAGTAGTGCCCTTTCTATTTGCAACGCCACATAGTAGAGCACCTTATACACATAATGCCACACATTAGTAATGCATTTATACACAATTCCACACAGTAATGCCCCTTACACATATGAGACATTAATGTTCTTATAAACATAATGCACCTTACACATTATGACAACCTTTATTAATGCCCTTTTACACATAATGTCCCTTACACATATGCCGCACATTATTAATGCCCTTATACACATAATGACACACATAGTGCCCCCTACACATTTGCTGCACATTATTAGTGCCCCTATACACATAATGACACACATACAGTAGTACCCTGTTACACATATGCCGCACATTATTAATGCCCTTATACACATAATGACACACATAGTTGCCCTTTACACATATGTTGCACATTATTAATGCATTTTTACATGACACACATAATGCTCCTTACACATATTCTGAACACTACTGCACAACCAACCCACTCACATGCACACAGCACTCACACTTCCACTAACACTGTGACCTCTGCCTCTGCTTGGATACAGATGTGTCCTCACAAATCTTGCATCAATGCTAACGTCGGGCACTTTTTTTTTATGAAAATGCATCTTATTTGCATTGCTATATGGCTAGGATGCACAAGCAGCTTCTGCTGATTAAACTGATATGCAGCATGCCAATATACTGTGTGAGACTGTGGCTGTGTCTGCATATGAAATGCTACATACAGAATAAGGCATGTCGCATATCATTTTAATCAGCAAGAGGTGGTAACGAGGTGGAATTCAACCCTCTATATGCTTCAGAGGATGCAGGAGTAGCAAAAGGCTATTCAAGCCTATACATCTGGCCACGATATAGGCAAAGGAGGGGGAATGCACCTGACTCAAGCGCAGTGGAGAATGATTTCAACGTAGTGCAAGATTCTGCAACCCTTTGAACTTGCCACACGTGAAGTCAGTTCAGACACTGCCAGCCTGAGTATGGTCATTCCTCTCATCAGGCTTTTGCAGAAGCAGCTGGAGAGATTGAAGGAGGAGCTAAAATGGAGCGATTCCGCTAGGCATGTCGGACTTGTGGATGGATCCCTTCATTCGCTTAACCAGGATTCACGGGTTGTCAATCTGTTGAAATCAGAGCACTACATTTTGGCCACCGTGCTCGATCCTAGGTTTAAAGCCTTCTTTGTATCTCTCTTTCCAGCAGACACAAGTCTGCACGCGTTCAAAGACCTGCTGGTGAGACACTTGTCAAGTCAAGCGGAACGTGACCCGTCAACAGCTCCTCCTTCACATTCTCCCGCAACTGGGGCTGCGAGGAAAAGGCTAAGAATTTCGAGCCCACCCGCTGGTGGTGATGCAGGGCAGTCTGGAGCGAGTGCTGACATCTGGTCCAGACTAAAGGACCTGCCAATGATTACTGACATGTCGTCTACTGTCACTGCATATGATTCTGTTACCATTGAAAGAATGGTGGAGGATTATATGAGTGACCGCATCCAAGTAGGCACGTCAGACAGTCCGTACGTATACTGGCAGGAAAAAGAGGCAATTTGGAGGCCCTTGCACAAACTGGCTTTATATTACCTAAGTTGCCCCCCTCCAGTGTGTACTCCGAAAGAGTGTTTAGTGCAGCCGCTCACCTTGTCAGCAATCGGCGTACGAGGTTAATTCCAGAAAATGTGGAGAAGATGATGTTCATCAAAATGAATTATAATCAATTCCTCCGTGGAGACATTCACCAGCAATTGCCTTTAGAAAGTACACAGGGACCAGAGATGGTGGATTCCAGTGGGGATGAATTAATACTCTGTGAGGAGGGGGATGTACACAGTGAAAGGGGTGATGAATCGGACGATGAGGAGGAGGTGGACATCTTGCCTCTGTAGAGCCAGTTTGTGCAAGGAGAGATTGATTGCTTCTTTTTTGGTGGGGGCCCAAACCAACCAGTCATTTCAGTCACAGTCGTGTGGCAGACCCTGTGGCTGAAATGATGGGTTTGTTAAAGTGTGCATGTCCTGTTTATACAACATAAGGGTGGGTGGGAGGCCCAAGGACAATTCCATCTTGCACCTCTTTTTTCTTTAATTTAACTTTGCATCATGTGCTGTTTGGGGACTATTTTTTGAAGTGCCATCCTGTCTGACACTGCAGTGCCACTACTAAATGGGCCAAGTGTTTGTGTCAGCCACTTGGGTCGCTTAGCTTAGCCATCCAGCGACCTTGGTGCACCTCTTTTTTTCTTTGCATCATGTGCTGTTTGGGGACTATTTTTTAAATCTGCCATCCTGTCTGACACTGCAGTGCCACTCCTAGATGGGCCAGGTGTTTGTGTCGGCCACTTGGGTCGCTTAGATTAGCCATCCAGCGACCTCGTTGCAAATTTTAGGACTAAAAATAATATTGTGAGGTGTGAGGTGTTCAGAATAGACTGCAAATGAGTAAAAATGATGGTTATTGAGGTTAATAATACTATGGGATCAAAATGACCCCCAAATTCTGTGATTTAAGCTGTTTTTGAGGTTTTTTTGTAAAAAAAAACACCCGAATCCGACGAAAAAATTTCAGGGAGGTTTTGCCAAAATGCGTCCGAATCCAAAACACGGCCGCAGAACCGAATCCAAAACCAAAACACAAAACCCGAAAAATTTCCGGTGCACATCACTAGTTTAAAGGTTGTAATATCATTATGACAAAGTGTAGTCTAGATGTTTCGGTCATGTGACCCTAACCACGTGACCGCACCCATGTGACCGGAAGCTCCATGAATCACTAGGGAGCCTAATATATAATAGTAATGTAGCTGACGTTGCTGCATCTGCAGCGCGTCATGTGACCAATGAAGAGGGGAGAGAGCAAAGTATGTTGTCATAGCAAACGGAATACACCAAAACTGAAGTTAATAGTTTACTAATATATATGTAGTCTCACAGAGTAGCTCCATAAGAACATAAGGAAAGTTATTATAAAAAAGGGAGGTTATCAGACTGTAATATAAAAACGTATTATACAGTAACATAGTGCAACAAGTTAATGAGTTAGGTTTAACACACAGCGCATACAATACATGCGCTGTGTATATATAAAAAAACACATATATCAAATAATAAAAAGTATACATATATACACAGAAAATAAACCATAGATATCATGAATCTCGAATTTTCTGAAAGTAAACCATAATTCTAAGACTGATTATTAGAGATGAGCGGGTTCGGTTCGTCGAGATCCGAACGCCCCCCCCCCCCCCCCCCGAACTTCACGTGGTTTACACGGGCCCGAGGCAGCCTCGGTTCTTCCTGCCTAACACGCAAAACCCGAACGGGGGAAAACGTCATCATTCCGCTGTCGGATTCCTCGCGAGATTCGGATTCCATATAAAAAGCCGCGCATTGCCGCCATTTTCACTTGTGCATTGTCGAGATAGAGAGAGGACGTGGCTACGTTCTCTGCCTGAAAAGCTCAATATCTGTGCTCAGTGTGGTGACCACCAGTATATAGTAGTACAGTACAGTAGGCCATAGCTGTATCTTGCTGCACCGTGTCACTTCTAGTATCCTGATCAGTGCCTAATATCTGAGCTCAGTGTCAGTGCTGCACTGTGGTGACTAAAAGTCCAGTGTCTAGTGCTGCATCTTGCTGCTGTAGGGTGCTGTGGTAGTGTCCTGTCACTGTGCATAGGTCATCATCATTCCAGTCACAGTGGTATCTGGTATCTATAGTGGTATCTAATTCCAGACATTACTGCCGTCTAATTCCAGATATATTACTGGCATATAATTCCACACATTAAAAATGGAGAACAAAAATGTGGAGGGTAAAATAGCAAAAGATCAAGATCCACTTCCACCTAGTGCTGAAACTGCTGCCACTAGTCATGGCAGAGACGATGAAATGCCATCAAAGTCGTCTGCCAAGGCTGATGCCCAATGTCATAGTAGAGAGCATGTAAAATCCAAAAAACAAAAGTTCAGTAAAATGACCCAAAAATCTAAATTAAAAGCATCTGAGGAGAAGCGTAAACTTGCCAATATGCCATTAATGACACGGAGTGGCAAGGAACAGCTGAGGCCCTCTCCTATGTTTCTCATGACTAGGGCTAAGGCCCTCTCCTGTGTTCCTCATGAGGATGTAAGCACTCATTCTCCCGCTAGAAAAATGAAAAGAGTTAAACTGGCAAAAGCACAGCAAAGAACTGTGCACACTTCTAAATCACAAATCCCCAAGGAGAGTCCAATTGTGTCGGTTGCGATGCCTGACCTTCCCAAAACTGGATGGGAAGAGGTGGATCATTCCACCATTTGCACGCCCCCTGCAAGTGCTGGAAGGAGCACCCACAGTACAGTTCCTGATATTCAAATTGAAGATGTCACTGTTAAAGTACACCAGGATGTGGATATGGATGTTGCTGGCGCTGAGGAGGAAATTGACCAGGAGGATTCTGATGGAGAGGTGATTTGTTTAAGTCAGGCACCCGGGGAGACACCTGTTGTCCGTGGGATGAATAAGGCCACTGACATGCCTGGTCAATCACCTCTTCGGTGTGGAATTATTTCAACAGAAATGCGGACAACTGGTGTCAAGCCGTGTGTTGCCTTTGTCAAGCTGTAATAAGTAGGGGTAAGGACGTTAACCACCTAGGAACATCCTCCCTTATACGTCACCTGGAGCGCATTCATCAGAAGTCATTGACAAGTTCAAAAACTTTGGGTGACAGCGGAAGCAGTCCACTGACAGTGACAACTAAATCCCTTCTTCCTCTTGTACCCAAGCTCCTGCAAACCACACCACCAACTCCCTCAGTGTCAATTTCCTCCTTAGACAGAAATGCCTATAGTCCTGCAGGCCATGTCACTGGCAAGTATGACGAGTCCTCTCGTAACTGGGATTCCTCTGATGGATCCTTGAGTGTAACGCCTACTGCTGCTGGCGCTGCTGTTGTTGCTGCTGGGAGTCGATCGTCATCCCAGAGGGGAAGTCGGACACCACTTGTACTACTTCCAGTAAGCAATTGACTGTCCAACAGTCCTTTGCGAGGAAGATGAAATATCACAGCAGTCATCCTGTTGCAAAGCGGATAACTCAGGCCTTGACAAATGTGTTGGTGTTAGACGTGCGTCCGGTATCTGCCATTAGTTCACAGGGACTTAGAGAATTTCTAGAGGTAGTGTATCCCCGGTACCAAATACCATCTAGGTTCCACTTCTCTAGGCAGGCGATACCGAGAATGTACACAGACGTCAGAAAAAGAGTCACCAGTGTCCTAAAAAATACAGTTGTACCCAATATCCACTTAACCACGGACATGTGGACAAGTGGAGCAGGGCAGACTAAGGACTATATGACTGTGACAGCCCACTGGGTAGATGTACTGCCTACCGCAGCAACAACAGTAGCGGCGGCACCAGTAGCAGCATCTCGCAAACGCCAACTCGTTCCTAGGCAGGCTATGCTTTGTATCACCGCTTTCCATAAGAGGCACACAGCTGACAACCTCTTATGGAAACTGAGGAACATCATCGCAGATTGGCTTACCCCAATTGGACTCTCCTGGGGATTTGTGACATCGGACAACGCCACCAATATTGTGCATGCATTACATGTGGGCAAATACCAGCATGTCCCATGTTTTGCACATACAATGAATTTGGCGGTGCAGAATTTTTTTTAAAACGACAGGGGCGTGCAAGAGATGCTGTCGGTGGCCCGAAGAATTGCGGGCCACTTTCGGCATTCAGCCACCGCGTGTCGAAGACTGGAGCACCAGCAAAAACTCCTGAACATGCCCTGCCATCAGCTGAAGCAAGAGGTGGTAACAAGGTGGAATTCAACCCTCTATATGCTTCAAAGGATGGAGAAGCAGCAAAAGGCCATTCACGACTATACATCTGCCTACAATATAGACAAAGGAGGGGGAATGCACCTGACTCAAGCGCAGTGGAGAATGATTTCAACATTGTGCAAGGTTCTGCAACCCTTTGAACTTGCCACACGTGAAGTCAGTTCAGACACTGCCAGCCTGAGTCAGGTCATTCCCCTCATCAGGCTTTTGCAGAAGCAGCTGGAGAGATTGAAGGAGGAGCTAAAATGAAGCGATTCCGCTAGGCATGAGGGACTTGTGGATGGAGCCCTTCATTCGCTTAACCAGGATTCATGGGTGGTCAATCTGTTGAAATCAGAGCACTATATTTTGACCACCGTGCTTGATCCTAGGTTAAAAGCCTTCTTTGTATCTCTCTTTCCGACAGACACAAGTCTTCAGATGTTCAAAGACCTGCTGGTTAGTAAATTGTCAACTTGTCAAGTCAAGCGGAACGTGATCTGCCAAGAGCTCCTCCTTCATTTTCTCCAGCCACTGGTGCTGCCAGGAAAAAGATCAAATTTCCAAAACCACCCGCTGGCGGTGATGCAGGGCAGTCTGGAGCGAGTGCTGACATCTGGTGCGGACTGAAGGACCTGCCAACGATTACTGACATGTCGTCTACTGTCACTGCATATGATTCTGTCACCATTGAAATAATGGTGGAGGATTATATGAGTGACCGCATCCAAGTAGGCATGTCAGACAGTCCGTACGTATACTGGCAGGAAAAAGAGGCAATTTGGAGGCCCTTGTACAGGCTGGCTTTAATTTGCCTAAGTTGCCACCCCCCCCCCCTCCCCCTCCACTGTGTACTCCGAAAGAGTGTTTAGTGCAGCCGGTCACCTTGTCAGCGATCGGCGTACGAGGTTACTTCCAGAAAATGTGGAGAAGATGAGAAGATGATGTTCATCAAAATGAATTATAATCAATTCCTCTGTGCAGACATTTACCAGCAATTGCCTCCAGAAAGTACACAGGGACCTGTGATGGTGGATTCCAGTGGGGACGAATTAATACTCTGTGAGGATGGTGATGTACACAGTGAAAGGCGTGAGGAATCGGACGATGAGGAGGAGGTGGACATCTTGCCTCTGTAGAGCCAGTTTGTGTAAGGAGAGATTGATTGCTTCTTTTTTGGTGGGGGCCCAAAGCAACCAGTCATTTCAGCCACAGTCATGTGGCAGACCCTGTCGCTGAAATGATGGGTTTGTTAAAGTGTGCATGTCCTGTTTATACAATATAAGGGTGGGTGGGAGGGCCCAAGGACAATTCCATCTTGCACCTCTTTTTTTTATTATGTATCTTTGCATCATGTGATGTTTTTTAAGTGCCATCCTGTCTGACACTGCAGTGTCACTCCTAGATAGGCCAGGTGTTTGTGCCTGCCACTTGGGTCGCTGAGCTTAGTCATCCAGTGACCTCAGTGCAAATTTTAGGACTAAAAATAATATTGTGAGGTGTGAGGTGTTCAGAATAGACTGCAAATGAGTAAAAATGATGGTTATTGAGGTTAATAATACTATGGGATCAAAATGACCCCCAAATTCTGTGATTTAAGCTGTTTTTGTGTTTTTTTTGTAAAAAAAAACACCCGAATCCGACGAAAAAATTTCAGGGAGGTTTTGCAAAAATGCGTCCGAATCCAAAACACGGCCGCAGAACCGAATCCAAAACCAAAACACAAAACCCGAAAAATTTCCGGTGCACATCACTAGTTTAAAGGTTGTAATATCATTATGACAAAGTGTAGTCTAGATGTTTCGGTCATGTGACCCTAACCACGTGACCGCACCCATGTGACCGGAAGCTCCATGAATCACTAGGGAGCCTAATATATAATAGTAATGTAGCTGACGTTGCTGCATCTGCAGCGCGTCATGTGACCAATGAAGAGGGGAGAGAGCAAAGTATGTTGTCATAGCAAACGGAATACACCAAAACTGAAGTTAATAGTTTACTAATATATATGTAGTCTCACAGAGTAGCTCCATAAGAACATAGGGAAAGTTATTATAAAAAAGGGGGGTTATCAGACTGTAATATAAAAACGTATTATACAGTAACATAGTGCAACAAGTGAATGAGTTAGGTTTAACACACAGCGCATACAATACATGCGCTGTGTATATATAAAAAAAACACATATATCAAATAATAAAAAGTATACATATATACACAGAAAATAAACCATAGATATCATGAATCTCGAATTTTCTGAAAGTAAACCATAATTCTAAGACTGATTATTAGAGATGAGCGGGTTCGGTTCGTCGAGATCCGAACCCCCCCCCGAACTTCACGTGGTTTACACGGGTCCGAGGCAGCCTCGGTTCTTCCTGCCTAACACGCAAAACCCGAACGGGGGAAAACGTCATCATTCCGCTGTCGGATTCCTCGCGAGATTCGGATTCCATATAAAAAGCCGCGCATTGCCGCCATTTTCACTTGTGCATTGTCGAGATAGAGAGAGGACGTGGCTACGTTCTCTGCCTGAAAAGCTCAATATCTGTGCTCAGTGTGGTGACCACCAGTATATAGTAGTACAGTACAGTAGGCCATAGCTGTATCTTGCTGCACCGTGTCACTTCTAGTATCCTGATCAGTGCCTAATATCTGTGCTCAGTGTCAGTGCTGCACTGTGGTGACTAAAAGTCCAGTGTCTAGTGCTGCATCTTGCTGCTGTAGGGTGCTGTGGTAGTGTCCTGTCACTGTGCATAGGTCATCATCATTCCAGTCACAGTGGTATCTGGTATCTATAGTGGTATCTAATTCCAGACATTACTGCCGTCTAATTCCAGATATATTACTGGCATATAATTCCACACATTAAAAATGGAGAACAAAAATGTGGAGGGTAAAATAGCAAAAGATCAAGATCCACTTCCACCTAGTGCTGAAACTGCTGCCACTAGTCATGGCAGAGACGATGAAATGCCATCAAAGTCGTCTGCCAAGGCTGATGCCCAATGTCATAGTAGAGAGCATGTAAAATCCAAAAAACAAAAGTTCAGTAAAATGACCCAAAAATCTAAATAAAAAGCATCTGAGGAGAAGCGTAAACTTGCCAATATGCCATTAACGACACGGAGTGGCAAGGAACAGCTGAGGCCCTCTCCTATGTTTCTCATGACTAGGGCTAAGGCCCTCTCCTGTGTTCCTCATGAGGATGTAAGCACTCATTCTCCCGCTAGAAAAATGAAAAGAGTTAAACTGGCAAAAGCACAGCAAAGAACTGTGCACACTTCTAAATCACAAATCCCCAAGGAGAGTCCAATTGTGTCGGTTGCGATGCCTGACCTTCCCAAAACTGGACGGGAAGAGGTGGATCATTCCACCATTTGCACGCCCCCTGCAAGTGCTGGAAGGAGCACCCACAGTACAGTTCCTGATATTCAAATTGAAGATGTCACTGTTAAAGTACACCAGGATGTGGATATGGATGTTGCTGGCGCTGAGGAGGAAATTGACCAGGAGGATTCTGATGGAGAGGTGATTTGTTTAAGTCAGGCACCCGGGGAGACACCTGTTGTCCGTGGGATGAATAAGGCCACTGACATGCCTGGTCAATCACCTCTTCGGTGTGGAATTATTTCAACAGAAATGCGGACAACTGGTGTCAAGCCGTGTGTTGCCTTTGTCAAGCTGTAATAAGTAGGGGTAAGGACGTTAACCACCTAGGAACATCCTCCCTTATACGTCACCTGGAGCGCATTCATCAGAAGTCATTGACAAGTTCAAAAACTTTGGGTGACAGCGGAAGCAGTCCACTGACAGTGACAACTAAATCCCTTCTTCCTCTTGTACCCAAGCTCCTGCAAACCACACCACCAACTCCCTCAGTGTCAATTTCCTCCTTAGACAGAAATGCCTATAGTCCTGCAGGCCATGTCACTGGCAAGTATGACGAGTCCTCTCGTAACTGGGATTCCTCTGATGGATCCTTGAGTGTAACGCCTACTGCTGCTGGCGCTGCTGTTGTTGCTGCTGGGAGTCGATCGTCATCCCAGAGGGGAAGTCGGACACCACTTGTACTACTTCCAGTAAGCAATTGACTGTCCAACAGTCCTTTGCGAGGAAGATTAAATATCACAGCAGTCATCCTGTTGCAAAGCGGATAACTCAGGCCTTGACAAATGTGTTGGTGTTAGACGTGCGTCCGGTATCTGCCATTAGTTCACAGGGACTTAGAGAATTTCTAGAGGTAGTGTATCCCCGGTACCAAATACCATCTAGGTTCCACTTCTCTAGGCAGGCGATACCGAGAATGTACACAGACGTCAGAAAAAGAGTCACCAGTGTCCTAAAAAATACAGTTGTACCCAATATCCACTTAACCACGGACATGTGGACAAGTGGAGCAGGGCAGACTAAGGACTATATGACTGTGACAGCCCACTGGGTAGATGTACTGCCTACCGCAGCAACAACAGTAGCGGCGGCACCAGTAGCAGCATCTCGCAAACGCCAACTCGTTCCTAGGCAGGCTATGCTTTGTATCACCGCTTTCCATAAGAGGCACACAGCTGACAACCTCTTATGGAAACTGAGGAACATCATCGCAGATTGGCTTACCCCAATTGGACTCCCTGGGGATTTGTGACATCGGACAATGCCACCAATATTGTGCATGCATTACATGTGGGCAAATACCAGCATGTCCCATGTTTTGCACATACAATGAATTTGGCGGTGCAGAATTTTTTTTAAAACGACAGGGGCGTGCAAGAGATGCTGTCGGTGGCCCGAAGAATTGCGGGCCACTTTCGGCATTCAGCCACCGCGTGTCGAAGACTGGAGCACCAGCAAACACTCCTGAACATGCCCTGCCATCAGCTGAAGCAAGAGGTGGTAACAAGGTGGAATTCAACCCTCTATATGCTTCAAAGGATGGAGAAGCAGCAAAAGGCCATTCACGACTATACATCTGCCTACAATATAGACAAAGGAGGGGGAATGCACCTGACTCAAGCGCAGTGGAGAATGATTTCAACATTGTGCAAGGTTCTGCAACCCTTTGAACTTGCCACACGTGAAGTCAGTTCAGACACTGCCAGCCTGAGTCAGGTCATTCCCCTCATCAGGCTTTTGCAGAAGCAGCTGGAGAGATTGAAGGAGGAGCTAAAATGTAGCGATTCCGCTAGGCATGAGGGACTTGTGGATGGAGCCCTTCATTCGCTTAACCAGGATTCATGGGTGGTCAATCTGTTGAAATCAGAGCACTATATTTTGGCCACCGTGCTTGATCCTAGGTTTAAAGCCTTCTTTGTATCTCTCTTTCCGACAGACACAAGTCTTCAGATGTTCAAAGACCTGCTGGTTAGTAAATTGTCAATTTGTCAAGTCAAGCGGAACGTGATCTGCCAAGAGCTCCTCCTTCATTTTCTCCAGCCACTGGTGCTGCCAGGAAAAAGATCAAATTTCCAAAACCACCCGCTGGCGGTGATGCAGGGCAGTCTGGAGCGAGTGCTGACATCTGGTACGGACTGAAGGACCTGCCAACGATTACTGACATGTCGTCTACTGTCACTGCATATGATTCTGTCACCATTGAAATAATGGTGGAGGATTATATGAGTGACCGCATCCAAGTAGGCATGTCAGACAGTCCGTACGTATACTGGCAGGAAAAAGAGGCAATTTGGAGGCCCTTGTACAGGCTGGCTTTAATTTGCCTAAGTTGCCACCCCCCCCCCCCTCCCCCTCCACTGTGTACTCCGAAAGAGTGTTTAGTGCAGCTGGTCACCTTGTCAGTGATCGGCGTACGAGGTTACTTCCAGAAAATGTGGAGAAGATGAGAAGATGATGTTCATCAAAATGAATTATAATCAATTCCTCTGTGCAGACATTTACCAGCAATTGCCTCCAGAAAGTACACAGGGACCTGTGATGGTGGATTCCAGTGGGGACGAATTAATACTCTGTGAGGATGGTGATGTACACAGTGAAAGGCGTGAGGAATCGGACGATGAGGAGGAGGTGGACATCTTGCCTCTGTAGAGCCAGTTTGTGTAAGGAGAGATTGATTGCTTCTTTTTTGGTGGGGGCCCAAAGCAACCAGTCATTTCAGCCACAGTCATGTGGCAGACCCTGTCGCTGAAATGATGGGTTTGTTAAAGTGTGCATGTCCTGTTTATACAATATAAGGGTGGGTGGGAGGGCCCAAGGACAATTCCATCTTGCACCTCTTTTTTTTATTATGTATCTTTGCATCATGTGATGTTTTTTAAGTGCCATCCTGTCTGACACTGCAGTGTCACTCCTAGATAGGCCAGGTGTTTGTGCCTGCCACTTGGGTCGCTGAGCTTAGTCATCCAGTGACCTCAGTGCAAATTTTAGGACTAAAAATAATATTGTGAGGTGTGAGGTGTTCAGAATAGACTGCAAATGAGTAAAAATGATGGTTATTGAGGTTAATAATACTATGGGATCAAAATGACCCCCAAATTCTGTGATTTAAGCTGTTTTTGTGTTTTTTTTGTTAAAAAAAACACCCGAATCCGCCGAAAAAATTTCAGGGAGGTTTTGCCAAAATGCGTCCGAATCCAAAACACGGCCGCAGAACCGAATCCAAAACCAAAACACAAAACCCGAAAAATTTCCGGTGCACATCACTAGTTTAAAGGTTGTAATATCATTATGACAAAGTGTAGTCTAGATGTTTCGGTCATGTGACCCTAACCACGTGACCGCACCCATGTGACCGGAAGCTCCATGAATCACTAGGGAGCCTAATATATAATAGTAATGTAGCTGACGTTGCTGCATCTGCAGCGCGTCATGTGACCAATGAAGAGGGGAGAGAGCAAAGTATGTTGTCATAGCAAACGGAATACACCAAAACTGAAGTTAATAGTTTACTAATATATATGTAGTCTCACAGAGTAGCTCCATAAGAACATAGGGAAAGTTATTATAAAAAAGGGGGGTTATCAGACTGTAATATAAAAACGTATTATACAGTAACATAGTGCAACAAGTGAATGAGTTAGGTTTAACACACAGCGCATACAATACATGCGCTGTGTATATATAAAAAAAACACATATATCAAATAATAAAAAGTATACATATATACACAGAAAATAAACCATAGATATCATGAATCTCGAATTTTCTGAAAGTAAACCATAATTCTAAGACTGATTATTAGAGATGAGCGGGTTCGGTTCGTCGAGATCCGAACCCCCCCCCCCCCCCCCCCCGAACTTCACGTGGTTTACACGGGTCCGAGGCAGCCTCGGTTCTTCCTGCCTAACACGCAAAACCCGAACGGGGGAAAACGTCATCATTCTGCTGTCGGATTCCTCGCGAGATTCGGATTCCATATAAAAAGCCGCGCATTGCCGCCATTTTCACTTGTGCATTGTCGAGATAGAGAGAGGACGTGGCTACGTTCTCTGCCTGAAAAGCTCAATATCTGTGCTCAGTGTGGTGACCACCAGTATATAGTAGTACAGTACAGTAGGCCATAGCTGTATCTTGCTGCACCGTGTCACTTCTAGTATCCTGATCAGTGCCTAATATCTGTGCTCAGTGTCAGTGCTGCACTGTGGTGACTAAAAGTCCAGTGTCTAGTGCTGCATCTTGCTGCTGTAGGGTGCTGTGGTAGTGTCCTGTCACTGTGCATAGGTCATCATCATTCCAGTCACAGTGGTATCTGGTATCTATAGTGGTATCTAATTCCAGACATTACTGCCGTCTAATTCCAGATATATTACTGGCATATAATTCCACACATTAAAAATGGAGAACAAAAATGTGGAGGGTAAAATAGCAAAAGATCAAGATCCACTTCCACCTAGTGCTGAAACTGCTGCCACTAGTCATGGCAGAGACGATGAAATGCCATCAAAGTCGTCTGCCAAGGCTGATGCCCAATGTCATAGTAGAGAGCATGTAAAATCCAAAAAACAAAAGTTCAGTAAAATGACCCAAAAATCTAAATTAAAAGCATCTGAGGAGAAGCGTAAACTTGCCAATATGCCATTAACGACACGGAGTGGAAAGGAACAGCTGAGGCCCTCTCCTATGTTTCTCATGACTAGGGCTAAGGCCCTCTCCTGTGTTCCTCATGAGGATGTAAGCACTCATTCTCCCGCTAGAAAAATGAAAAGAGTTAAACTGGCAAAAGCACAGCAAAGAACTGTGCACACTTCTAAATCACAAATCCCCAAGGAGAGTCCAATTGTGTCGGTTGCGATGCCTGACCTTCCCAAAACTGGACGGGAAGAGGTGGATCATTCCACCATTTGCACGCCCCCTGCAAGTGCTGGAAGGAGCACCCACAGTACAGTTCCTGATATTCAAATTGAAGATGTCACTGTTAAAGTACACCAGGATGTGGATATGGATGTTGCTGGCGCTGAGGAGGAAATTGACCAGGAGGATTCTGATGGAGAGGTGATTTGTTTAAGTCAGGCACCCGGGGAGACACCTGTTGTCCGTGGGATGAATAAGGCCACTGACATGCCTGGTCAATCACCTCTTCGGTGTGGAATTATTTCAACAGAAATGCGGACAACTGGTGTCAAGCCGTGTGTTGCCTTTGTCAAGCTGTAATAAGTAGGGGTAAGGACGTTAACCACCTAGGAACATCCTCCCTTATACGTCACCTGGAGCGCATTCATCAGAAGTCATTGACAAGTTCAAAAACTTTGGGTGACAGCGGAAGCAGTCCACTGACAGGGACAACTAAATCCCTTCTTCCTCTTGTACCCAAGCTCCTGCAAACCACACCACCAACTCCCTCAGTGTCAATTTCCTCCTTAGACAGAAATGCCTATAATCCTGCAGGCCATGTCACTGGCAAGTATGACGAGTCCTCTCGTAACTGGGATTCCTCTGATGGATCCTTGAGTGTAACGCCTACTGCTGCTGGCGCTGCTGTTGTTGCTGCTGGGAGTCGATCGTCATCCCAGAGGGGAAGTCGGACACCACTTGTACTACTTCCAGTAAGCAATTGACTGTCCAACAGTCCTTTGCGAGGAAGATTAAATATCACAGCAGTCATCCTGTTGCAAAGCGGATAACTCAGGCCTTGACAAATGTGTTGGTGTTAGACGTGCGTCCGGCATCTGCCATTAGTTCACAGGGACTTAGAGAATTTCTAGAGGTAGTGTATCCCCGGTACCAAATACCATCTAGGTTCCACTTCTCTAGGCAGGCGATACCGAGAATGTACACAGACGTCAGAAAAAGAGTCACCAGTGTCCTAAAAAATACAGTTGTACCCAATATCCACTTAACCACGGACATGTGGACAAGTGGAGCAGGGCAGACTAAGGACTATATGACTGTGACAGCCCACTGGGTAGATGTACTGCCTACCGCAGCAACAACAGTAGCGGCGGCACCAGTAGCAGGATCTCGCAAACGCCAACTCGTTCCTAGGCAGGCTATGCTTTGTATCACCGCTTTCCATAAGAGGCACACAGCTGACAACCTCTTATGGATTCTGTGGAACATCATCGCAGATTGGCTTACCCCAATTGGACTCTCCTGGGGATTTGTGACATCGGACAACGCCACCAATATTGTGCATGCATTACATGTGGGCAAATACCAGCATGTCCCATGTTTTGCACATACAATGAATTTGGCGGTGCAGAATTTTTTTTAAAACGACAGGGGCGTGCAAGAGATGCTGTCGGTGGCCCGAAGAATTGCGGGCCACTTTCGGCATTCAGCCACCGCGTGTCGAAGACTGGAGCACCAGCAAACACTCCTGAACATGCCCGCCATCAGCTGAAGCAAGAGGTGGTAACGAGGTGGAATTCAACCCTCTATATGCTTCAAAGGATGGAGGAGCAGCAAAAGGCCATTCACGACTATACATCTGCCTACGATATAGACAAAGGAGGGGGAATGCACCTGACTCAAGCGCAGTGGAGAATGATTTCAACATTGTGCAAGGTTCTGCAACCCTTTGAACTTGCCACACGTGAAGTCAGTTCAGACACTGCCAGCCTGAGTCAGGTCATTCCCCTCATCAGGCTTTTGCAGAAGCAGCTGGAGAGATTGAAGGAGGAGCTAAAATGTAGCGATTCCGCTAGGCATGAGGGACTTGTGGATGGAGCCCTTCATTCGCTTAACCAGGATTCATGGGTGGTCAATCTGTTGAAATCAGAGAACTACATTTTGGCCACCGTGCTTGATCCTAGGTTTAAAGCCTTCTTTGTATCTCTCTTTCCGACAGACACAAGTCTTCAGATGTTCAAAGACCTGCTGGTTAGTAAATTGTCAACTTGTCAAGTCAAGCGGAACGTGATCTGCCAAGAGCTCCTCCTTCATTTTCTCCAGCCACTGGTGCTGCCAGGAAAAAGATCAAATTTCCAAAACCACCCTGCATATGATTCTGTCACCATTGAAATAATGGTGGAGGATTATATGAGTGACCGCATCCAAGTAGGCATGTCAGACAGTCCGTACGTATACTGGCAGGAAAAAGAGGCAATTTGGAGGCCCTTGTACAGGCTGGCTTTAATTTGCCTAAGTTGCTACCCCCCCCCCCTCCACTGTGTACTCCGAAAGAGTGTTTAGTGCAGCCGGTCACCTTGTCAGCGATCGGCGTACAAGGTTACATCCAGAAAATGTGGAGAAGATGATGTTCATCAAAATGAATTATAATCAATTCCTCTGTGCAGACATTTACCAGCAATTGCCTCCAGAAAGTACACAGGGACCTGTGATGGTGGATTCCAGTGGGGACGAATTAATACTCTGTGAGGATGGTGATGTACACAGTGAAAGGCGTGAGGAATCGGACGATGTGGAGGAGGTGGACATCTTGCCTCTGTAGAGCCAGTTTGTGTAAGGAGAGATTGATTGCTTCTTTTTTGGTGGGGGCCCAAAGCAACCAGTCATTTCAGCCACAGTCATGTGGCAGACCCTGTCGCTGAAATGATGGGTTTGTTAAAGTGTGCATGTCCTTTTTATACAATATAAGGTTGGGTGGGAGGGCCCAAGTACAATTCCATCTTGCACCTCTTTTTTTTATTATGTATCTTTGCATCATGTGATGTTTTTTAAGTGCCATCCTGTCTGACACTGCAGTGTCACTCCTAGATGGGCCAGGTGTTTGTGCCTGCCACTTGGGTCGCTGAGCTTAGTCATCCAGTGACCTCAGTGCAAATTTTAGGACTAAAAATAATATTGTGAGGTGTGAGGTGTTCAGAATAGACTGGAAATGAGTGGAAATTATGGTTATTGAGGTTAATAATACTATGGGATCAAAATGACCCCCAAATTCTGTGATTTAAGCTGCATTTGAGGGTGTTTTGAAAAAAAAACACCCGAATCCAAAACACACCCGAATCTGACAAAAAATTTTAAGGAAAATTTTGCCAAAACGCGTTCCGATTTCAAAACACGGCCGCGGAACCGAATCCAAATTCAACACACAACCCGAAAAATGTCCGGTGCACATCAATACTGATTATATGTGGTCCTTAAAAAATAATAATGAGTAACGAAAATAATTAAAATAAAAAGCAAAGATCACTGAAATAGTAGTGGATATGTGGAAAGCATGCCACTCAGGGAGGGCAGAGCACAAAAGCAAACACCTGCGGGACCGCATGTGTGGTTGCCCATGTGCTCCATCATCCCCGAGCAGCATGCCCCACAATGCCAATACCCAAAAGTATTAATATGGACCTGTCAGATGACCGAATTCAGCTCAATGGTTTCATTTAAACCATTTGGGTGTAAAGAGTTGAACTTCAGCATCCAAAAGACTTCCCTGGTACATAATCTATTTTATCGGTCACCACCTCTAGAGGTGGGGCCGATTTGTTCAAGACAGATAATAGAGAGACTTGAAGGATCCCCTGCATGTTTCATATTATAATGTCTGGATATACTATGTGTCGGACATTTCTTTATAATATTGCGGTGATGTTCCATTAACCGTACATCTAAAGATCTTATGGTTCTGCCAACATATCTTAGTAAACAACCACAAGTTAACCGATACATGACAAAATTAGATTGACAATTCATAAAAGATTTCAAATAATATGTTTCATTAGACAGTGGTAGAGAAATGGAGATTATTTTAAGTTTCATATGAGAACACAGTGCACCGAGATTTTCCGCATTTGTGAAAACCTGGGGGCCTGATTGTCAGCCAAGTAGAACCACCTGAGGACTGGATATCTTTAGAAATTTTAAAATGACTAGGAGCCAGGATAGTTTTTAATGATCTGTTCTTCCTGTATACAACCCGGGGCTTCGAGGGCAAAATATCTCCCAGGATTGGATCTTATTTCAAAACTCTATAATTCCTTCCTATAATCGCTTTAATTTCTTGAGTGCAATTGTTATATTTGCAAACAAAAGCCATATCACCCATATTGGTCTCTTGTTTATTTTCAGAACGAGTCTCTCTCTTTTTTGATTGGAGGAGAGTTTGTCTATACATTATACGGACTTCCTCAAATGCTCGATCCAAAAGAGATTCTGAATAGCCTCTATTTTTTAGAGATTCAATGAGGTATCTGGCCTGTATTGCATATACATAATTATCAGTGCAGTGGCGTTTGAGATGCATAAATTGCCCCTTGGGTATATTATTTCTCCATGGTGCATAATGAGCACTTTTATAGTGTAAATAAGAATGAGTAGTAACTGGTTTAATGTATGTAGAAGTATGGATCTGGTTGTCCCTAATTTTGAGGCTGATGTCCAGGAAATCAACCTGACTCCTGCTGAAAGTGGAAGTGAAGGATAAATTATAGTGATTAGAATTTAAATGTGCTATGAAAGAAGTGGCCGTGGCTAAATCCTCATCCCAAATAATAAAGAGGTCATCAATGTAACGGTCATAGAAGACCAGGTCCGCCCCCCCAGCACCCATTCCACACTAGGGCATCTTCTAGGTCACCCAAGTATAGATTGGCATAACTGGGTGCGTACCTGGTCCCCATGGCCGTTCCAGTGATCTCTAAATAATAAGTGTCAAGAAATAAATAATTGTGATGGAGAATAAAGGAAATACAAGAAGAAAGGCTCTATGATCTCTATTGAGATTATCATCTATAATAAGCTTCTTTGAAATGGCTTGTATGCCTTTTGAATGGGGATTGTGTGTATATAAGGCCTTTACATCTAGAGTGAGTTAGGCATAGGTATTCTTCCATTGAATACACTTTATTTTATTCAAAAAGTCAGTAGGTCTTTTAGGTGAGATCTCAATCGGGAAACTTGGGGTTGTAAATAGGTGTCAATGTAAAAAGAAAGATTGGATGTAAGAGAGTGAATGCCTGTAATAATAGGTTGACTAGGGGGTGCAGTGAGGGATTTGTGAATTGTAGGTAAGAAATAAAAAGTGGGCGTGATGGGAAAATGGGGAAACAGGAATCGGTATTCATCCCTGGACAAAATCCCCTTACCAAGGGCTGAATCTATTAAAGTCTTAAGTTCTCTGATATAATTGGACGTAGGGCTCCCATCAAGAACTGTATAGAAATTCCTATCTCCCAACTGTCTAGTGGCCTCCTCAATATAATAGGATCAGTTCCATAATAACTAGACCACCGCCTTTATCAGCTTCTTTAATTATGATAGAAGTATCTTTAGTGGGTTCTTTTAGGGCTCTTTTCTCCTGCCTAGTGAGATTCGAAGGGGATCTAATTCGGTCCTAATTTTGTCCTACCAGGGTTTTAAAGTCTTCTAGAATCATTTTATAAAATGACTCAATACATCTGCTTTTCGCAGAAATAGGAAAAAACTCAAATTTTTGTCGAAATATGCTGGTTTCTCTTTCAATATCGTATATTTTCTCTATTTTAGATGGCAACATTATTCTATTCCCATAGTTCTTCCAAGGTTGAGAGCAATATACTGTCTGTTTTGTCTAAGATGATGGGGATAGAATTATCTTTATTGGATTGTAGAGTCTTTTTGGCAAAGTACCTCTTTTGGCAGAGAGTACGTAAAAACTTATTTAAATCGACATACAGTTCAAATATGTTAGGAGTAGTTGTGGGGGAAAATTTGAGACCTTTCTTCAGAAGTGAGAGTTTAGACTCAGATAAACTTCTTTTAAAAAGATTGAAAACACTTTGGACTCATATCTGTTAGCTGTTAATACTGTTATGTTCACTGTACTTGGTACTCCTGGAACTGGGTGGATGAGCCCCAAGTACAGGAACGTAATGCTGCAATAGATACAGAACTCAGCAGCACCCCCAAGGATCCCTAACTCCATTGTCTCACCCTGGTTGTCAGCCTACGCCTGCGTGACTATGGTTTCTTGGGCCCACGGCAGCCGCGTTTGAAGGGCGGATTATGTCTGCCCAACTCCAATGCCCCCCGGTCTTAGTTGGAGACAAGGCATAGACTGAGATGGTGTGATGACAAGGGGAACCTCTAACTAGAGAAGGAAGTACCCAGTTAGGGGTGCTACAGAACTTAAATAAAGTATGTGCGGCACAGCCGCCAAGACAAAAACTACAACAAAGGCAGTGCTGTCCACACGCCAACACAACACCGCTGTGTTCCAGTGAGGGCAGCACACGCAGAACCCTCTGCAGAAAATCCAAAGCAAAAGCAACAAGTAGCTACGGCCTAGGCCGAGGGACGCGGCAAAGCCGCTACTCACGAAACCGGACCGAATACTGGCAAAAGGACAGGAACCCCCAAATTAGCTGACACAGGCTCTCAGGACCGGAGGACAGGCAGAATTCCAAACGACAGACCAGTGGACACAAAGAAGCAGGATACCGGATCAGACACAGGCAAAGCCACAGGACTCCTGGACAGGAATGCTTCAAGGCAGGATACTGGATCAGACACATGCAAAGCCACAGGACACCTGGACAGGAATGCTTCAAGGCAGGATACTGGATCAGACACAGGCAAAGCCACAGGACTCCTGGACAGGAATGCTTCAAGGCAGGAAGCAGCTAGACAGAAGCTATCACCGGCATCTGTGTAATGCACTGAGACAGAATATAACAGGGAGCCCTCCAATGGCTATAGAGAACCTAATTAATTATGTCGTGCAGCTGCCCTGCTGCACGACTCCAAACTGACAGGTGCAATTAACAGACAGGTTAGGCTAAACACATGGAAACAGGCTGCAATTACACAGACTCACCACCGGCGGCCAACAAGAGTCTTCTAAACCAGAGCAAAGGAATTCCTGGCCTGCAAGAGATCTATAACATAAAATACATGAACAGGAATGAACCACTGCTACTGGTTCATAACAGTACCCTCTCCTTAAGGGTGGACACCGGACACCCCACAAAAGCCAAGGGAACAGAAACAGAAGTATAACATAAAATACACAACCAAAATGCAAAACAGGTATGAGCCACTGCCGTGGCTCATAACAGTACCCCCCCCCTTGAGGTGGGGTAAACGGACCCCAAAATTCAGACTTTCCAAAACAAGGGATACACTAAAATAACCTGACACTGGAACAAACAGACAATGACAAGAAACAGTGCCCACCCACCCCTTGACGGTGGCCACTGGACACAAGACAGGATTTTTTTTTTATATATACAACAAGGCAAGAGCTAGCAATATTTCTTTTTCTTCTTCTTCAACTTTTTTCCCTGCGCCTGCTTGAAGACACCAGGAAAGGAAGACATCTCTGGCTCAAAAAATTCTTCAAAATATATAGGTCGAGCAGTCAGATGATTCTTCCCTTTCCTACTAGAATGCCCAGGCACATAAGAAATCTCATCAGTTTCAGAATCTGAGAACAGACCATAGATTGGTTCCATTCCCCTAGGTACTGAAACTTTAGGAGAATTCCTGTGGGGAGAAGACAGGAAAGCACATCCAGCAGCAATGGTAATAGGCTGTGATTTTTGTGCTGACTGGCTGGAGTGCTTCACTGTGACCAAGCCATTACAGACCTTCCTCGTGGCTGAGACTTTCTGAACCCCCTCTGGGGCAGTGGCCCTCGGAACCCCCTCTGGGGCAGTGGCCCTCGGAACCCCCTCTGGGGCAGTGGCCCTCGGAACCCCCGCTGGGGCAGTGGCCCTCAGAACCCCCGCTGGGGCAGTGGCCCTCGGGAACCCTGCTGGGTCAGTGGCCTTTGGGAACCCCGCTGGGGCAGTGGCCTTCGGGAACCCCGCTGGGGTCAACACCTAAGATTCTTTTACTGGGACGGACCGTCGGCCTCCCGCTCTGGGACCGGACGGTCGGCCTCCCTCTCTGGGACCGTACCGTCGGCCTCCCTCTCTGCGACCGGAGCGTCGGCCTCCCTCTCTGAGTCGATAATTATCGAGACTTCTCCCGGGATTATGACCTCCGGAACTTTTGCTGAAGCTATGACCTTCAGAACCTCCACTAAAGCTATGCCTCTTGAGTCCTTTCCTGGGGAAGTGACCTCTAGACCCTTCTCTGGGGCTGTGTCTCTTGAAACCCCACTTGGGGATATTACTTCAAAGATCCCTTCTAGGGTTTTGCTTCTCGAGTTCCATTCTAGAACTATGGTTTTAGATTCCCTTTCTGGGTTTGCGCTTTTCAAGTCCCTACCTGGGGTAACAGCTTCTGAGACCCCTTCTGGTATTGACACCTGAGCTATTATATCAGATCTCCCTCTTGGACCCAGAGCATCGGGCACCGCTTCCGAACTCTGGGCATCGGGTACCGCTTCCGTACTCTGGGCATCGGGTACCACTTCAGGACTCTGAGATTCCACTACCGGGGTTTACAACTCTGATTCAACAGGAAAGTCAAGAGAGGAGAAACATTCTCCTTTGGTTCCTGAATCTATAATGGGGCTCCCTAGCCCAAGGACCCCAATTATAGGACAGAGTGCTTTTTAGTGTGGGTTGTGTGACAAGTACCTCTGCCACAGTCGAGACAGGAGTAGGTCTTGAATACTGACTCAGCTTGGCCAGAGGGCAGGACTTGTCGCCACACTTTGGCTTGCGCAACTCACAGGTCTGCAGATAGTGGCCTAAACCCACACAATATAGGCATAAATTTAAGTTTCGGCAACGCAGAATCTCCTCTTCTGAGAGCCTGGGCCGCAGAAAACTTTTAAACCTTTTCTCTCCAATTAAACCTTTGGATTCTCTTGTCACCATATTGTGAACAAGAGTCTCTTTAGAGATAGATGAACTCTCAATGACTTCTGGCAAGATAAGCAAAATTTTGGTCAGAAGGTTTTGCATTTGCTTTAAGGATTGCTGCAAAACTTCCAGCCGCTCAGGTATCAAAGCACTGAAAGCAGAGTTCAGGGCTAAGAGAGACGCCTGCAGGGCTTGCATAGTAGGCATAGGAGGATTTCAGATTAGACAAGACAAGACTAGACTAGACTAGACTAGACTAGACAAGACTGGGCTGGATTTTGAACACTGGACTGGGTTCTAGATAGGACTGGATTCTAGACAGGACTGGACTGGGCCAAAAAAGAAAAAACTACTATTTTTTGTTGTATTGGCCGGTGATAATGTTACGTTCACTGTACTTGGTACTCCTGGAACTGGGCGGATGAGCCCCAAGTACAGGAAAGTAATGCTGCAATAGATACGGAACTCAGATGCACCCCCAAGGATCCCTAACTCCATTGTCTCACCCTCGTTGTCAGCCTACGCCTGCGTGACTATGGTTTCTTGGGCCCAAGGCAGCCGCGTTTGAAGGGCGGATTATGTCTGCCCAACTCCGATGTCCCTGGTCTTAGTTGGAGACAAGGCATAGACTGAGACGTGGCGATGACAAGGGGAACCTCTAACTAGAGAAGGAAGTACCCAGTTAGGGGTGCTACAGAACTTAAATAAAGTATGTGTGGCACAGCCGCCAAGACAAAAACTACAACAAAGGCAGTGCTGTCCACATGCCGACACAACACCACTGTGTTCCGGTGAGGACAGCACACGCAGAACCCTCTGCAGAAAATCCAAAGGAACAGGTGGCTACGGCCTAGGCAAAGCTGCTACTCACGAAACCGGTCCGAATACTGGTAAAAGGACAGGAACCCCCAAAGTAGCTGACACAGGCTCTCAGGACCGGAGGACAGGCAGAATTCCAAACGACAGACCAGTGGACACCAAGAAGCAGGATACTGGACCAGACACAGGCAAAGCCACAGGACTCCTGGACAGGAATGCTTCAAGGCAGGATACTGGATCAGACACATGCAAAGCCACAGGACTCCTGGACAGGAATGCTTCAAGGCAGGATACTGGATCAGACACAGGCAAAGCCACAGGACTCCTGGACAGGAATGCTTCAAGGCAGGAAGCAGCTAGACAGAAGCTATCACTGGCATCTGTGTAATGCACTGAGACAGAATATAACAGGGAGCCCTCCAACGGCTATAGAGAACCTAATTAATTATGTCGTGCAGCTGCCCTGCTGCACGACTCCAAACTGACAGGTGCAATTAACAGACAGGTTAGGCTAAACACATGGAAACAGGCTGCAATTACACAGACTCACCACCGACGGCCAACAAGAGTCTTCTAAACCAAAGCAAAGAAAATCATGGCCTGCAAGAGAACTATAACATAAAATATATGAACAGGAATGAACCACTGCTTGTGGTTCATAACAAATACCTTCTTATATTTTTCTTTTTTTTCTGCACCCCCCGCCCTCGACATCCTCTACGCTTAAATCTCATCTCCTTTTGGGAGTGTCTCTTGCATCTGGAAAGGTTGTTTCCCACCGGTTAGTCTTTGGATGTCTCTCTAAAAAAATCTTAACTCCTGGGGTCCTGTCTATCTGAGTGATGAGGACTATTGTGTCTACATTCTCTGTGTCCCCCTTGTTGTGCTCTATCATGTCTGTTGGTATACCTGGTGAGTCGGTATTACCGACTTCATGATGCCTTAATTTGTTCCTCCCCTGTCTCATACTGTCATAGGCTGTCTTTTTCTTTGTATCGTATTGTGCATCTAAATTCCTATTTTTGCTTTTGTAGGATCTAACCACATCATTCTAATAATCCTATAAATCTCTCTTAAATTTTCTTTGTTTGGTGTCCATAAGACTTTGTTCATATTTAATGACTTTCTCATATATCGCTCTATCTTTACTCTCAAATCTTTCCTCCTTTCTATATTTCTCCATTGATCTTTTCAATTCATCAATCTCCTTTTCAATATTGGCGACACTAGATGCTCTGTACCTGATAATGAGTTTCATCAATGCCATAGAACAGTCATCCAGAAATTTGTCCCACTCTGTTTGATACTCTTTATCATCTTGAAAATAGACGGTTTAGAAATCTGAACACCTCTTGGAATCATTTGCTTGTTGACATATTGTTGGAGACTTATGCTATCTAACCAGTTCCTTGACTCCACTTTATGGAGATCTAAATCTGAAGAAATCTCTAATAATATCTGGTTTATCAGGCACAGAGCTTCCAGTGTCACTTTTTCCTAAATGGGACCAATAGGACTGTTGACATATTGTTGGAGACTTATGTTATCTAACCAGTTCCTTATGCTATCTAACCAGTTCCTTGACTCCACTTTATGGAGACTTATGCTATCTAACCAGTTCCTTGACTCCACTTTAGGGAGATCTAAATCTGAAGAAATCTCTAATAATATCTGGTTTATCAGGCACAAAGCTTCCAGTGTCGCTTTTTCCTAAATGGGACCAATAGGACTGTCTCCTGTCATTCCTTTCATTAAAATCTGAAAAACAGCTCCTGACTGCAGCACTAAGGGACCAAAAAAGAAATAACAAATTGTATAGCAATTAGAGATGTGCACCGGAAATTTTTCGGGTTTTGTGTTTTGGTTTTGGATTCGGTTACGCGGCCGTGTTTTGGATTCGGACGCGTTTTGGCAAAACCTCCCTGAAATTTTTTTGTCGGATTCGGGTGTATTTTTGGATTCGGGTGTTTTTAAAAAAACAACAACTCAGAAACAGCTTAAATCATAGAATTTGGGGGTCATTTTGATCCCATGGTATTATTAACCTCAATAACCATAATTTCCACTCATTTCCAGTCTATTCTGAACACCTCACAATAATATTTTTAGTCCTAAAATTTGCACCAAGGTCGGAGATAAATAAAATAAAAGAGGTGCAAGATGGAATTGTCCTTGGGCCCTCCCACCCACCCTTATGTTGTATAAACAGGACATGCACACTTTAACAAACCCATAATTTCAGCCACAGGGTCTGCCACACCACTGTGGTTGAAATGACTGGTTGGTTTGGGCCCCCACCAAAAAAGAAGCAATCAATCTCTCCTTGCACAAACTGGCTCTACAGAGGCAAGATGTCCACCTCCTCCTCATCGTCCGATTCATCACCCCTTTCACTGTGTACATCCCCCTCCTCACAGAGTATTAATTCATCCCCACTGGAATCCACCATCTCAGGTCCCTGTGTACTTTCTGGAGGCAATTGCTGGTGAATGTCTCCACGGAGGAATTGATTATAATTTATTTTAATGAACATCATCTTCTCCACATTTTCTGGAACTAACCTCGTACGCCGATTGCTGACAAGGTGACCGGCTGCACTAAACACTCTTTCGGAGTACACAGTGGGGGGGGGCAACTTAGGTAATATAAAGCCAGTTTTTGCAAGGGCCTCCAAATTGCCTCTTTTTCCTGCCAGTATACGTACGGACTGTCTGACGTGCCTACTTGGATGCGGTCACTCATATAATCCTCCACCATTCTTTCAATGGTAACAGAATCATATGCAGTGACAGTAGACGACATGTCAGTAATCATTGGCAGGTCCTTCAGTCTGGACCAGATGTCAGCACTCGCTCCAGACTGCCCTGCATCACTGCCAGCGGGTGGGCTCGAAATTCTTAGCCTTTTCCTCGCAGCCCCAGTTGTGGGAGAATGTGAAGGAGGAGCTGTTGACGGGTCACGTTCCGCTTGACTTGACAAGTGTCTCACCAGCAGGTCTTTGAACACGTGCAGACTTGTGTCTGCTGGAAAGAGAGATACAAAGAAGGCTTTAAACCTAGGATCGAGCAAGGTGGCCAAAATGTAGTGCTCTGATTTCAACAGATTGACAACCCGTGAATCCTGGTTAAGCGAATGAAGGGCTCCATCCACAAGTTCCATATGCCTAGCGGAATCGCTCCATTTTAGCTCCTCCTTCAATCTCTCCAGCTGCTTCTGCAAAAGCCTGATGAGAGGAATGACCATACTCAGGCTGGCAGTGTCTGAACTGACTTCACGTGTGGCAAGTTCAAAGGGTTGCAGAACCTTGCACAACGTTGAAATCATTCTCCACTGCACTTGAGTCAGGTGCATTCCCCCTCCTTTGCCTATATCGTAGGCAAATGTATAGGCTTGAATAGCCTTTTGCTACTCCTCCATCCTCTGAAGCATATAGAGGGTTGAATTCCACCTCGTTACCACCTCTTGCTTCAGATGATGGCAGGGCAGGTTCAGGAGTGTTTGCTGGTGCTCCAGTCTTCGTCACGTGGTGGTTGAATGCCGAAAGTGGCCCTCAATTCTTCGGGCCACCGACAGCATCTCTTGCACGCCCCTGTCATTTTAAAAATAATTCTGCACCACCAAATTCAATGTATGTGCAAAACATGGGACGTGCTGGAATTTGGCCACATGTAATGCATGCACAATATTGGTGGCGTTGTCCGATGTCACAAATCCCCAGGAAAGTCCAATTGGGGTAAGCCATTCTGCGATGATGTTCCTCAGTTTCCGTAAGAGGTTGTCAGCTGTGTGCCTCTTATGGAAAGCGGTGATACAAAGCGTAGCCTGCCTAGGAACGAGTTGGCGTTTGCGAGATGCTGCTACTGGTGCCGCCGCTGTTGTTGTTGCTGCGGGAGTCAATACATCTACCTAGTGGGCTGTCACAGTCATATAGTCCTTAATCTGCCCTGCTCCACTTGTCCACATGTTTGTGGTTAAGTGGACAGAGGGTACAACTGCATTTTTTAGGACACTGGTGACTCTCTTTCTGACGTCTGTGTACATTCTCGGTATCGCCTGCCTAGAGAAGTGGAACCTAGATGGTATTTGGTACCAGGGACACAGTACCTCAAGCAATTCTCTAATTCCCTGTGAATTAACGGTGGATACCGGACACACGTTTAACACCGACACAGCTGCCAAGACCTGAGTTATCCGCTTTGCAACAGGATGACTGCTGTGATATTCATCTTCCTCGCAAAGGACTGTTAGACAGTCATTTGCTTACTGGAAGTAGTACAAGTGGTCTTCCGACTTCCCCTCTGGGATGACGATCGATTCCCAGCAGCAACAACAGCAGCACCAGCAGCAGTAGGCATTACACTCAAGGATCCATCGGAGGAATCCCAGTTAGGAGAGGACTCGTCAGATTTGACAGTGACATGGCCTGCAGGACTATTGGCATTCCTGTCTAAGGAGGAAATTGACACTGAGGGAGTTGGTGGTGTGGTTTGCAGGAGCTTGGGTACAAGTGGAAGGGATTTAGTTGTCAGTGAACTGCTTCCGCTGTCACGCAAAGTTTTTGAACTTGTCAATGACTTCTGATGAATGCGCTCCAGGTGACGTATAAGGGAGGATGTTCCTAGGTGGTTAACATCCTTATCCCTACTTATTACAGCTTGACAAAGGCAACACACGGCTTGACACCTGTTTTCCGCATTTCTGTTAAAATAATTCCACACCGAAGAGGTGATTTTTTTTTGTAATTTGACCAGGCATGTCAATGGCCATATTCATCTCACGGACAACAGGTGTCTCCCCGGGTGCCTGACTTAAACAAACCACCTTACCATCAGAATACTCCTTGTCAATTCCCTCCTCAGCGCCAGCAACACCCATATCCTCATCCTGGCAGGGCCGGCTCCAGGCCTACTAGCACCCTGAGCGAGAAAATTAAAAGTGCCCCCCCCTCCCCCATGCGCGCGCCGAAGGCGCGCGCTCCTGAAAAAGTGGGTGTGGCCTCCTGAAAAAGTGGGCGTGGTCTCGCCCCCCAGCAGTGCCAGCTACACATGACATGCCCTCCGGCAGTGCCAGCTACACGTGACATGACTCCCAGCAGTGCCAGCTACACATGATAGTGTTCACTTTTTAGGGCAGGTTGCTGATCACAGGGAGGGCACATTTTTAAGTTAGGTGGGCAAAATGATGTACATATTGTAATGCTTGTTGTACCCATTTCCACACGCTAAAGCATGGACAGTGCGCGCCGAAGGCGCGCATCAAAAATTTAGGGGAGTTACTTCGTGGGGAAGGTGCGTAGCCACATTATAGTGGCAATTCACATTACACCACACAGTAGTGCAGCTAATACACATTGCACCAGGTAGAACCTCCTATAAGAGCACGTTAGACACATTGCGCCAGGTAGAGCACTGAGACACACTGCCCAGCCACAGACGCCTAGCGGGAACACTACATGATATGCCCCCCAGCAGTGCCAGCTACACATGACATGCCCCCCAGCAGTGGCAGCTACACGTGACATGCCCCCCATCAGTGCCAGCTACATAAATGGCCACACAGTTCCAGATGGATAAATGCCCCCACAGCGCAGATATGCCCCCACAGTGCCAGATACATTAATGCCCTCACAGTGCAAGATATGCCCCCACAGTGCAAGAAATGCCCCCACAGTGCAAGAAATGCCCCCACAGTGCCAGATACATAAATGCCCCCACGGTGCCAGATACATAATTGCCCCCACGGTGCCAGATACATAAATGCCCCCACGGTGCCAGATACATAAATGCCCCCACGGTGCCAGATACATAAATGCCCCCACGGTGCCAGATACATAAATGCCCCCACGGTGCCAGATACATAAATGCCCCCACAGTGCTTGATACATAAATGCCCCCACAGAGCCAGATATGCCCCCACAGAGCCAGATAAATGCCCCCACAGAGCCAGATAAATGCCCCCACAGTGCCAGATAAATGCCCCCACAGTGCCAGATAAATACCCCCACAGTGCCAGATATGCCCCCACAGTGCCAGATATGCCCCCACAGTGCCAGAAATGCCCCCACAGTGCCAGATATGCCCCCCACAGTGCCAGATATGCCACCCACAGTGCCAGATATGCCCCCACAGTGCCATAAATGCCCCCCACAGTGCCAGATATGCCACCCACAGTGCCAGATATGCCACCCACAGTGCCAGATATGCCCCCACAGAACCAGATATGCCCCCACAGTGCCAGATATGCCCCCACAGTGCCAGAAATGCCCCCCACAGTGCCAGATATGCCACCCACAGAGCCAGATATGCCCCCACAGTGCCAGATATGCCCGCACAGTGCCAGAAATGCCCCCCACAGTGCCAGATATGCCACCCACAGTGCCAGATATGCCACCCACAGTGCCAGATATGCCCCCACAGAACCAGATATGCCCCCACAGTGCCAGATATGCCCCCACAGTGCCAGATATGCCCCCACAGTGCCAGAAATGCCCCCCACAGTGCCAGATATGCCACCCACAGAGCCAGATATGCCCCCACAGTGCCAGATATGCCCGCACAGTGCCAGAAATGCCCCCCACAGTGCCAGATATGCCACCCACAGTGCCAGATATGCCCCCACAGAACCAGATATGCCCCCACAGAGCCAGATATGCAATGCCCCCCACAGTGCCAGAAATGCCCCCCCCCATAGCCAGAAATGCCCCCACAGTGCGGATCCCCCCAATACCTGCGGCGCTGCTGGGGAGGAGTACTGCTGCTGTCCGCCTGTCCGAGTGTGCTGGCGAGCGGGCGGGAGTGCTGGCGGGCGGGCGGGCGGCCGGCGAGTCAGAGTGAGCCTGGGTCCGGGTGGCCACTTGTGTGCACTATGGCGCCGGCGTCTGACGTCAGACACCGGCGCCGCGCAGCGCGCATAGCGCACAGTGCACACGGGCCAATGCTGCACACACAGGGCCGGCTCCAGCATCGAATATGGCGGCGCCAGCGCGCGGCGCCCATTAAGGGTGGCGCCCTGTGCGGCCGCTCTATTCGAACATGCCTAGAGCCGGCCCTGCATCCTGGTGTACTTCAACAGTGACATCCTCAATTTGACTATCAGGAACTGGACTGTGGGTGCTCCTTCCAGCTATTGCAGGGGGCGTGCAAATGGTGGAAGGCGCCACCTCTTCCCATCCAGTGTTGGGAAGGTCAGGCATCACAACCGACACAATTGGACTCTCCTTGGGGATTTGTGATTTAGAAGAACGCACAGTTCTTTGCTGTGCTTTTGCCATCTTAACTCTTTTCAGTTTTCTAGCGGGAGGATGAGTGCTTCCATCCTCATGTGAAGCTGAACCACTAGTCGTGAACATAGGCCAGGGCCTCAGCCGTTCCTTGCCACTCTGTGTCGTAAATGGCATATTGGCAAGTTTACGCTTCTCCTCAGACGCTTTTAATTTAGATTTTTGGGTCATTTTACTGAACTTTTGTTTTTTGGATTTTACATGCTCTCTACTATGACATTGGGCATCGGCCTTGGCAGATGACGTTGATGGCATTTCATCATCTCGGCCATGACTAGTGGCAGCAGCTTCAGCACAAGGTGGAAGTGGTTCTTGATCTTTCCCTATTTTACCCTCCACATTTTTGTTCTCCATTTTTTAATGTGTGGAATTATATGCCAGTAATATATCAATAGCAATGGCCTACTGTACTGTACTATATATGTATACTGTTGATCACCAAAATTCTGCACTGTGATACTATATATACTGCTCACAAAAATGCAGCACAGATATGGAATGGATACTTGCAGTGACACAGAGCTGCAAGATACAGCAATGGCCTACTGTACAACTATATACTGTTAGTCACCAAAATGCTGCACTGTAATACTATATATACTGCTCACAAAAATGCAGCACAGATATGGAATGGATACTTGCAGTGACACAGAGCTGCAAGATACAGCAATGACCTACTGTACTGTACTATTATAATTATATACTGGTGGTCCCCAGTCCCCACAATAAAGCACACTGAGCACAGATATTTGCAGCACACTGAGCACAGATATGGAGCATTTTCAGGCAGAGAACGTAGATATTTTCAGCACACTGAGCACAGATATTTGCAGAACACTGAGCACAGATATTTGCAGCACACTGAGCACAGATTACGGATCTTTTCAGGGAGAGAACGCAGCCACGTCCTCTCCATTCAATCTCCAATGCACGAGTGAAAATGGCGGTGACGCGCGTCTCTTTATATAGAATACGAATCTCGTGAGAATCCAGCAGCGGGATAATGACGTTCGGCCTCGTTCGGGTTAACCGAGCAAGGCGAGAAGATCCAAGGCTGCCTTCGGAACCGTGTAAAATAGGTGAAGTTCGGGGGGGGGGGGGTGTTCGGATCTCGGAGAACCGAACCCGCTCATCTCTAATAGCAATATACAAGTGCGCTATCAGCAGCCACTGGTATAGGGATGGTCACATTCCCTTAAATAAATGTAACAGAAACAATACAGAAACCAGCGCTGGCTGTGCGGATATAAATAATCTGAACAGTTTGTAAAATTAAAAAGTAAACAATTTATTTACCAATGAACATTCAAAACATTTTTTATAAAAGGGTATACATATGGATAAAAGCTAGTAAAATGTAAACAATGCCATAGAAATGGTTTGAATTGAGCTGCCAACTAATTGAAATTGTTTTTGAATTCAGCTGATCCACCAAAAAGGTTCCTGTAAATGAGTCCTCATAGGCTGGGACCTCTACCAAATAATAAGTCAGCAATAAACACTGAATATTACCAGAAAAGTTGGGACCATCCCTTGATGTGCTGTCAGCCATTTATGGCCAAAGGGGAGTCCAGATAGTAGGAGTTTATGCTGATAATCCAGGGGGTTGAGTGCAGTGTCCAATAAATGCCATAGGTCAATATCAGGAATCCAAGATCGCTGATGTGATGTCGGCTATCAGATTAAGGCTCTATGCATTTCACTGGCTATAGGACATGCAGCTTCATCAGGAGCATATGTTAGAGTGTGTGGCAGAAAGTCCTTATAGACCCTTTATAATTATGTTATAATTGGAACCTGTACTAATTGTTAATTTGCTTAGAACAAACCATCCTGAAAAAACATAAAAACAAATATATCTAAAAATACTGTGAGGTCCCAAAAGTTAATAACATGAATAAAATGCAAAAACAAACATGTGATCATAGTAGCCCTGAATCTATTGGTTCTGCCTCGTAAGTATAGAGATATCTGTATAGTGTGGGCAAAGTGTAGTCTAGATGTTGCGGTCACATGACCCTGACCATGTGACCGCATCCATGTGACCGGATGCTCCATGAATCACTAGGGAACCTAATATATAATAGTAATGTAGTTGACGTTGCTGCATCTGCAGCGCGTCATGTGACCAATGTCATTTGACACGGAAGAGGGGAGAGAGCAAAATATGTTGTCATAGCAACCGGAATACACCAAAACTGGAGTTAATAGATTACTAATATATATGTAGTCTCACAGAATATCTCCATAAGAACATAGGGAAAGTTATTATTATAGAAAAGGGGGGTTATCAGACTGTAATATAAAAACGTATTATAACATAGTACTACAAGTTAATGAGTTAGATTTAACACACAGCACAATAATTTAAATAAAAAGCAAAGATCACTGAAATAGTAGTGGATATGTGGAAAGTATGCCACTCAGGGAGGGCAGAGCACAAAAGCAAACACCAGCGTGGCCGCATGTGTGGTTGCCCATGTGCTCCATCGTCCCCGAACAGCATGCCCCACAATGCCAATACCCAAAAGTATTAATATGGACCTGTCAGATGACAGAGTTCAGCTCAATGGTTTCATTTAAACCATCTGGGTGTAAAGAGTTGAACTTCAGCATCCAAAAGACTTCCCTGGTACATAATCTATTATATCGGTCACCACCTCTAGACAGATAATAGAGAGACTTGAAGGATCCCCTGCATGTTTCATATTATAATGTCTGGATATACTATGTGTCGGACATTTCTTTATAATATTGCGGTGATGTTCCATAAACCGTACATGTAAAGGTCTTATGGTTCTGCCCACATATCTTTGTCCGCAACCACAAGTTAACAGATATATGACAAAATTAGATTGACAATTCATAAAAGATTTCAAATAATATGTTCATTAGACAGTGGTAGAGAAATGGAGATTATTTTACGATTCATATGAAAACACATAGTGCACCGAGATTTTCCGCATTTGTGAAAACCTGGGGGCCTGCTTGTCAGCCAAGTAGAACCACCTGAGGACTGGATATCTTTAGAAATTTTAAGATGACTAGGAGCCAGGATAGTTTTTAATGATCTGTTCTTCATGTATACAACCCGGGGCTTCGAGGGCAAAACTCACACTCTAACATATGCTCCTGTTGAAGCTGGATGTCCTGTAACCAGCAAAACACGTAGAGCCTTAATATGATAGCCGACACCACATCAGCGATCTTGGATTCCTTATATTGACCTATGGCATTTATTGGACACTGCACTCCACCAACTGGATTATCAGCATAAGCTCCTACTATCTGGACTCCCCTTTGGCCATAAATGGACAACTCCTAAGGCTGACAGCACATCAAGGGATGATTCTAACTGTTCTGGTAATATCCAGTGTTTATTGCTGACTGGTATTATTTGGTGGCTGTCCCAGCCTATGAGGACTCATTTACAGGAACCTTTTTGGTGGATCGGCTGAATTCAAAAATGATTTCAATTAGTTGGCAGCTCAATTCAAACCATTTCTATGGCATTGTTTACATTTTACTAGCTTTTATACATATGTATACCCTTTTATATATTTTTTTGGGGGGAATGTTCATTGGTAAATAAATTGTTTATTTTTTAATTTTACAAACCGTCTAGATTATTTATATCCGCACAGCCAGTGCTGGTTTCTGTATTATTTCTATATCTCTTTAGCACCCTACATAGGAAGTCATATAATTCAAATCTACTACCCTGGCCAGCCAAATACTTGCTTTAAGTGTGGGGATTGTAACCACTTAAATCATGAATGCAGCATGGTTAAGTGTAACCTATGCAGGGGGAAATGGGCACACTTCTGGAACATGTAACCAGCTCCAATGTAACTTGTGTGGGGAATCAGGCCATCCCTACAGCCGGTGTCCAGAATCAGCAAAAAGTAAAGGTTTCAAAAGGGCAGAAAAATGGGCCATTAAAATAAATCTGGGAATGGCAGGCCTAAGGAAAAGGAAGGAAACAAAGAAGACGGAACAAGGGGGAGAAGGGAGGAAGGTATGGAGTTTGAGGAGTGTAGGGGAGGAGGAAGGAAAAGGACAGGGAGAGGGAGATTTCCAGGTTGTGAAGAAAGGAGGGAAGGGGATAAGAAAGGAGGGTAAGGGGGCCCATGTCCTTTCAAAAAGATTTGACAATATTTCTTCTTCTTCTGAGGAGGGGGAGGTAATCAGGGAAGGAGGTGAGCTCATATTCAGGGCAAAAACTCAGAGGAAGAAGAGACAGAGGGGAAGAGGTGGAAGGCAGGAGGATGATTAACATTTACGTACCCCAGTCCGCCTGGGACAGGAAATGCCTCTTCAGGAGGATAAAACCATTTCTTTTTACAGCTCAGCATGTTGTGTTTGGAGGCGATTTCAATGCCATTACTAGACCAAAAGACAGGGGAGGCTCCAAGCAGAAAACCCTGAGCTATGATTCAAGCTTTTTAGTAAGTATGGTTAAACAGGTGGGTCTGGTTGATGTACACATTAGGCATCAGCCAGACCTCATGGGTTTCACATATTTCTGTGGAGTGAGGAAATCAAGAATAGATTGTTTTTTTTAAAGAGGGCTCCAAAACTTTACCTTTAGAGGTGAGGTTGGTGGAGTTTTCTGATCACTATTTCTTAAAGTTTTCTTTGAATGTCTCATAGACCATTCCAAAAGGAAGGGGCTTATGGCAATTGAATTCTGGGCTCCTAAAGGAGGACAGAGTAAAACAATCCTTCAGGGAGTTCTTTCAGGCGCAAGAGTCACTGTTGGAGGCAGGATGGAGTAGATCTGAGTGGTGGGAGGAGGTCAAAGAGAGAGCCCAGAGCCTTTTCAGGCGACTGGTAACAGCTAAAAACTTGAGAAAACGTGATGCCTATTGTGCTCTAAGGAGGAAATTGGATTTCTTGATCTCTGAGCAGGGAGATGATGGAGAAATCTCCCGGGGGAAGTTTCAGATGAAGGAACTGCAGTATAGCCGACTCTCCTCTTTGATTCTGGAGAGGGATTACGGGATGTACCACTCGCCGGACCCTTACCAGAATTGTAAGAGGATGATCGAGGTAAAAGAGATACGGGGTCTGTATGATGGAAAGGGTGTCCTGCAGGAGGGGAGAGAGGGCATCCTGGAAGTTATCAGATCCTTTTATTCAGATCTTTTGTCTGAGAAAGCACCTATCGGGGAGAGGATGGAAGAATTTCTGGGGGGGACGCCTGGTCTCATGGAACCAGATGTCTCTCTTTTTTTTTTTTTATACAATTTTTTATTGTTTATAGATAGAGGTGTGTACAATACAAGAAATGCATTATCAAATAACAAAACAAAAGAATCCAAATGTACATTAATGAACAACATTTTGCCGTAATCAATAAGAAGTGAAGTAGTCCAATAGAGAACAACAACAAATATATAAATTGGCAAAATATAAATGAGGATTCAAGCTTTTTTATGTCTCTGAGACAATAACTACATCAATAATGAAGACAAAAAGGGAAGGAGAAAGAAGGGGGAGGAAGGGGAAGGGAGTGGGGGGAGTATCTGATCTTGAGTAAGAAATGATAGCATTTATGAAATATAAAATAATAGGTGAGAATAAAGAGTGAATTAGGGTTAAGATGGTATTAAGAAGTAGTAAGAATACGTAATAATTGCCATTCCGTATTTTCGTAGACTTTCATAATACGATCCTGAGTGGACGAATCTAAGGAATTTATGAAAGGAGACCATTTAGCATAGAATTTGTCTACATGTTTATCGATATCAGGAAATGTGCTACTGTATTTCTATCAAAGTAAAGAAGTTGGAGTAACTTTATTTTGAGTTCTTGCAAGGTAGGGGAAAAGGAGGAGATCCAATGTATAAGGATAATTTTCTTTGCAAGTGTCACAATGGTTACCAATAACGGAATATGAGGAGTACTGTAAGTTCCTGATTAGGAAGCCAGTTTTTGAAATTTGCGCATAAACAAGCCAGTGGTTCAGGGAAAACATGCGTAGAAAACAAAAAATGTAGATAGTTAATTACCTTATTCCAGAACCTCCTTATCTTACCACATTCTCAAAAACAATAAAAAAAAGAAGCATGTGAATTATGAAATTTTAAGCAAGCACTAGATGTGTTTGGAGACATATGTTGTCTTTGTGCAGGGGAGATGTAGGCCCTGTGTAAAGTTTTCCAGTGCGCTTCCTGAAGAGAAGAAGATTTTAAATATTTAAGGTTCTTATCACAATGTTTAGTGAGTATCAGAGTGGAATTAACGTCAGGAATATCGGAATGCCAAGTCAGCGACAATAATTACCATGGTTTTGTATCAGAAGTAGGTAAAAGAATAGAATAAAGAAGTTTAGTACGATAATGGACACTATGAAGTAGGCGTAAAAGAGAATTAATAGGGTCAGTGGAATGTGTACTGGATTCTAAAGAGAGAGCAAAATGACGAGTTTGTAAAACCATGAAGAAGTTAGAATTATGTAAATGGTATTATTTCTGAAGGGTAGAAAAAGTCAATATATTTCCCCCAGGGTCAAATATCTGTGAAGTGAGAGATAAACCCTTGTCCTTCCAAGTGAGAAATATCGGATTGCAAAGTGATGGGTAGAATGAGGGGTTACCCCAGAATGTATTGTACGGAGATAAAGATGGGTTTCTCACTAGCTTTTTATTAATGGTTAACCAAACTAAGTGAGTGTCGTGAAACATAATATGATGTAGAATATGAGTGGGAATGTCACATTTCTTGGAGTGAAGAAGAGCACTAGGGGAGTATGGACTAAAAAGAGCTGAGTCTAAAGAATATGAAGTGTAAGAGGATTTAGAAAGTAACCAGTCGGAAATATATCTGAAATGAGTAGTTATCATATATAGTTTTAAATTTGGAAGTGACATACCTCCGTTAGAACGATGAGTTTGTTATTTATGAAGAGCAATTCTAGGACGTTTGTTTTGCCATAAAAATTTAGAGGTAAGCTGATCAAAACGTTTCAAATCATAAATAAAGAGACCAATTGGTAACATTTGTAACAAGTAGAAAATTTTGGGAAAAATCTAGATCTAGATATTTAATATCTTTTTTAAATGTAGATAAAGAAAAAGAGTAAGAGGAAAGTGGTGTGACTGTACTTGGATCAGAGATGTTAAGAATTTCTGATTTAGGTATTTATCTTAAATCCTGCTTGGGCTCTGAAATTAGATATTAAAGATAATAACGAGGGGAGCGGGGTTGAAGGGTTGGACAAAAATAATAACATATCGTCCGCATAAAGGGCAAGTTTTAAATTGACATCACCTACCAAAATGCCATGAATGTTAGGGGAATTGCTGATATAGATTGCAAGGGGTTCGATAGCCAGTGCAAAAAGTAAAGGTGAAAGGGGACATCCCTGACGAGTGCCCCGAAAAACAGTGAAAGGAGTAGATAATTGGCCATTACAGTAGAGTTGAGAGATAGGTAAGGTATACATTGTCTGTATAAGGGAAATAAAGGATGGAGGGTAACCAAAGAGCTGCATAGATTTAAAAGGTGGGACCATGTCAAAAGGTCAAAGGCATTTTCTGCATCTAAAGCCAGTATGATATTTTGACCAGGTGAGAGAAGTGTTGATAAATTTTGAATTACAGATAATACTTTGCGTACATTAGTTATGGAATGTCGGCCCCAAATGAATCCAGATTGGTCTTGATGAACTATGTGAGGGAGAGAAAATTTAAGACGATCTGCTAGGATTTTTGTAAAAATGTTATAATCTAAATTTAATAGAGAGATAGGGCGATAGGAACTTGGAAGAGAAGAATCACAACCCGGTTTTAAGAGTACTTTAATTATAGCACTATTAAAATATAAGGGAAGGGTCTTAGATTGTATTATGGAGTTGTACAATGCTAAGAGATGTATATCAATTTTGTCTAATAATAATTTATAAAATTCACTAGAAAATCCGTCAGGGCCTGGGGCTTTATTGGAGTTCAAATGTTTGATAGTGAAATGTACTTCTACTAAGGTGATAGGTTCAGAGAGAGACAGAAGAAAATCACAAGGATTTGAGGTAATTGGAGAAAAGACCAGGTTTGGGAAGCCTCACTAGAGGAAGATTCAGGGTCAGAATAAAGAGATTCGTAAAATGACTTCATGATATTAGCTATACGTTGAGGATCTGTGGGCAGGGAGTCATCTGGGAGTTTTAAAGGATGGACAATCGTAGGAGAAGAGGTGCCTTTTAAAATATTAGTAAGGAGCTTACCTATTTTGTTTCCAAATTTATGAAAACGAAAATCAACTTTGAATTTATATTTATTACCCATTGAAGAGAGAAATTCATCAAATTGAAGTTTTAACATTAAATACGTGGATTTTGTGGATGATGAGGGGCGGGTTTTGAAAGCTTGATAGGCTTCAGAGAGGGAATGTAGTATATCTAAGTAAGATTGAGCATATTTTATTTTAAGGGCAGAGGAGTACAAAATAATATCGCCTTTAAGTACCGATTTGGTTGTTTGCCAAAATAAGGGAGGGTCGATTTCAGAGTGCAATTTATTAGAGAAATGGAAAGAATCCCAATCCCCTTTTAGGAATCGCAAAACTTTGCAGAATTAGACAGATGGGATGGGAATCTCCATTGGGGGGTCGAAGTGCGTTCCGGGTGTAATATAAAAGTGAACCAAAGCAATGCATGGTCAGAAAAAAAATGGGCTCAATGGCAGAATCTGTTACTGTTGGGAATACATGTTGCGAAATAAACATATAATCTATTCTGGAGAATGTGTCGTGGCAGAGGAATGGCAAGAAAATTCTCTTTCGATAGGATGGAGTGCACGCCATATGTCAATTAGTTGCAGACTGTTAGAGAAATGAGGTACTCCAAGTTTAGGAAGGTGTTGGAGAGCCTTAGAATTATTGGAATGGTCTAAGTAAGGAGAGGAGACTAAGTTGAAATCGCCACAAATAATAAGATTATCATTGCTGTGGGGGGTTAGTTTAACTAGAATCGTCTGGAAAAAGGTTTTATTATATATATTTGGGGCATAGATATTACAAAAGATAAACACATGTGTGTTAACGGACAATTTAACAATTAGAAAATGGCCATTAGGGTCAGCATCTACATCAACTACTCTAGATTTGGAGTTAAAAGGAGCAGCCGCTATGAGGGACCAATATGACATCTGCAATTTCATGGATTCCTGTTGTGTCAGGTGAGTTTCCTGTAAAAAAGCGATGTTAATATTTGATTTTACGGCGTTTAGCCGGGGAATTAATACCACCAACATTTAGTGTACCAATTTTAAGCTCAATCATTTCTAAACCAAAAAGGGGTGAAAAGTAATAATAGAGTGCTGCTAATATCAATATCAAAGATCAGTAATAGGAGATTGGAAATGGGGATAGGAAGGGGAGGGACACGACAGTAATATTAATGAACATAATGAAATATGAGAATGGTTTGACAAGCAAACAAACTTCCAGGCAATAAAGAAAACATGAAAAAAGCAATGTGACTATACATAAACTCTGATTCGGTGCAACACCCCAGGTAGCCTCCAGACATTGGCATCTGAGTTATATGGAACACAATAATATAAAAGAGCTATACTAACAGTTAGAGAAAGGGATATTAACACATGTCAATATTGTCTTAGAACTGAAAAGAATAGCATATGAAGAGAAATATATATATACAGTATACAAAAATATTTGTTATAAAGACAGAATGTGTAGAGGTATAATAGAAAAGCCTGTATAGGCAACAGAATGTATGAAGCATGTTATAAAGACAATAAAACATAATGAAAACCAATAATGAGCCCTGTTTAAACACGGAATATCAGAAATAGAGCCGTATATATGTTTCCATTATCGGGAAGGATAAGGAAGAATCAAGGAGAGAAAAATATTGTTAGCTCAAGAATAAAACATAAAATCAGGAATCTTTGGGATTCACATCAGTGATGTCTATGTGGTCATCTGTGGATTCTTCACGAAGGAATGCAGCCGCATCCTCTGGGTTGGTGAAATCAATATGTTTGTCCCCATCATAAATGCAAAGTTTAGCCAGATAAAGCATGGAGAATCTACATTTAGCAGACACTAATTTTGCGCAAATGGATTTGAAGGCTTTCCGAGCTCTCGTCAGCTCAGCTGAAAAATCTTGAAATATAAGCAAGCGGTTATTGTCTCACTGAATAGATCGAAGCTTCCTAGACACTGTCCAAATGACGACTTTGTGAAGGTAGTTGAGGCACGTGAACAAGGTGACACGTGGGCGGCCATTTGGGGAACTGCTTTTGACAGTAATGGGGGCATGGCTTGTGTTATAGCCTCCGTCAGATCCGCATATGTTATCGGTGAATCAGAGGACTGAGCAACCTGTGGTGTGCAGGAGAATGTCTACTGCACAATCAATTTCTTAGGTGCTGGAGAAGAAGGTAGTGATGCCAGGTGCCATATTAGAATTAGCTCTCCTTTTTTCCTAACAGGGAGTGAAGATGTGGGTGTCTTTACTGGAGTGCTGGGGGACAGGAATTGCTCCATCAGCAGCAGCAGGATGTGAGAGGGAGAGAGAGCGGCTCAGCTCGGCTGTCAGGTGTCACTGCGCGCTATGCAGGGTGAGCTGTACCTGCTCTGGCGACTTCACTAGCAGCTTCTCCTGGCTGGCTGATGGCAGCTCGTAATAGCCTTCTCTAGCGGGAGGCTTCTTACCTATTACTACCGCTAAGTGTAGTTAGGGTTAGGCGCCCTGTGGAGACTGTAAAACAGTCATTATAGCAATGCTGCAGTCGGGGATAGCCGGAGCTCCGCTGTAATGCGACTTTACAGTATAAGACCGGAACCGTAAGTCGTGAGATGTCTCTCTTTAATGTTTGGAAAGTGAGATATCTGTGGAGGAGGTCAGAGAGGCAATTGGAGGTATTTAACACCAGCCTGGCAGAGGGTGAAATCCCTCCCAACCATGGGGATATCAGCACTTATCTTACTTTCGAAGGGAAAGGACCCTGCCTGTGTTGAGAATTGGCGCCCCATAGCTTTAATCAACACAGATAGGAAGATTTTGGCAAAAATACTGTACGATAGGCCCAGATTTATCATGCCTTGGAGAGTGATAAATTGCATGGTGATAAAGTACCAACCAATCAGCTCCTAACTGTCATTTTTCAAACACAGTATGTAACATGACAGTTAGGAGCTGGTAAGCTGGTACTTTATCACCATGCAATTTATCACACTCCAAGGCTTGATAAATCTGTGCCCATGTCTTTATAGTCCTTGCTTTGTGCACTGATGCACAGTCATAATGGAATAGAAAAGAGCCTTCCCCAAACTGTTGCCACACAGTTGGACGCATACCATTGTCCAAGATGTCTTGGTATGCTGAAGCATTAATATTGCTCTTCACTGGAGAAAGGAGGACTGGCCCAAACCCTGATAAACAGCCCGATATCACTAGCCCCCCTCCACCAAACTTCACAGTTGGTATAATGCTGTCAGGCAGGTAACGTTTTACCGGCATCCGTCAAACCCAGACTTACCCATCTGACTGCCAAACAAAGAAACGTGATTCGTCACTCCACAGAACACATTTCCACTGCTCCACGGTCCGGTGTCTGTGTGTTTTACATCTCTCCATCCGACTCTTGGCATTGGATTTAGTGATGTGAGGCTTGCATGCAGCTGCTTGGCCATGGAAACCCATTCCATTAAGCTCCTGCTGCACAGTTTTTGTGCTTACATTAATGACAGTGGAAGTTCTGAACTCTTCATCTATGGTATTAGCAGAGTGTTGGCAACTTTTACGTACCATGCGTCTTATCAGTCATCGACCCTGTTGTGATTTTACGTGGTCTTCCGCTTCATGGCTGAATTGCTGTTGTAACTAAATGTTTCCACTTTCTAATAATGTAATTTACAGTTGACCGTGGACTATACAACTGGAGTGAAATTTAATGTACCATTTTATTGCAAAGGTGGCATCCTATCACAGTTCCATGCTTTAAGTCACTGAAACGCACCGCAGCCAGTGCGTTTGCTCAGACCATTTGGACCCAGCCACTGTGTGCAGACGCTCGGCTGTGTCCTTCTCAAAATCTGCCCCCTAGTCTTCAATTTCCATCTGCTACTTTTTAGGATGCAATGTGTCCTATTATTTAGCCCACTTAGGGGCCAATGCAGAGCTGAATGCAAGCTTCTTGTAATTGCACCTGCATTATATGCATGGAACTAAATGTGTATATTTACTGTGTATTGTTACGGTGAGATTGAGATCTTCTTTCGGAGTCCAACGTGGTTGTAGATCTTCAGGCAGTGACCTTTGTACACCTGGGGTTGAGACTCATTGAATGCACACAGCAGGTCTTCTTGCCTATAAGAGCCGCTTTTCCCATAAGACTGTCTGCATTTACCGGTAATGGGATGCCCACCAGGACTTACACCACTGGTGAGCCCCAAGGTGAGCTGAATCAAAGCTGGCAGGAACTGAAACCCTAAGATGACTAAGTGGGCAACAAGAATGTTCAGGGAGAAGGGAAGGTAAACTATGGCTGAATTACAAAAACTAAAGGTACTGAGAGGATTGGGTTCTGCCAGGCAGGGCGAGGTTAATACAAAGGGAACAAACACAAAAGACACCCCAAACTGGGGATACCTCCGGGCTGGGAGGAGCTGTACTATTACTGCAGCTAGTACTAAATAAATACTAAAGAAAGACTAAGGTATATTAATAGCAATAAAACTCTATAAAAAGGGCTGGTACAGAGCAGAAGCTGGAAACCAGAGCTGACATTATAAGTGACCACTGGAAAGCGGGCCAGAATTCTGTAGACAGGAACTGGAAAACAGCGACGAGGGCTCCCGCAGCAGGCAGTAACTATGACTAGCACAGCACAATGGGCAGACTTAGAATGTATAGGGAGTAGTAACCAGTGAACTGGCTCCATGCAACCAAGCTTTCTTAATTACGAACTATATTCAGGCTGTGCACTGCACGTCCACACCCAGCCCTAAGAACTCCCATGCAGCCTTAACACTGAGCATACCAAGCCCCCCTCCTGGTGTTCCTGTTCGCTAAGTGACCACAGGAAGCCGCCGGGCTGAAGCTCCTCAGCGTCCCAGTAACCTATCAACAGCTGGGATGCTGGGGAGAGCAGGCCAGTGACTCATCATCGGAATGTGCCACCGGCCCGTAACAGTAACCCCCCCCCCCCCCTTGAGGAGCCCTTAGAACCTGGTTTCCATGGAAACTCTTTAAAGAATGCCTTCTTCAATCTGGGCGCATGCAAATTTCGTTCTAAGATCCAGGATCTCTCCTCTGGTCCATTCTCTTTCCAGTGGACCAGGAATTAGAGTCCAAAATCCTTTCCACAACAAACTCCAATCCATCCTGACCTGACACTGGAGAAGGTCTCTGAACAAGACCCCCTCTAAACTTGGGAGCACAGAGCACCACCTTGAGAAGTGAGCATTGAAACATATTATTAATCTTTAATGACGTAGGTAATAATAGATGAAAGGCCACTAATTCTAAATGGGCAATGAATTTTGGACCAAACTTTTGTGACGGCTGTCGCAGCATGATGTTCAGAGTAGACAATCAAACTATGTCCCCAACCCTGAAAGAACACGGTCTCTTGTGCTTGTCAAAAGATCTCTTTAACCTTAACGAAGTCAACTGAACAGCTTGATGCGTCTTTCCCCAAATACTCTTTAACCTAGTCAAAAATCCAGACGAGGAAGGATAGTTCTGAACAGGATCAAAAGCATTGGCTTTGGGATGACAAACAGAAACACAAAAGAATGGAGATACTTTGGAGGCAGAATGACATGAGTTAGTGCATGCAAATTCAGCCATAGGTAGCACATCAGACCAATTGTTATGGCACTTGGAAATGAAGCAACTCAGATACTGCTCTAGACTGATTGATGCGCCCTGTCTATCCATTTGACTGAAGATGGTAACCAGATGTGAAACTCACATGCATACCTAGATTCGAACAAAATGACCTCCAAAACCTGGCGATGAACTTAGACCCCCTATCGGACATGATATCTTGGGGCAGCTCATGAAGTCTGAAGATATGACGGATAAACAATCCAGCCAACTCTTTAACAGAAGGCAATTTCCGTAAAGTCACAAAATGAGCCATTTTACTAAACCTATTCACTGTGACCCAAATGGTAGTATTCTGTGAGGGAAAAGGCAAATACACTACAAAATTCATGGAAATATGGGTTCATGGTTTCTTCAGAATAGACAGTGTATGAAGTGACCCATAGGTGCTGTACGAGTTGTCTTGTTCAGGGCACATATCTCACAAGAAAGAACAAAGTGTCAGGTGTCCTGAGTCATGGAAGGCCACCAGAACGCACGTGCCAATTGTTCCAATGTCTTGTTAACCCTGGATGTTCATCAGTCTTATTAGAATGACACTGCACTAAAACGGCCTTCCGAAGAGCACTGTGAATGAATAGGCGACCGGCTGGAGTCTCAGTAGGAACCTGAGCTTGCACAGATAATATCCGCGTGACAAGATCCTGCAATAAGATCAGGGCCGGCTCCACGGTTTGCAGCGCCCCGGGCAGGCAATAGGGGCGTGGCTGAAATGATGTGCGGTGCGTGATGACATCATCGCGCACCGCACAGCAAAGGTCCTCTCCACGAAAGGAAACTAGACGCTACGCATCTAGTTCCCTTCGTGGAGAGGACCTTTGCTGTGCAGTGCGCGATGACCTCATCGCGTACCGCACAGTAAAGGTCCTCTCCACGAAGGGAAACTAGACGCTACGTGTCTAGTTCCCTTCATGGCGGGGGACAGCGGCAGCGGAGGGCACAGCACTTGGCACAGCACTGACAGCAGCAGCGGATCTTGCCATGGTGCGGCGCCCTCCGGATGGTGCCGGCGTCCTCCGGATGGCGCCGGCGCCCTCCGGAAGGCGGCGCCCCGGGCAAAAGTCCTGCTTGCCCGTGGCAAGATCTGCTACTGATTAAGATGGCATGTATGACAGAAGTAGGAACAATGGATGACTCCAAATCTTCAGAATCCTGCACTGGTAGGAAACTAAGAGATAAGGTATCGGCTTTGATATTTTTGGAACCTGGTTGAATCAGAAAATTGAACATGGTGAAAAATAGAGCCCAACAAGCCTGTTGTGGGCTCAATCTTTTAGCAGCTTCGGTTTACAGTAAGCCAGGTTTTTGTGATCAGTATATACGGTGATTACATGAAGTGCTCCCTCCAACCAATGGCGCCAATCCTCAAAGTCCCATTTAATGGCTAGCACACATTAAAACCAGGTGTCTTGTAACATATCCCCAATACTATCTTTTTTGTTCCCCTTCTCCCTCATGCAATTTCTACCAATAATGTCTCAACTGTATTTACAGTCCCCTCGTGAATATCTTCCTGTATATCAGGTTTTAAAATGGCTTTACGTAAAGACAGACCCCTCCGTCCAATTTATTTAATCTATCTCTCCTGAACATCATATAACCCTCTAGATTCACTGTCCAATCATGAGATTCGTCCCACCAAGTTTCAGTAATGCCTATAATATCATACTGTTTGCTTGCTTCAAGGACTTCTAGTTACCTCTTTTTACTTGTAAGGCTTCTGGCATTAACATACATACAAAGAAGATAAGTATTTCCCCATGTGCTAGGGACATCATTTTCTATATGGCGACAGTTATTGATTCCTCCTTTATTTTTATGGCTGGTCATAAATGTTACAGTGAGATTGATATCTTCTTTCTGAGTCCAACGTGGTTCGTAGATCATCAGTCAGTGACCCTTGTGCACCCGGGGTTGAGACTCATAGAACGCACACAGCAGGTCTTCTTGCCTATAAGAGCCTCTTTTCCCATAGGACTGTATGCATCTACCGGTACTGGGATGCCCACCAGGACTTACGCCACTGGCAGTAGTATGAGCTTAATCCCAAGGTGACATGGATCAAAGCCGGCAGGAATTGAAACCATAAGATGACTAAGTGGGCAGCAAGAATGTATAGGGAGAAGGGAAGGTAAACTAGCACTGTGCTTTGTGGCGTAGTTTCTGTAAGACGCAACTGTGTAGTAGCATCAAGACATCACATCGTACAGCCGTACATTTGATGACACGCTGTCACTCGGGTGATGAGCTGAGGACATGCGGGTAGTGTTACAGCTCTTTCAGCACTACTGTGGCTGTCTTGACCCTCCTGACTCCTCTACCAGACTCAGCGGAAGACTGTTGGGCTACATGTCTGGATTGTTCTGTCTAACGCTGCTTTTCAAATAGCTGTGTCCCCTGCGTATACTGTCTAGACCAGTGATGGCTAACCTTGACACTCCAGCTGTTGAACTACACATCCCAGCATGCCCTGCAGTTTTGCTATTTGGCCTTGCTAAAACTGATGCAGGGCATGCTAGGATGTGTAGTTCAACAACAGCTGGAGTGTCAAGGTTAGCCATCACTGGTCTAGACTATTCCCTGCTGTGTACGTGGCTATCCTGCTTTTCCTGGTTTGCGTTGTTCCTATTGGCCACCTGCCTACATACTTCCATCGTTCTCAGGCTCCTGCTACTGCTGATGGCTCATTTAATCTTCTGTAACCTGGCATTTGTTTTGACACCTCCTTTTCTTTATCTCCCCCCACCCCACCCCCACCCCCTTTCTCACTCATCTTTCTTTCATCTACTTCCCTGTACTTATATTACCACTGGGCTGTGCTGGACTGTGTTTGGCTTCTCTTGACAATTTTTGTATACAGTATCTCCCTCCTGTCTCCCCCTATTTTTCCTCCCTCTCTCTTTCCCATCCTGCCCCATTCCTCCTCTCTCTCCTCCTCTCTCCCATCTACCCTTATTACTTCTCTCTCTCTTGCCTCCCCATTCCTCCTCTCTCTCTCCCATCTCCCCCTATTCCTTCACTCTCTCTTTTGTCTCCTATTCATACTCTCTCTCCTGTCTCCCCCTATTCCTCCTCCTTCTCTCTCTCTCTCATCTCTCCTGTCTCCACCTATTCCTCCGCTCTCTCCTGTCTCCCCCTATTCATCTTTATCCTGTCCCCCCTATTTTTCCTTGCTCTTTCGCTATCATCTCTCCAGTCTCCCCCTATTTCTCCTCCTTCATCTTCATCTATTCCTCTCTCTCTCTCTCTCTCTCTCTCTCTCTCGTCTTCCTCTATTCCTCTCTTTCTCTCATCTCCTCCTACTCCTCCTCTCTTCCCCAACACCCCCTATTCCACCTCTCTCTCCCGTATCCTCCTTTTCTGCCTCTCTCTCCAATCTCCCCCTATTCACATTCTGGAGAGCCACCTCCAGTCACTGCCCAGGAATACCCGATACCGTTTTGACAAACACTAAATTTTGTCCACAATGGACCCTTTTATCTGTTATAAAATGTGTTATTGTGTATTGTAGGAAACTATCCATGCTCTCTGTGACCATGGCTTTACTTACATTTAAATAAACTTATAGTAGAGGGTGTGGATTCCGTACAGAGACGTACTCTGAGATTGTAGTCAATGTGTTATGTAGTGTGATTAACCACCATAGCGTAATCATTTTCAAGGTAATTTTTGGTTAGTGACATGCTGGTGGTTATCCCAAGAGTCAAGTGTTTTTGTGGAAAAAATGAGGATAGAGAAGAAGACTCTTTTTCTGGGTCACTCTATATTGATAAATTAAAATTAAATTTTATTGCTATGCATTAAAAGATGTGTCAAATTGTCATCTCTTAAACATTACACAAAACAGACAATACAAATAGATACAATCAAAATATACACTTTATGTTATTCACAAGAATAGTGTTATGTCAAAAGGTTCTATTTGAATCAATGACAAGTATAATTAAATCACTTTCAAAAATTAGTAAGTGTGTCAGCCAAAAGTTATTTGTGATTCCCAATATTGGGCAATGTGATCGCCCTGTTAATCACGTATTATATAGTGGCTTTATTGCTTGTCAGAACAAAGAGTGTATGGAACAAAACATTACATTTGGTTGTACATAGGCAAAACTATTGTTTGGGACAATTTATATAAAGAATACATATGAGTATGGGTGGTATTCAGTATGCTGGCTGTTGGGATCCCGGCGCTCAGTATAACAGCGCCAGAATCCCAACACCCGGCATACCAACAACTATTCTCCCACTTGGGGGTCCACAACTCCCCTGGAGGGAGAATAAGCAGGGTGGCAGGGGCTCATTTGCACTCGCCCAGCTGCTGGCATGCCGGTGGCCGGGATCCTGGTGCCAGTATGCTGGCCGCCAAGATCCCAGCCGCCGGCATAACATACTACACCCATGAATATAAATGTGAAATCAATAATATCTCAGTATTATAAATTATAGCACCGATGCTGACAAAAATATATACTGTATATTCTTCAGGTTGTACAAATTGACATGGAACACTAGGTACTGATTATATGATCATGTTTATCACCTCCTTTTGTAGATATACTACAATATTCCTGCATAAATAGAGACATTTGTAACAGTCTCACATAGCTTACCCCCACTTCTACTGTCCTCCAGGGTGTCACAATGGACAGTGAACAAGAAGATGAGATTATGAGGAATAAGCCAGAGGTGAGTGAATATAGATTGAGGAAGGATCTGCTTTTGTGGTGCATACAGTAGTTGCCTACCCTCCTGCATTCTGCAGAAGACTCCCTGAATTAGTAGTGATCTCCCTGACTCCCTGAATATACCATCAATCTCCCTGATTGTACCTCACCCTCATTATGCAGCTGTTACATTCTTGGGGGGGGGGGGGGGGGGAATAAATCAGAGATACATACATTCAAATGTGATCATCAGTGCCATTTTCCTGTATTGGTTATAAGGCACAATGATCCCTATGGCTATTGGCTACATGCATTTTACATAAGGTTTCTCATGGCCACTTACAGTATATGGAACCTCTTGTAAAACACAATACACAAACAAATCCTGCAAAATAGTTTATTTTCTTCAACAAGTAGATATTACTAAATTTGGGGCTCATTTACATTTGGATGTAAGTACTTTTTCACAGTCTACCTGAAATGCCTCTCCAAAAGTAGGCAAGTACTCTATGTTGTGCTGCAGCTCACACACACAGGCCTGTTAGCATTTGAGCCAGTGCAGGGTGATCAGGTGGGTACTGCACAATGAGAGTCTCTTAGAGTGGTAGAGTAATGTACAGTAGGTTATAGATATAAGAAATGTACACTAGATGTACAAAGAGGTTGCAATCATGAAAAAAATAAACATTTTAATTATTTTTATTTTGATAATAGAAAAATAATTTAATATGCATATAGTTATATAAAAAACTCAATTTCCACAGATATATATATATATATATATATATTTCTATAATATTATCAGATCTATGCTGTATATAGAAACAAAAAAAATTGCCCGTAAACTTACAGATGGAGCCACGCTAATCATGGCTCCTTCTGCGACTCAGTGAGCCTGGCAAGGTGCAACTTCCGGGAACAAATGGAACGCTTGTGCATCATAGACGGGCACGTGCCCCATTCAAAGTGAATAGGAGCGTCTTTTTACGCTGACCGGTGCGGCCAGGCGCACGCATACCTAGGCACGCTGCGCGCCCATCTGCGATGCGGCAAAAGAATGTTGCTAGCAACAATGCATATAGCAAGTATAGAAAGGGTTAATAGCAGGCCAGGGGTCAGCGGATATCCTTATACAGTGTTATTAGCTTGGGGCTGCAGTTTTGATGTTAGAACAGTGTAGTAATAAATGTAGTTGATATTAATATTCAGCTACAATGTAACAAGGTCATTAAAGTAGCAAATTTTGAGTAATAATGATCCAAGTCTGGGCATAATTCAGACCTGATCGCAGCAGCACATTTATTAGCAAATGGGCAAAACCATGTGCAGTGCAGGTGTGGTAGATATAACATGTGCAGAGAGAGTTAGATTTGGGTGGGTTATTTTGTTTCTGTGCAGGGTAAATACTGGCTACTTTATTTTTACACTGCAATTTAGATTTCAGTTTGAACACACAACACCCAAATCTAACTCTCTCTGCACATGTTATATCTGCCCCCCTGTAGTGCACATGGTTTTGCCCATTTGCTAACAAATTTGCTGCTGCGATCAAGTCTGAATTGGGCCCTGTAGCAAGTAGAGGAAACAGATTCACTGTGCCACAATGATAGCACGTGCTTCTGTGACGAAACTCATTAGGACTCCTATACCTTGTTGGAATATCTCCTGCTGCACCATGGGCTGCAATATCACTGCCGGTTTATCCTGCTCCCTGTTGTTCCCGAGCCACACAAAGCAAATGGGTACGGAGCACTGCACACATTTGGACTTATACCAGCGTTGCAATATATGTCGGCACCTAGGAAGTCACATCACCTCCAGGAACGGATGGGGGGTAATTCACAGTTGATCACAGCAGCAAATTTATTAGCAGTTGGGCAAAACCATGGGGGTCATTATGACCCGTTTGCATGCAGCGGTTCATCGCTGCAGTGCGAACGGGTCCGAAATGCACATGCGTGGCAGACGCACTGCACACGTAAACAAAACCACACAGTTTTGACTGTCTAGCCACTAATGGTTTTAACTGTCAAACCTGTGTAACAATCAAGCGCACTAAAAATAACTCCTTAGATGGGTACCAATTTTAAATAATATATTTGCAGCTTCCAATAGAGTATTCTACCTTACTCCAAACAAAACACTAAAAACATGTACCATATAAAAAATATATTACAAGGAAGCGCATATATATATTTGATTAAAAATTGTAGATATTTTTTATTTTTTAATAATCAATTTTCTTAATAATGCATAACATAATGTACCTTTAAAACACACCAAATCTGCAGTGCAAAGAAGTCCAGAAACCGTGACTATTACCGTCCAGATAACCATATACCGCTGGAGCTCCAATATGGATATTCTTTAAGCACACAAGGTGCTATTTCTGTAACTCCCCGGTGAAGAGCTGGTTATTTTAAAAAGATGTATGTTGTTACTTTGTATCCACAAGCCAGAACAATATACTTTTGTAGAAACTGCAGGTGTTCACAATGTGCCTGCCGCACAGCAGCTAGTGTCCCCTTTCTCTCCCCACCGCCAATGATTATTGCTCACCACAGCCGTATGTTGCAGCCTCAGTACAGCTAGATCTTAAACGGTTAGTACCGAAGTTCTCCGGCGGGAGCAGCGGTAACAGCAACGTCCACGGGGAAAGGGTACACACTTTCAAAGTTGGTTTCAAGTAATTCTTCCAAAGTGTCCTCTGGCATAGAGGGATTCTGGACAGCTTGCCGGTGTTTTAAATGGATCCTTAACGCGTTTCTCCGTGCTTCCAATCTCACGGTTTCATCAGAAGGTATTAAGGTGCATTAAATTGTCCGTATTTAAATACCAGGTACCCAATCAATGGAGAGCATTAATTAATTAAACTTTTACAGGTGTGTTGATTTTCTAAACCTGTGTTATCATCTCTCATTATTTCACACATTAAAAACTAAAATAAACTGTAACAAAAGGCAACAAACTAATTATATTCATTGCACAAATATGGAAAACCATTTCATTTATAATATATATTACGTATTATTTATTTATTAATTATTTATTAATTTGCACAAGAGACATAGGAGTCAATTCCCATTTAGGTCTTTTTAAATGATAGCTATATTTTTGTATAGCCCAAAACAATGGACAGCCATGTGGCTCGAGAGGCTAAGGCCTCTACCTGCAAACAGGCAGACTCGGGTTCGAATCACCCTCACAGCCCAGGAAAAAAAAAAGATTTTCAATTTGTTTCAAATTCATTAAATTTTTTGTTTTATTAATGTTTTTCTCATATTAATTATACTTACTGAATTTATCAAAACCAGACGTAACTTGATTCTAAAAAATCTCTCAAATATATACACTCTCTTAACATGATTATATTTCAAATCTCATATGGATGTAATAATTTAAAAGAAATACATATAAAATATTTATATGAACATAATTATCATATGACATCTAGACATATTATTCGGAAGAGGATCAGGCTTATCATACCATAACAGTTTTATAGGATTAATACATCCCTCAAATATTTGTAGTATAAGCCCTTATATAATTTTGATCTATATATACACATACCATATATTTATTTTATCTTTCCCACATTTTTTGTGTGTGTGTATGCATATATATATATAACTCTCTCTCTCATACTCTTAAATATTATTTTTAATCTTATTTTTAATCTTTAATCCTTTAAAGAGGGTAGACCCGACAATGGCCCTCATTCCGAGTTGATCGGTCGCAAGGCGAATTTAGCAGAGTTACACACGCTAAGCCGCCGCCTACTGGGAGTGAATCTTAGCTTCTTAAAATTGCGACCGATGTATTCGCAATAATGCGATTACTAACTACTTAGCAGTTTCAGAGTAGCTCCAGACTTACTCTGCCTGTGCGATCATTTCAGTGCTTGTCGTTCCTGGTTGACGTCACAAACACACCCAGCGTTCGCCCAGGCACTCCCACCGTTTCTCCGGCCACTCCTGCGTTTTTTCCGGAAACGGTAGCGTTTTCAGCCACACGCCCCTGAAACGCCGTGTTTCCGCCCAGTAACACCCATTTCCTGTCAATCACATTACGTTCGCCGGAGCGAAGAAAAAGCCGTGAGTAAAAATACTTTCTTCATAGTAAAGTTACTTGGCGCAGTCGCAGTGCGAACATTGCGCATGCGTACTAAGCGGATTTTCACTGCGATGCGATGAAAAATACCGAGCGAACAACTCGGAATGAGGGCCAATGTTCCCCAGGGGTCTCTTTTCTTTTCACATTATGCAGTCAGATGTCATATCGCTCATTGAGATGTCCTATATATTATTCATCTCAATTGAATCATTCAAACCATTCGGATATAGTGTACCCAGGGAGAAGATCCAAAACGCTTCGCGTTTACATAGAAGATTGAATCTATCCCCGCCTCTTGTTGTACTTTTAACATGTTCCACTCCTTGTATCCTGATCACTGAAACATTACTATGATGTTTATACTTCACATGTCGCACTAAGCTATGTGTACTAACCCCCCGTCTTATATTGTTTTTATGTTCTAAACATCTAATGTGTAACATTCTAGTCGTGCGGCCTACGTATTGTATGCCACATACACACGTGATTACATATATAACATATGTGGTACGGCAGTTAATATGTTGTTGTATATCAAACGTAGTCCCATTTGAATAGGATGTAATAGTTGTACTTTTATCTAATATAGTGCTACATGTGGAGCATCCTAATTTTCTGCATCTATAATTCCCCTTTTCCGTATGAAGCTTCTGTAACCATGTACTTTTGATATTTGGAACATTTTTTATGGGTTCATAGTGACTCAGTGCCAAAAAGTTTTTCAAACTAGAAGCCTTTTTAAAGATAACTTGTGGTTTATCTATTAATTCTTTTGATAAGATCTTATCAGTTTTTAAAATAGGATAGTTCTTCTGAATAATACGTTTGATCTCTTTTGAACAAGCATTATATTTTGTTATAAATCTAGGTTGACCATCGTTAATGGAATCTATACCATCTTCCTTTCTTTTGTAAGTAAGAAGGGACTCTCTATCACATTTCAAAGCCTCATCAAACGCATATTCAATGATATCTATAGGGTAATTCTGTTCTTTAAATGCTTGAGTTAATTTTAAAGCTTGAATTTCAAATTGTTCAATTGTTGAACAATTTCTACGAAGTCTAAGATACTGACTCTTCGGTATATTATTGAGCCAGGGGCGGTGGTGACAACTATGATAATTTAAGAAATTATTGGTATCAACCTCTTTTTTAAAAATGGAGGTACTGATACAATTCTTTTCTATTCTGAGGGCGATATCCAAAAAAGTTATTGAAGATTCGTGTACTGTGCTCGTGAAAGATAACCCAAATTCATTGTTATTAAGATATGTCAAAAATTCCTCTATCTGATGCACATCCCCGTCCCAAATAAAAAACATGTCATCAATATATCTTCCATATAGCACCAGGTTCGCCCCGAATGGACCACCCCAGACATACTTATCCTCTAGGTGACCCATATAGATGTTAGCTAAACTCGGGGTGAACCTGGTGCCCATTGCCACACCCAATATCTGTAAATAAAATTTTGTATTAAATGTGAAATAATTGTGAGTCATAATAAATTTGACCGCCTCCAAAATAAACCGTCTTTTGACTATATCCAATGATTTATCCATACTTAACGTGATTTCAAGTGCCTCAAGCCCCAATTTGTGAGGTATATTGGAGTACAATGACTCCACGTCACAAGTCATAAATAGATAACTATTTTTCCATTTTATATCTTTGATTAAATTAATAAAGTGGGTGGAATCTTTAATATATGATCTGAGACTTATAACATGTGGCTGTAAATAATAATCAACAAAAGCAGATAAATTAGAAGTGAGGGACCCTATACCAGATATTATGGGACGCCCAGGAGGTGCATGCAGTGACTTGTGAATTTTTGGGAGGTGGTAGTATGTGGGAATAACTGGGTGTGTAATAAATAGAAAAAAATACTCAGACTTGTGCAAATTAATAAATAATTAATAAATAAATAATACGTAATATATATTATAAATGAAATGGTTTTCCATATTTGTGCAATGAATATAATTAGTTTGTTGCCTTTTGTTACAGTTTATTTTAGTTTTTAATGTGTGAAATAATGAGAGATGATAACACAGGTTTAGAAAATCAACACACCTGTAAAAGTTTAATTAATTAATGCTCTCCATTGATTGGGTACCTGGTATTTAAATACGGACAATTTAATGCACCTTAATACCTTCTGATGAAACCGTGAGATTGGAAGCACGGAGAAACGCGTTAAGGATCCATTTAAAACACCGGCAGGCTGTCCAGAATCCCTCTATGCCAGAGGACACTTTGGAAGAATTACTTGAAACCAACTTTGAAAGTGTGTACCCTTCCCCCGTGGACGTTGCTGTTACCGCTGCTCCCGCCGGAGAACTTCGGTACTAACCGTTTAAGATCTAGCTGTACTGAGGCTGCAACATACGGCTGTGGTGAGCAACAATCATTGGCGGTGGGGAGAGAAAGGGGACACTAGCTGCTGTGCGGCTGGCACATTGTGAACACCTGCAGTTTCTACAAAAGTATATTGTTCTGGCTTGTGGATACAAAGTAACAACATATATCATTTTAAAATAACCAGCTCTTCACCGGGGAGTTACAGAAATAGCACCTTGTGTGCTTAAAGAATATCCATATTGGAGCTCCAGCGGTATATGGTTATCTGGACGGTAATAGTCACGGTTTCTGGACTTCTTTGCACTGCAGATTTGGTGTGTTTTAAAGTTACATTATGTTATGCATTATTAAGAAAATTGATTATTAAAAAATAAAAAATATCTACAATTTTTAATCAAATATATATATGCGCTTCCTTGTAATATATTTTTTATATGGTACATGTTTTTAGTGCACTGCACACGTGCATCGTTGCTCAGTGACAGCCATCGCCGGGCAGCAATGCCGCCAGCGGAAAATGTGATCACAGCGGCGATCGCAAGAAGACTGACAGGCGGGAGGCATTCTGGGGTGTCAACTCACCGTTTTCCGGGCGTGGTGAGGTGAACGCAGGCGTGTCCAGGTGTTTGGAGGGTGGATGTCTGACGTCAATCCCGGGGCCTTTATCGCTGGATCCGTCGCACAGGGTAAGTAAGTCTGACGTCTGACCCTGGTCCTGTTTTGCAGGAAACTTTTTTAGCATAGCAGAGCTGCACAAGTGATCGCAGGCGTGCTACACTAAAATACACTCCCCCATAGGCGGCGTCAAGTTGATCGCACGAGCAGCAAAAAGTTGCTACGTGCGATCAACTCGGAATGACCCCCTATGTGCACTGCAGGTGGGGCAGATGTAACATTTGCAGAGAGTTAGATTTGGGTGGGTTATTTTGTTTCTGTGCAGGGTAAATACTGGCTGCTTTATTTTTACACTGCAATTTAGATTTCAATTTGAACACACCCCACCCAAATCTAACTTTCTCTGCACATGTTATATCTGCCCCCCTGCAGTGCACATGGGGGGTCATTCCGAGTTGATCGCTTGCTGCCATTTTTTGCAGCGCAGTGAACAGGTTACTACTGCGCATGCACCGCAATGCGCACGTGTGTCATATGGGTACAAAGCGGATCATTGCTGGGCGATGGATTTATCGAAGAAAACAATCTCACAGCTGATCGCAAAGAGATTGACAGGAAGAGGGCATTTATGGGTGTCAACTGACCGTTTTCAGGGATTGTTTGGAAAAACGCAGGCGTGTCCAGGCGTTTGCAGGGCGGGTGTCTGACGTCAATCCCGGGACCAAAAAGACTGAAGTGATCGCAAGGGCTGAGTAAGTCCAGAGCTACTCAGAAACTGCAAAAAACTTTTTCGTCCCGTTCGGCTGCACAGGCGTTCGCACACTTGCAAAGCGAAAACACACTCCCCCGTGGGTGGCGACTATGCATTTGCACGGCTGCTAAAAGTAGCTAGCGAGTGATCAACTCGGAATGACCCCCATGGTTTTGCCCAACTGCTAACAAATTTGCTGCTGCAATCAACTCTGAAATAGGCCCCTGATATGGCTTACAAGTGGGTGTAACCCGGGATCGCTCGGGTCATCCTAGCCATCGGGAGGTAAATTATTGATGATACACTGCTGTACATTGCTGCTGACTATTGCTATACACAGCTATCATTGTGGCACAGCGAATAATCCAGTTATGCCCTTGGGTGCTATTTCTGACTAACAACACTTTATAATAGTGGTCAACAAACATTGTGGAAAATCAACTGCTACTGTTGGATAAAATCATGTACTTATCATCTGTTTCCTCTACTTGCTACAGTTGGATCACTATTACTCCAAAATTGCTACTTTAATGAACTTGTTACATCGTAGCTGAATATTAATATCAGCTACATTTATTACTACACTGCTTTCACATCAAAACTGCAGCCCCAAGCTAATAACACTGCATACGGATATCCACTCACCTCTGGCCTGCTATTATCTTTTCTAAACTTGCTATATGCATTACTGCTAGCAACATTCTTTTATGTTTATGGGTGGATTTTGTTATCTTTGTTGTTTCTATACACAGATCTCATATTATTAAAGTAATATCAGTGGCAAATGCAGGATTTCTAGAGGGGGGTTTACAAATGTAATCCAGTCTACCACTCTGAAGAACATGGAATACAGTATTAATATGTAACACTATGGACGGTTTATAGTATAGACTGTATCAATCATTTAAATAATATACAGTAAATAAGATAAGTGGTCATGAAAAAGGTTAAACATACTATAATAAATAAATACGCAAACCCAAAGAAATCAATACTACACTTTCTAAGCACACATTCTTCCACCTCATGATAAGGCTCCTGTCTCTTCTTCCTGGTAGCTACTCTCTGGTCCAGTGCACTGACTGGATGCTCAGATCCACAAACAGCAAACTTGATAGAAGAAGCTGCTACCACTGGGCATGTGTAGCAGCTCTGCTCTATCTCTTAACTTGCATGATGTGGCAGCAGCTCTAGTAATCGTAATATATACCATTGCTATTGTCAAAATGTGAGCCAATTGCCAAGATAAGGGGGGTTTCTGGGCAACCAGAAACCCCCCCTGCGTTTGCCTTTGAATATATACATATATATATATATATATATATCTGTGTGGAAAGTGTGTTTTTTACATAAATATATGCATATTAAATTATTTTTATTTTATTTTTATATTTCAGGCTCCCTTGATATTGTTATTGAATGTGTGGATGTGATCTCATGAGCGCTGCTATCTACATATTTATCTGATCGGCACACATCCTTTATAGCAGCGAACGCGTGATCGATTCTGCAGTTTAATTCAATTAAGTTGGATTTTTATTGTAGCAGACATCGGCGCTTCAGTTAATGTTGTTGTTTTTAACTTACAACCATATATTATGGGGTATATTCAATAAGTGTTGGAAGCTGCCGTCTTGTTGGAAAGACGGCAGCTTCCAACAGATTTAGGTCGGAAGGAGTTCCGACCTATTCATAAGAGGCTGTTTTTTGTGACAAGTCAGGAATTCCCGACTTGTCGGAAAACACATGGATTGGCGAAATAGCCATGGATCCAAGTGATTTTGTCGGAAACAAGGCCAAATCCAACAGGATGTGGCCCCGTTTCCGACAACCTCAATCAAACTTTAAAAAAGTTGGATTGAGGTGGGGAGATGGGAGAGCTGGGCGAGGGTGGGAGAGAGAATAGTTCCTGGCAGGGGCAGCTGGAGTCGCAGATGCAGAAAGACGCAGCACCTCTCTGACTTCATTCTGGCCAGGCACCTCTCTCCCGGCAGCGCTCCCCAGCCGGCACTGAATGCAGCTGTGCGGCTGTCTCCAGCAGCTCCCTGTGATCACACACAGGGCGCTGCTGACAGCAGCAGTACAGAAGGGAGGGAACGGCCAAATCCGACAGTCGGATTTGGCTCAAATCCAACAGTTGGATTTGGCCACCCTATCGAATAGGGCTTGTCGGATCCATTCCGACAAATGCACGTTGGAATGGATCTGACTTTTATTAAATATACCCCAATATCTTGTTCCATATATTCTTTGTTCTGACAAGCAATACAGCCATAATATAATACATGATTAACAGGGCGATCACATTGCCCAATATTGGGAATCACAAATACCTTTTGGCTGACACACTTTTAATTTTTGAATGTATTTACACTTGTTATTGGTTCAAATAGAACCTTTTTACATAACACTATTCTTGTGAATAACATAACGTGTATCTTTTGATTGTATCTATTTGTATTATCTGTTTTGTGTAATGTTTAAGAGATGACACTTTGACACATCTATTAATGCATAGCAATAAAATGTAATTTTAATTTATCAATAAAGATTAACCCAGAAGAAGAGTCTTCTTATCTATCCTCATTTTTTCCATTTAAATAAACTTTACCAATTCTTTAATCTATTATTGGCAATGAAAGAAAGTTGGAGATGAAATTAAATACCTTTGGCTCTATAGCAAAAATAAATGAATAAAAGCCAATCTTAGACATCTAGGTTCAATTCATGGACAGTCTTTACTTCTCTCTAGACAAGTTGCATATACTGTAGGAGCTTTTCAAATATTCAACCTGTCTCCTCTGCAACACTAACAGTTTGGGCATGACAGGGCTTGCTGGGTTCTCCTCTCAGCAAGGGGTTGGCATTTCTTAAAGGGGGGGTGCAACTTTTTTTGGTGGCTTAATTACCCCATGGAGCCCCTGCAGCTTTTTTTCACTGGCAGGCATCCAGAAGACATCAAAGATGGTAAGTGTGGTGGCTGGAGAGCCACTGTTTGGGCTGGGGCTGGAGAGCCACTGTTTGGGCTATGGCTGGAAAGAGAGCCACTATGCCGCTGTACAGACACAAGAGGGTATGAGGCTGTATGCAATGGGAGCACATCACAGAGAGGGAGATGCCACGCCCCTTCTGTGAGGCCATAACCAATTTTCATGAAGCATGAAGTACCCAACATAGTAGGGGGGGAGGGGGGCAGACACACACAAAATATTGCATAGTGCATCAAATTAGTCAGGGTTGTCCCTGCTCGCAGCCAAGGACATCTTTTCTGGTGCATGTTGTGCACTTTGGATCGGGACAGTGACTTGCAGCAGGTTTCTGGTGATTTTGCAGTTATTTGTACTCTTACATACATCAATTTGCAAGTAACCATATGCTCACTGGCAGGGGCGTCGGAATGGGTGGGGGGGGGGGGGAAGGGGGCAGCTCGCCCCCCGCAAAAATGAGAGAGGCGCCTATCAACTGAAGTAGAGGAGCGGAAATACCGCTGCTGCACTTTACAGCTGACATGCGTGCAGCAGCAGCAGCACCTCCTGATTCCTCATCTGACTGTGTGGTCCCGGACTCCTCCATGGCGCCACCTCCTCCCTCGTAGTGGCTCCACCCCCTCCTCCGTAGTGGCTCCGCCCCCTCCCGCAGTGGCTCTACTTCCTCCTCCCAGCATGGAAACCACCCTGCAGAAACGGTTGGTTCTATATTGGAGTGGGAGAAGGGACCTTCTGACGTACCTAGGGGAGGAGACCCGTCACCAGGGGGAGGAGCTGCGGCCGAACAAGGTACCCGTAAAGTACCCTCGCGGGCTCACTTCGCTTGCCACGCTTCGGGCACGGTGGCTCGCTTCGCTCGCCACCTAATTACTAAAGGTAATAGTTGGTGGTGTGGATACTAGACCAACTGTACCGCTGGTGTAGCTCCTCCCCCTTGTGTCGTGGCTCCTCCCCCTGACGGAAAAGGTCTCTTAGGCCACTTGGATCTAGCCTCTACCCTGCAGAAACGGTTGATTCTATTTCGGAGTGGGAGAAGGGACCTTCTGACGTATCTAGGGGAGGAGACACGTCACCAGGGGGAGGAGCTACGGGCGAACAGGGTACCCGAAAAGTACCCTCGCGGGCTCGCTTCGCTCGCCACGCTTCGGGCTCGGTGGCTCGCTCCGCTCCGCTTCGCTCGCCACCTGATTACTAAAGGTAATAGTTGGTGGCGTGGATAGTAGAGGAACTATCCCGCTGGCCTAGCTCCTCCCCCTTGTGTCGTAACTCCTCCCCCTTACAGAAAAGGTCCCTTAGCCCACTTGATTCTAGCATCTACCCTGCAGAAACGGAGGATGTAGCAGGAGGTGGGATATATCAAGCCTGACCCGGCCTGCTCTGCCCTTACCCTGCTTGCCCTGGCCGTCTCCCGGTGAAAGTGCCGTGATTTTCGGGTATTTAGGGGGCAGGGCCTAATGCCGTGAAGTGCCCGCCCCCATAAAATACCTCTGCTCTGTTGTACTATGGAAGTGTGTCTCCGGCTGGCTTAATCTCTCCCTCTCCCCCTCTCTCGCTCTCTCTCTCCCCCCTGTCTTTACACTGTCTACCTCCAGGCCCGGTGAGAGGGACGGGGCAACTATATCAGGCCCCAGGGGTGTACCTACCTATTGGCCAGGATGGCACTCGCCAGGGGTGCCAGCTGTGGAGGGGCGCCGCCCGGCGGTGCCACCCACAGCCAGGGGGTAGATTCACTGTGTCCCCAGACCCCCACCCACAGGGATGCCCGGCAACGACCACAGAAGGCAGCAGCGGCAACCACTGTTCTTGTCTCCGGCACCACTCCGCAGTCCGCACTACAATCAAGCAATGGCTGCTGGGAGCTGTAGTTTTGCAGAATTACTTGATTGTAGTGCGGACTGCGGAGTGGTGCCGGAGACAAGAACAGTGGTTGCCGCTGCTGCCTTCTGTGGTCGTTGCCGGGCATCCACGCCGGGATGAAGGGGTTGGTCCCTCCTTTGCCGGCTCCGAGGTCCCCTCAGTGGCTACTCATCACCCCAATACTAGGCCGGCAACCGCAATTTGAGATTCACAGTGACGCGGCCGCCTGCTGTCCCGCGAGGCTCCGGGAGTCGGAAGTCTTGCGCAGTACGGAGGACTGAAGAACCGCGACGGAATACTGTTAAGCATGCCGCCCTGGATGAAGAACCAAGCCACCAGGGTTATACGCTTGCTCCTCCGCCACCACGCTGCACTACCAACACGGGATTTGTGTATGCTAGGTGATGCATGCAGCTGCTGAGGGAATGCGGCGGATGGTGCTCAAAGCCAGGGAAAGGAGCAGCAGGCGACTCCCAGGAGCAGGTAACCCGAGGCTCGGACTGTGCATGTGTGTGTGGGGAGAAACTGGTGGCAGGTGGGGTCTGGGTCACTATTATACCCGGGATACAGAAAAGATGCACTGAGGAGAGGGCCACTAGAGAGTTAACAAGGGACTAGTGGCACTACATTGCTAAGCATGTCTTCTGTGTGACAGACATCTGGGTACCTGCCCTGTAGACACTGTACTGTTCTCACAGGTAACCACACTATAAAATAGGGTTAGTTTCCTGCTTTGTCTGCTAGTGTGTTATTACATACCTGTAGGAGATAAGTACGAGATCCAGGCGGTCAGGAGCCCGACAGCCGGGATTCCATCAGCGAGCGCAGCGTGTCCCCTCACGGGCTCGCTGTGTTTGCCACGCTTCGGGCCCGATGGCGATCTTTGGTCGCCACAGGTTTCTATTCCCCTCCATGTGGTTGCGTGAACCACCACCCAAGAGGGGTAACCAGCCGGCCGTCAGAACTCCGACCGACGGTATTTCAGGTGGTGTCGGGATTCCGGCGTCGGGATCCTGACCAGCGGGATCCCGGCAGGCGGTCAATTGACTGCCTCCCACCTATAGCTCTAGATGAATTGGAGATATATATTGAATACTATAACCGTGAGTAGTATAATTGTGTTTGGGTTCAGTATGTAATGCTGAGGGACGGGATGCTGATGGTCAGAATACAGACATCGGCATCCCGTCCATTAAAATCCCGACAGCCCCGTAGTTAGCACCCTAAACTACCCCTGTCCCCTACCCTAACCCTCCCCGCTTGGTGCCTAACCCGAATCCCCCCTCCCCGGTACCTAACCCTAACCTTTCCTGTCCCTACACCCTAACCCCTCTTCTCCTGCCTAAAACTAACCTCCCTAATTGGGGTTACTATTGTGTGGTCATGCCCCTTTTTTGGCACACTGGATTTCCATATTTTAAATATGGGGTGGGGGGTGCCAGTCCTTTACTTTGCCAGGGGTGCTCGGACCCCTAGATACACCCCTGCCAGGCCCCACAGTTCAGAGGGGCCCTGAGGAATAGGGGCACAAAAAACGGGGGCCCGAGTGCTTAGTCCTACTTTTTAATTAAGCCAATTAAGTTTAACAAAAAAAAATATATATATTTGCGCCTCACCGGCCATTTCTTCCCCGTTACACTGTCACCTGGTCTGGTCCTGCTCCAGCCCTTCCATGCTGTTTCTACGCCACGCAGCAGATCATGCCTGAGCCCAGCAGGAAAATCACCTCCTGACATGACAGCAGTGTGTGTTGATGCTACCTGCATGAGAGGGCACATCACGTCAGGACACTTTCTGGCCACGGCAGCTCGCCCAGCGGCAATGCCGAGACTGGACAGTTTAAATCCACCGCACAAGAGCGTTCTGTCTGCTTTCCCGCCACCCTCCCGCCACAATTACAGAGATGGGGAGAAGAACAGCAGGAATCCATCCTCCTGCACCAAGGTATAGCCTCAAAGTCACGCTGCCCTGAGACATGACTGACAGCATTCAGCCCACACGCAGCAAGCTGACAGCAGTGACCTTCCCCTACCACTACCACTTCACTAAACGACTTGTCCATGTCTGCTCAACCTCGTACCCCCACCCTTTTTGTTCTGTGTGTGATCTTATGCTGATTATTTGTTAAACACAATGTCATCTAGTGCTCGAAGTGGGCCGGTATACACTGGTATGGCATACCGCCACATCAAGCACTGACTGAGACCACCGCCGTTGCAGTATTAAAAATTCAGCGCTATTGAATCGGCCACGACCGGCAGCCAATCAGCCGTGGCCGCTCCTGATTGGCTGCCGGTCCGTGGCAGATTTGATATAGCCCTCTGTCTGTTTCGCACTCATGACCACAGCCTCCTACTCGGCACCGCCACCTCCCACAGCACAGCCTCCTCCGCACAGCCGCCCACAGCCTCCGCACCGCCGACCACAGCCAGCTCTGCACCGCTGCTGACCACAACATCCTCATCCTCCACACCGCAAATCACAGCCTCCTCCACACCGCCGCTGCTGATTAGGTAATTTTACACTGCTGCCTTTCTCCCTTCTGTATGTCATTGCTGTCCCTCTCTCTGTCACTCTCCATGTCCCTATGTCCCTGCTGTCTCTCTCCCTATCCCTGTGTCCCTGCTGTCAATCACCCTGTCCCTATGTTCCTGCTGTCAATCTCCATGTTCCTGCTGTCACTCTCCCTGTCCCTATGTCCCTGCTGTCACTCTCCCTGTCCCTATGTTCCTGCTGTCAATCTCCCTGTCCCTATGTCCGTGCTGTCACTCTTCCTGTCCCTATGTCCCTCGGTCACTCTCCCTGTCCCTAAATTGCAGCTCATACTGTGTGGCATAATGTGCATTTTGGCTCATTCCGTGTGAATTTTGGTTCATACTGTGTGGAAAAATGTGAATTTTGTCTCATTCCATGAGGCATAATGTGAATTTTGGCTCATTCCGTGTGAATTTTGTCTCATTCCATGTAGCATAATGTGAATTTTGGCTCATTCCGTGTGAATTTTGGCTCATTCCATGTGGCATAATGTGAATTTTGGCTCATTCCATGTGGCATAATGTGTAAGGAGCACCAGTACTAGATAGTATAAGGGGTCCTACTATTGTGGTGAATAATGTGTATAAGGGGTATATGGTGTGGTACACTACACTTAGGGCACGCCCCCTTTTCAGGAGCGCGCGCGCTTAATAACAGCCTTCACTTTTCCATACCCACACTTCAAAATTTCCACTTCGACCACTGGTGTCATAAAGATTTAGTGCAGCTGCAGTTCTATCTTGCCCTGCTGGAAAATGTAGTGCACATAAATTCTATCAGCGGAGACCAACTCTTAGGGGCCCATTTATCATGTATCGCATGTTGAATGAGACCTGGGAGGGATCTTACCTCCCTGAATGTATAATGCAGCGATGTGCTGTGGTGTCTGCCGGGACATCTGCGCATGCACGGTCAGCTTAGACCACACATGCACAGAGGTTGCTTCAGGGGAGGGTTCCAGAGCCAGCAATACGATGTGTAGCCCATAGGCTACAATGGGCTGAATTGCAGTAGCTGCGGGGAATAATATCGGGAATGCTTTGCATTCCGGATATTGGTAAACCAGGCAGCATCGCATTCCCCATAGAAACCTGTGAGGGATGCTGGTGCGGGCGACAATGGAGGGATCGCAGCAGGTATCACTGATAACTGCTGAGATCCCGCCTTCATACATTCAGTGATCCCTAATATTTGCGGGTAACCCCCGAAAACGTGTGTATATATGTGTGTGTGTATGTGTATATATATATATATATATATATATATATGTATATATCTATATATATATATATATATATATATATATATATATATAGCCGTAAATATACTTTGATAGATGGGCCCTTTAACCCCATGCTACACATGGACATGGACAACTTCCTAATAGATTTATATTTATTAAGTAAGCTAGCCCCTCTCCCCTAACCCCTAACCCTCCCTTTCCGCTAGCCCCTCTCCCCTTAACCCTAAACTCCCCCTTAGTGCCTAACCCTTACCTCCCCCCGGTTTGACCTAATCCTAACCCCGTGTCCCCACAGTCTAACCCTTCACCCTTAGTGCCTAAACCTAACCGCCTCCCCCGGTGGTGCCTGACTCCATATAGTGTGTATGTGTATATATATATATATATATATATATATATATATACATATATACACACACACACACAGTATATATATTTGCGCAAGTGTATTGAGGGGGTTGGTGGGGGCCTCAGAGATATCCATTTACCGCGCCCCCAAATTTATGCTTCCAGCCCTGCTCCCTCACTCCCTTCCTTGCTCTCTCTCTCTCTTATGCTGTGTATATCTCTTTCCCTGGCACGGTCTCTCTCTCCCTGACACTGTCTGTCTCTCCCCCCCTCTCTTTGACACTATCTCTTACTCCCTCTCTCACTCCCTGACACTGTCTCTCCCTCTCTCTCTCCCTGACACCATTTCTCTCTTCCCCTGACATTGTCTTTATCTCTCTCTCTGACACTGTCTCTCCCTCACCCCCTGACACTCACTCTCTCTCTCCCTGAATCTCTATCTTTACCTGACATGCTCCCTCTCATCTTTCTCTCTCTCCCTGACCTCCCTCTCTTTCTTCCTTCTCTCTTTCTCCCCCTGATACCTGCTTTGTCTCTCTCTCTCCTGCTTCCCTAAGGGGTATTGTAGTGACAACGGCGGGGGTAGGGGGGCCCTTTCAAGATTTTTCTACCACAAAGTTCTACTTGCGCCCCTGCCTCACACCATCCTGCATCAGCCGCCTTGTCATTTCCTATCCTCCCATCCATCCCCCCAACCTCCCCCACTCACCCCAATGGCCACCAAATTTTTGCCGGACCACTGCCCACGGCCTGGGAGCCCACAAGAGCCCCTGCAGAACCGCTGCCTAGCCGGAGAAACAATACAGCCTCCTCCTGGAGACCTCCATGTAACTGCTCTCCCGGGCATCTCACTTTCTGCTGCTGCTGATATACCCCCCCCCCCCCCTCTCTCTCTGTCTCCATGTTGCTCTACATGTATCTCTCTCTCTCTCCATGTGTCTTTCTCCAGGTCTCTCTCTCTCTCCATCTCTATCTCCATTTTTGTTATGAGGTATAACACAGAGGGGGCGACATTGAGAGATTTAGGGGCGCCAAACTGAAATTATATTTTGCCCCCCCCCCCACCAAAAAATGTTCTGACACCCCTGCTCACTGGTAACCTACTTTCTCTGACGTCCTAGTGGATGCTGGGAACTCCGTAAGGACCATGGGGAATAGACGGGCTCCGCAGGAGACTAAGCACTCTAAAAAAAGATTAGGTACTATCTGGTGTGCACTGGCTCCTCCCTCTATGCCCCTCCTCCAGACCTCAGTTAGAATCTGTGCCCGGCCAGAGCTGGGTGCTCCTAGTGGGCTCTCCTGAGCTTACTAGAAAAGAAAGTATTTTTAGGTTTTTTATTTTCAGTGAGTTTCTGCTGGCAACAGACTCACTGCTACGTGGGACTAAGGGGAGAGAAGCAAACCTACCTGCTTGCAGCTAGCTTGTGCTTCTTAGGCTACTGGACACCATTAGCTCCAGAGGGTTCGAACACAGGCACCTGTCCTCGATCGTCCGTTCCCGGAGCCGCGCCGCCGTCCCCCTTGCAGAGCCAGAAGAACAGAAGCTGGAAGACGTCCAAATCGGCGGCTGAAGACTCCTGTCTTCATTAAGGTAGCGCACAGCACCGCAGCCGTGCGCCATTGCTCCCAGCACACTTACACACTCCGGTCACTGTAGGGTGCAGGGCGCTGGGGGGGGCGCCCTGGGCTGCAATTGAGATACCTTTGGCACAAAATCATACATATATACAGTCTAGCACTGTATATATGTAAAAACCCCCGCCATTATTATACACTGAAAGCGGGACAGAAGCCCGCCACTGAGGGGGCGGGGCCTTCTTCCTCAGCACACCAGCGCCATTTTCCTTTCACAGCTCCGCTGGAAGCACGCTCCCCAGGCTCTCCCCTGCAGTATCCAGGTACAAGATGGGTTAAAAAGAGAGAGGGGGGCACATAAATTTAGGCGCAAATCGATACAGACAAGCAGCTATTGGGAAAATCACTTATTAGCAGTGTAAATCCCTGTGTTATATAGCGCTGTGGTGTGTGCTGGCATACTCTCTCTCTGTCTCCCCAAAGGACTTTGTGGGGTCCTGTCCTCAGTCTGAGCATTCCCTGTGTGTGTGCGGTGTGTCGGTACGGCTGTGTCGACATGTTTGATGAGGAAGGTTACGTGGAGGCGGAGCAAGGGCAGATAAGTGTGGTATCGCCCCCGTCGGGGCCGACACCAGATTGGATGGATATGTGGAAGGTCTTAAATGACAATGTAAACTCCTTACATAAAAGGTTTGATGACGCTGCAGCCTTAAGATAGCCGGGGTCTCAGCCCGCCCCTGCCCAGGCGACTCAGAAACCGTCTGGGGCTCATAAACGCCCTCTAGCTCAGATGGTTGACACTGATGCCGACACGGAGTCCGACTCCAGTGTCGACGATGATGAGGCACATTTACAGTCTAAAATGACTAAGGCCATCCGATACATGATTATTGCAATGAAAGATGTATTACACATTTCTGAGAGTAACCCGGTTAATACCAAAAGGGTTTATATGTTTGGGGAGAAAAAGCAGCCAGTGACTTTTCTCCCATCTGATGAATTAAATTAATTGTGTGAAGAAGCGTGGAGTTCCCCTGATAAGAAACTAGTGATTTCTAAGAGGTTACTGATGGCGTACCCTTTCCTGCCAACGTACAGGTTACGTTGGGAAACATCCCCTAGGGTGGACAAGGCGCTGACACGCTTATCTAAAAAGGGGGCCCTGCCGTCTCAGGATACGGCCGCCCTAAAGGAGCCTGCGGATAGAAAGCAGGAAGCTATCCTGAAGTCGGTGTATACACACTCTGGTACTCTACTGAGACCTGCTATTGCTTCAGCCTGGATGTGTAGTGCTGTAGCAGCGTGGACAGATAATCTGTTAGACGACATAGATTCCCTCGACAGAGATACTGTTTTGCTAACCCTGGGCCATATCAAAGATGTCGTCTTATATATGCGAGATGCTCAGAGGGACATTTGCCTGCTGGGATCTAGAATTAATGCTATGTCCATTTCTGCCAGGAGGGTCTTATGGACTCGGCAATGGACAGGAGATGCTGATTCTAAAAAACACATGGAGGTATTGCCTTATAAGGGTGAGGAATTGTTTGGGGACGGTCTGTCGGACCTCGTGTCTACAGCGACAGCTGGAAAGTCCACTTTCTTGCCTCAGGTTTCCTCACAGCCTAAGAAAGCACCGTATTATCAAATGCAGTCCTTTCGTTCCCAAAAAGGCAAGAGGGTCAGGGGTGCATCCTTTCTTGCCAGAGGCAGGGGTAGAGGTAAGAAGCTGCACCATGCAGCCAGTTCCCAGGAACAAAAGTCCTCCCCTGCTTCCACTAAGTCCACCGCATGACGTTGGGGCTCCACAGGCGGAGCCAGGTGCGGTGGGGGCGCGTCTCCGAAACTTCAGCAGCCAGTGGGTTCGCTCACAGGTGGATCTCTGGGCTATACAAATTGTATCTCAGGGATACAAACTGGAATTCGAAGCGACTCCCCCCCGCCGTTACCTCAAATCAGCCTTGCCAGCTTCCCCCATGGAAAGGGAGGTAGTGCTGGCGGCAATTCACAAGCTGTACCTCCAGCAAGTGATTGTCAGGGTCCCCCTCCTTCAACAGGGAAGGGGTTACTATTCCACAATGTTTGTGGTACCGAAACCGGACGGTTCGGTGAGACCCATTCTGAATTTAAAGTCCTTGAACACTTATATAAAGAAATTCAAGTTCAATATGGAATCGCTCAGAGCGGTGATTGCAAGCCTGGAAGAGGGGGATTTTATGGTGTCGCTGGACATCAAAGATGCTTACTTGCATGTCCCCATTTACCCACCTCACCAGGAGTACCTCAGATTTGTGGTACAGGACTGTCATTATCAATTCCAGACGCCGTTTGGCCTGTCCACGGCTCCGAGAATATTTACCAAGGTAATGGCCGAAATGATGATACTCCTTCGGCAGAAGGGAGTTATAATTATCCCGTACTTGGACGATCTCCTCATAAAGGCGAGGTCCAGGGAGCAGTTGCTGATCAGCGTAACACTCTCTCAGGAAGTGTTACTACAGCACGGTTGGATTCTAAATGTTCCAACGTCGCAGCTGATTCCTACGACGCGTCTGCTTTTCCTGGGCATGATTCTGGACACAGAACAGAAGAAGGTGTTTCTCCCGGTGGAGAAGGCCCAGGAATTAACATCTCTGGTCAGGGACCTCCTGAAACCAAAACAGGTATCGGTGCATCACTGCACGCGAGTCCTGGGAAAGATGGTGGCTTTATACGAAGCCATTCCCTTCGGCAGGTTCCATGCAAGGGGGAAGAAACTTCCAAGTGCTGTGGTCAAGTCTGGAGACTTCTCTACACATAAATGTACTGGAACTAAGGGCCATTTACAACGCCCTGAGTCAAGCAGAGCCTTTGCTTCAAAACCGGCCAGTGCTGATTCAGTCAGACAACATCACGGCGGTCGCCCATGTAAACCGACAGGGCGGCACAAGAAGCAGGATGGCAATGGCGGAAGCCACAAAGATTCTTCGATGGGCGGAGAATCACGTGCAAGCACTATCAGCAGTGTTCATTCTGGGAGTGGACAACTGGGAAGCAGACTTCCTCAGCAGACACGACCTCCACCCGGGAGAGTGGGGACTTCATCAAGAAGTTTTCCAACTGATTGCAAACCGATGGGAACTGCCACAGGTGGACATGATGGCGTCCCGCCTCAACAAAAAGCTAAAACGTTATTGCGCCAGGTCAAGGGACCCTCAGGCGATAGCCGTGGATGCCCTAGTGACACCGTGGGTGTACCAGTCGGTATATGTGTTTCCTCCTCTTCCTCTCATACCAAAGGTGCTGAGAATAGTAAGAAAGAGAGGAATAAGAACAATACTCATTGTTCCGGACTGGCCAAGAAGGACTTGGTACCCGGAACTGCAAGAAATGCGCACAGAGGACCCATGGCCTCTGCCTCTCAGACAGGACTTGTTGCAACAAGGGCCCTGTCTGTTCCAAGACTTACCGCGGCTGTGTTTGACGGCATGGCGGTTGAACGCCGGATCCTAGCGGAAAAAGACATTCCGGATGAAGTTATTCCTACGCTGATAAAGGCTAGGAAAGACGTGACAGCAAAGCATTATCACCATATATGGCGAAAATATGTTGCTTGGTGTGAGGCCAGGAAGGCCCCTACAGAGGAATTCCAACTGGGTCGTTTCCTGCACTTCCTACAGTCAGGTGTGACTATGGGCCTAAAATTGGGATCCATAAAGGTCCAGATTTCGGCCCTATCCATTTTCTTTCAAAAAGAACTGGCTTCACTGCTTGAGGTTCAGACATTTGTTAAGGGAGTGCTGCATATTCAGCCCCCTTTTGTGCCACCAGTGGCACCCTGGGATCTTAACATTGTGTTGGATTTCCTGAAATCCCACTGGTTTGTGCCACTTAGGACCGTGGAACTAAAGTATCTCACGTGGAAAGTGGTCATGCCGTTGGCCTTAGCATCGGCTAGGCGTGTGTCGGAATTGGCGGCTTTGTCATGTAAAAGCCCATATCTGATCTTCCATATGGACAGGGCAGAATTGAGCACTCGTCCCCAATTTCTCCCAAAGGTGGTATCATCGTTTCATTTGAACCAACCTATTGTGGTGCCTGCGGCTACTCGGGACTTGGAGGACTCCAAGTTACTGGACGTAGTCAGGGCTTTGAAAATATATGTTTCCAGAACGGCTGGAGTCAGGAAGACTGACTCGCTGTTTATCCTGCATGCACCCAACAAGCTGGGTGCTCCTGCTTCAAAGCAAACTATTGCGCGCTGGATCTGTAGCACAATTCAGCTGGCTCATTCTGCGGCTGGATTGCCGCATCCAAAATCAGTAAAAGCCCATTCCACAAGGAAGGTGGGCTCTTCTTGGGCGGCTGCCCGAGGGGTCTCGGCTTTACAGCTTTGCCGAGCGGCTACTTGGTCGGGTTCAAACACATTTGCAAAGTTCTACAAGTTTGATACCCTGGCTGAGGAGGACCTTGTGTTTGCTCCTTCGGTGCTGCAGAGTCATCCGCACTCTCCCGCCCGTTTGGGAGCTTTGGTATAATCCCCATGGTCCTTACGGAGTTCCCAGCATCCACTAGGACGTCAGAGAAAATAAGAATTTACTCACCGGTAATTCTATTTCTCGTAGTCCGTAGTGGATGCTGGGCGCCCGTCCCACGTGCGGACTCTCTGCAATACGTGTATATAGTTATTGCTTAACTAAGGGTTATTGTTATGAGCCATCCGTTTAGTGAGGCTCCGTTGTTGTTCATACTGTTAACTGGGTAAGGTTATCACAAGTTGTACGGTGTGATTGGTGTGGCTGGTATGAGTCTTACCCTGGATTCAAAATTTCCTTTCCTTGTAATGTCAGCTCTTCCGGGCACAGTTTCCCTAACTTAGGTCTGGAGGAGGGGCATAGAGGGAGGAGCCAGTGCACACCAGATAGTACCTAATCTTTTTTTAGAGTGCCCAGTCTCCTGCGGAGCCCGTCTATTCCCCATGGTCCTTACGGAGTTCCCAGCATCCACTACGGACTACGAGAAATAGAATTACCGGTGAATAAATTCTTATTATTTCAGCAAAATTAAATCCTGTCTGTGCCTATGAACTTACTTATGTTGGCTTATACAGTTGCCATGGTTTCTGAGTTGGGTCTTATTCACATCACTAATGTTCAGTGTGCTATTATTTTATACAATGTGTGTTCCTTTTGACATAAATTATTATCTCATCTGCAAGTACCATAAATATTGAAACATTTGATATAACAAGACTAATCATTTCCGACTGGGTCTTCTGCATTTGTTCTGCATGTATGGTAATTCCTAGAATGACCTGGTACACTGGATTCGTTTTTCTATTACTTATTACTTATTCATAGCAGAAGCCTGTAAGGTGGCAAGGAAAGACAAACGAGAGGCCGTGGTCAGTTTTTCTCAACCTATGTCTCTGTGTCATTGTTTTGCAGATGGTTGGCTGATAACATTTAATCAGCAACCTCCTGTATTCCCAACAGGGAAAGCTCATTGATATTCAAAAGTGCATATGTTCCTCAATCAGGCTAACCAATAAATTAGATTCAGTTACAATTACCAGACCTGCATTTTAAACAGGGGTCTAATGATTAATATTTCCTACATGAAACCAATGCACTTAATCTGGCCTTGTACTTTGCCAGCACATAGAAATATATTTTAATTTGTATCAATGTTCAGTTTAAGTGGAGTGATATGGAAATAAGAATTAAAAGCATAATCTAATGAGGACTCCACCCTGTAGTATTGCATTGGGAATTTAGTATTTTGTTCAATATTTTATCAAGGTTTTACAAAGCAAGCCGTTTTAACACTATCCTTTCCAGATCCTATAAAGACTCTGCAGCTTAAAGGAAAAGTGATTGAATTGCATAGTATACTTCAGTGAAGGGTAGTGCTCTGACCCCATCTCCGGCAGGCAACAAAGTCAGAGATGTTGGAGGGGGATTAAAATATGTGGCAAAGGAAAAAGGGGATATAGGATAATGGGGTAAATGCATACTTGTCTACCTGACCCGCTCCATGAGGGAGAAAATGCTCTGTTCCTGGACTTTCCTGGTAATGTATGATTGCCATCACCTGTGGTGAGCTAGTTCATTGATAAGAAAAGTGTTTCACCACAGGTGATGGCAATCATACATTACCAGGAAAGTCCAGGAATAGAGCATTTTCTCCCTCATGGAGAAGAGGGTCAGGTAGGCAAGTATGGGTAAATGTATGAAGCAGAGATAAGAGTGGAGAAGTGAGCCAGTGGAGAAGTTGCCCATGGCAACCAATCTGCTGCCCTGTATAATTTTATAGTATGCAAATTATAAATGTTTCTTCAGTGCTGATCAGTTGCCATGGGCAGCTTTTCCACTGGCTCACTTCTCCACTCTGATCACTGCTTCATACATTTACCCTTATGTGTGGCATTGTGGAGAGTAAGTGTGACAAGGCAGGGGGTTTGGTGGTGTGATGCTTCAACTTTGATGAAGGTCGCATGTGGACATAATTTTAACCAAGGTGACTGTTGACCAGGAAAGAATTAGAGGACATAATGTGCAATGAAGGTAGGGTAGGCTGGCATAACATGCTACAAGGCAGGGGTTGGCAACATGGAATAATTTGTGAGTAAGGTTGGTTTGGGGGAACATCATTTGCGAAGACCAATAGATTAGGGGTACTTGATGTGTGGCAAAGTGTGCATTGAAGCAAAGTTTGTGATGAAATGTGGGTTGCCGGTTTCATTTGGAATGATGGGTGGGTTAGGGGAGCTTAATGTATGTTTCAAGTGGAGGGTTGTTGGGTACATTGTGTGATAAAGTGAGGGTTGAATGGGCATAATGTTTGACAAGAGGATGGTTGGGTTCGCATATTGTTTGAAGAGGGAAATATTCAGGGGGCATAATGCATTATGAGGAAAAAGATTGGAAGATAGCATAATTGTTTGAAATTGACACTAGAGCTTGGAGATGAAATGGTTTGTGATTGAAACCAGGTTATTCCAGACAGACTTGGCGTTACAGAGGGCATGAGAGAGGTGATAAGATGCACAGACTGATGTGCTGGGCAGAGAACATCAAGGTAAGGGGACATAGCAGGAATTAGAGATGGGAAAGGAGGACATGTTTAGAGAAAATGATAAATAAGAGAAACTTCTGTAGTAATAGAGGAGGGATTGGGGATAAGAACAACTAATCCTAGGATGCTGGAAATTAGACAATAGATGCAGTGGTGCTAGAGGCTGAAAATGGAGTGAGATGGGCAGTGGTGAGGTACAGATGTGTCTTCATACATCTTGCCTCAATATACCATGCAGTGGGAGATGCCTGGCATGAGTGAACTGACAGGTCACATGCAACTCCATTAGCGTCTGGCATCTTTTTTGCAGAAAATGCATATTATTCACATTGCTACGCTAATATGATGCACAAGCAGACTCTGCTGATTAAAATAATATGCCTATATTCTGTGCGCATCTGTGGCTGTATGTGCATGTGAATTGGAACGTTATAATGTCTCTAGGAAAACACTGTAGCATAGCGTTTCATATGCAGATACAGCCACAGTCGCACACAGTATATAGGCATGCCACATATAATTTTAATCAACATAAGCTGCTTGTGTGTGTGATAGTTTTTGGTGTGAGACCACTGGCGCTGGGTGAAATTATTGTTAGAAGATAAAGTTCAAGTCAAATAGTACTTTATAGGTCAGATTAAAAACATAAAATGGAAATGAACATACTGTAGTAGAAAAATACAATTAAAATAATAAATTCACACAATGCAGGTGCAAGTTGTATGTACAAATAAGCTGCTTGTGCATCTTAATCACAAAACGATACATTAAAGACACATTCTAATGGAAAAAGTCACACAAAAAGACACTCAGCTCTACCAAGTCACACTGCGATGTGGAGTGACTAGAAGGGCTGTTTAACGTTTCAGGAGGCTAGATGTAAGTGGAGACATCTGTACTGTATGTAGGTGATGCTAAGAAGAGGAATGGCACAGGCATATGAGATAATGGTGAAAAGCACACAAGTGGAGGGGGGATAGGGGAGAGAAGAGACCAGACAGTAACAAAAACATGCATAAAGAAAGCAGTGGGACAGTGGCAATTGCACAACAACAAGAAAACATTTATGTTTTCTGGTACTATAGTAATAAACCAGTGGTTATTCAGAAAACAATGGCAGTTGAGGCAAAGAAAGTACAGCACAGCAAGAAAGCAAGCAAGGAAAATATGTCAAGAATATGACAGTTCAGGTAAAAACATAGGGCCTAATTCAGACCTGCACTGCACTGCAGGTGAGGCAGAGACAGTTAGATTTGGGTGGGTTATTTTGTTTCTGTGCAGAGTAAATACTGTCTGCTTTATTTTTACACTGCAGTTTAGATTTCAGTTCGAACACACCCCACCTAAATCTAAATCTCACTGCACATGTTATATCTGCCCCCCACGCAGTGCACATGGGGGGTCATTCCGAGTTGTTCGCTCGCAAGCCGTTTTTAGCAGCTTTGCACACGCTAAGCCTACGCCTACTGGGAGTGAATCTTAGCATAGTAAAATTGCGAACGAAAGATTCGCAATATTGCGAAAAGACATCTCTGTGCAGTTTCTGAGTAGCTCCAGACTTACTCGGCATCTGCGATCAGTTCAGTGCTTGTCATTCCTGGTTTGACGTCACAAACACACCCAGCGTTCGCCCAGCCACTCCTCCGTTTCTCCAGCCACTCCCGCGTTTTTCCCAGAAACTGTAGCGTTTTTTCCCACACGCCCATAAAACGGCCTGTTTCCGCCCAGAAACACCCACTTCCTGTCAATTACATTACGATCGCCTGAACGAAGAAAAAGCCTTGAGTAAAATTCCTAACTTCATAGCAAATTTACTTGGCGCAGTCGCAGTGCGAACATTGCGCATGCGCACTAAGCGGAAAATCGCTGCGATGCGATGAAATTTACCGAGCGAACAACTCGGAATGACCCCCATGGTTTTGCCCATTAGAGAACAATTTTGCTGCTGCGATCAGGTCTGCATTAGGCCCTTGGGCTAAAAAAATGCACAGCAAGTAAGTAATAAGAGAGTGTAGAGGGAGGCGTTAGATACAGATGAGACATTAAGAGAGAGATGGAACTTCACTAGAGTACAGAATGGTAGTTTAATGTGGAACACAGCAGAGTAGAATAAAGACAGTGGACTGAAACAATTGTCATGAAGATAAACATGTAGAGGTGGATAGGCAAGTGGAGAGCAAAAGCAGCAAGCAGCAAAGGAAAAAGATACAGTAGAAGGGTAGCAGATAAATTACAGTGCAAACAACAAATACAAGCAATGGAACATAAAATAGAACTAAATAATAGTGCTGTCAATATCAGGGGAGGATTTTCCAATAGGCATTTGCCACTTTAGATCAAATAGATCACATTATTGGTATTACATGAGATAAATTATCTGACTGTATAACTTTCGTGGTCTGAAGACATTAGAACTTGTCTTGACATGATGGGGGGTGCGGGAAATAATGTGCCTAGAGGTGCCTGACCTCTAAATCCACCACTAGTCAAAATACAATAATAATCCTAATTTGGAAATTAATAGGTACTGGGGGTAATTCCAAGTTGATCGCAGCAGGAATTTTGGGGGTCATTCCGAGTTGTTCGCTCGCTAGCAGATTTTAGCAGCATTGCACACGCTAGGCCGCCGCCCTCTGGGAGTGTATCTTATCTTAGCAGAATTGCAAACTAAAGATTAGCAGAATTGCAAATAGAAATTTCTTAGCAGTTTCTGAGTAGCTCGAGACTTACTCCTACACTGCGATCAGCTCAGCCCGTTTCGTTCCTGGTTTGACGTCACAAACACGCCCTGCGTTCGGCCAGCCACTCCCCCGTTTCTCCAGATACTCCCGTGTTTTATCCTGGCATGCCTGCGTTTTTCCGCACACTCCCAGAAAATGGTCAGTTTCCGCCCAGAAACACCCACTTCCTGTCAATCACACTCCGATCACTTCAACGATGAAAATTCTTCGTTCGGACGTGAGTAAATCTACTAAATTTTGTGCTAAAATACTTAGGGTATGCGCACTGCGTACCATGCGCATGCGCATTTTTGCTTTAATCGCTCCGTTGCGAAAATCGGCAATGAGCGAACAACTCGGAATGACCCCCTTTGTTAGCAGTTGGGCAAAACCATGTGCACTGCAGGGGGGGCAGATATAACATGTGCAGAGAGAGTTAGATTTGGGTGTGGTGTGTTCAGTCTGCAATCTAAATTGCAGTTTAAAAATAAAGCAGCCAGTATTTAAGCTGCACAGAAACAAAATAACCCACCCAAATCTTACTCTCTCTACACATGTTATATCTGCCCCCCTGCAGTGCACATGGTTTTGCCCAACTGCTAACAAAATTCCTGCTGCGATCAACTTGGAATTACCCCCACTATTAGAGGAAGCTTGTTGGAGCTGTCCATGACAATGAAGATGGAGGCCTAGAAAAAGAGACAAGGGAAAATGGATGGAGATGCATTCCGAAGCCAGGAGTGATCAAGAATCAGTTAAGGAGATCATTGATGAGGAAAATATTAGACACTGAACAGTTTTAGGCACTTGCTAATGTTTGCACATATTGCCAAAAGTTATAATGGTTGTGTGAAAGAAACATGTCTTCTGCTAACAGAGGCGAATTGGCCATAGGTCTCACCAGGAAGAATACTGGTAGGCCAACGTGTCTGTGGGGCCTGTTTTGTGCTTTGTTATGTGCCCCACCCCCCACATGACAAGCAGCTCACCACACTCAGTGCACTGCATTGTCCCCATTCAATGTTATTCCATCTCTGCAGTACAGCAACTCTGCCATCCAGTGATGCTGCCATGCAGTGTTGACTGGGGCATCAAGGGCCCACCGGGGGAATGCAGTGATAGGGGCCCATACTTAGGGGTGTGGTCAACCTACAAATGGGGTGTGACCAACCCCCACAGAGGCTTGAAATACACAATAGACTTGTGCAGTGTAATGCAACATATCTACCATGTATAACACAAGTGCACAGTCTGGAACCTGATCCCTAGAGGAAGGAGGTGGGCCCCCAGGCAGTGGGGTCCACTGTTGGTTTCCCCTGTACCCCTGTGGGCCAGTCCGACCCTGCTGCCATGGCTACATGATATGTTATACCTCTTGTGCTGCCCATGTCGGGCCACTTCTACAAAATTTTCCAGGGCCACATTTAGTTCCCAATCCACCCCTGGTCTCATACACAACTGCAGCAAAAGACACAAGGAAGGCCTCAATTGCATACAATCAGGCCCTATGAGGAGGGATCCACGCCTTTCAACAGACCCCACCCCCTCCTCAGACCAAACCCCCATTAGGGCTGCTTCCATACATTTCTTGGGCTTGTTTTCCAACCCAATCCATCCCTGTCTACTACTAAGGCTAGCTATGAGTACTGATTTTGAAAAATATGGACAAAAAATAAATAATAATAATAATAATAAAAATACTTTACGTAAACATACTGTACAGTACTTTGGAACCTGCTTCTAAAACACTGACTAATTTAGTAGTAATATATTCTTTAAAATTATCTGATTCTGAAGCACCATCATATTATTCACAGAGGCGTATCCTCAGCATAAATACATCTCTACATTTTCATTTTCTTTTTCTTTTCTTTATTTTAGCATGATTTTCTCTTCACAAGGGGATTGGTGATTTTAATGTCATTTACTAACACTAAAATGTATGCATTGAAAGTGCAGACCAGATTCATCTGCTGCGATGTGCTGCAGGTTTGGATAAACAATTTTTTTACCTATAATAGTAATCTTGCAATATAATATCCCTGCAAACATATTGCAGGAGATGGCCCCAGGATTGATGCAAGCACCATGTGAAAGGCTCCCATCCTAACCTGGAATTACTTTTTTTGATGCCCTGTCTGCATATTAATAGAAAATGATACATTTGATACAATAAGGTTTTCTAACTATAGATTTCAAGACAATAAAACATATTACATGTATTGAGCATTAGATATGTTGCCTCCAGAGCTGGATAAGGAGACGGCTGCGGTAGACTGCACAGATGATAGGGGCAGAACAGTAAACAGTAATAATCACATCTGTATGGTGAATTCCTGCAGATGTGGTTTGTTTTTCATCTATTATCTAAAACTTTCTTTTCGAAATAATGCAATGTTATTGAGACGGAAGTCAGTGTTTCACTACGTCACCAACAAGGGAAGTGAAATTGGCACAGGGCCTGAAAAGAATGGTGACATGAAACCTTGTCAGGTTCTTGTTATTACTGATACAGGGGCCTCCCCATGAAAGAACATTGGCACCATTTAAATACAATTTACCTTACCTTGTCGTTGTGTAATGTGCTCTTTTACAGATTCTGCTAAAGGGGACCCCTGAAATTAAAAATATGAACAAGACATCCATCAATTTAAGACTCTTAAGAACAGTAAATTATATGGGATGTAATTGGCATCCCGACGCTTGCGATGCCGGTAGTCAGAACACCGGCACCTATTTATCTACAGGAGATCTTTGTGTGTTTTGTTCCAGTTTCTAGAGTGCACGTGATCAAACGATTGTGACCCTAATGTACTAGGCTCTTGATTCCATCGATCAAGGCACTCAATTTAAAGTGGCAATTATAGTAGTTTAAGACCAAATTAATTTGGTTTTGCATGAAAACTAATTGCTGCTTTAAAACTATCACCTATATTACCAGAATCATGCCTGTGTATATAATATACTTGTGGTTGTGCACTTTTCTATTGTAGATTGTAGATAAATCATCAATCAGTGGTTTGCAGGAGGAGCCCCAACCCCAAAGGATAAAAGAGACATTAACTTTTTACAAACACGTGACAACACTTGCTTTATTTACAGCAGAAAAGTCATACACGTGCTGTTATTATAAATACAAATAAAAGAAAGTTACATTCTTATAAAAATGATTATTAAATAATACATTCAATTTAGGGTATTTGGGTTACTGTATGTCACAGTTTCAGTGGTTAGTGTCATGACACAGTCAGGACCTGCCGTGTGTGCAGCTTTGTGGTTTGGCTTGTTTTTCACAGTTTCTGTTTAAACAATTTCAGTCTGTGGATCAACAGGTCTTTGTCAGAACAAGTTTGTATACATGTCTGTACATGTACCGTAGCTAACTTGTAGATTTGGGGAGAATCCAATTTCACAATGTTTATGCATCTGGGGCAAACACAGGATTTGTGAGGGGGGACATAGATAGATAGATAGATAGATAGATGATATATAGATGTAAATTCATACCACTCATAATATAAATAACTTTACTGGGGCACTTAGGTTTCAATAAGCATGATTGCAGGGGTGTTTTAAAAGAGGAGGGCACCCGCATGCAGCCTCCATCGTGGGCCCTCTCCTCTCCGGCAGTAGTCTACTGCGCATGCACAGGTCTCCGGGAACATGGTGCTCGCGCCTTGTTCTAAAGGACATCTTCAGTGAGCATATAACTCGGAAAATTGCAGCAGCGGCCATTTTACAAGTGATTTCTGTCCGCAGTGCAGGGCCGCTGTTGGAGTAAGTATAATATATGGGTGCAGTCTGTGCGATGTGGGGCCCCCTGGACATTTTTCAGCAGAGGGAGCAGCTATGCCACTGCTCTAACTGCTGGAGCTCAGCCATCAGCAACCGGGATACAGGCAGGCAGGTGCTTTAGTACTCAGCAGCCCCTGGCTGCTTGACTGCAACAAAGAAATATTTGGTTTATCGAGGAGGGGGGGGGGGGGAGCTTCTGGGTACTCAGACAACCCCCTGCATGCTCCACTCATCTGTGTACTTGAGTAACACTCAAGGGATCAATTCCATAAGCTGTGAGAGCTCTCACAGCATGAGTAAGTGAAACTGTATTGCACACTTACCGTATGATAGCCCTGAACACACTTATCTTTGTTCGTAGCTCCATAGGTGTGTGTACAAAAATCTGGGTCCAGGGTAAGATAGGGGTAAGATGAGTAGCATTGGTAGGCCCTTCTTAAAGTTTACATTATTAGATCACATGAGCCTTTGTAGCGGAATCCCAAACCTACAGTTTAACATAAATTGTAGCTTTTATTCTTTTTCATTTTTGTGTAACCCAGGTTCCCTATTACCTGAAAGAGTTTCTCATCATTGAGATCACAACCAGTTACTATAATCTTCCTGTAGTGGTGCCTCCACCTAAGCATGACCTTACACAGGGACTGACTTGGGATGGTCCCCTGAGTGGTACTTAAACACAGTTAAGATCTCATAGCTCTAAATATAGGTATGCAGTGAACCAAATAATCTGGGTAATAAATCTTTATTGCTGCAGGAACACTTCAGTTACACTTTTTAGGGATGAAAGTCATTAATAGAGATTTGCGCTGGCCCACATGTTTTGGTTTGGGTTCTATTTTGTCATGTTTTGGTTTTTCCAAAACCACCCTTACGTGTTTTGATTTTTGGCTCTGTATTTTTTTTTTGATAAACAGTAAAAATCACATAATTTTTGTTCCTACAGTATTACTAACCTCAATAACGTTAATTTCTAGTCAATTTTGACCACCTCACACAGGCCAAAGGCTGGCTGGCTAAACTAAGCAACTAAGCAGTTGTTTCTGTTTAAAAATGTTTTGCAAAGTAGTAATGTGTTAGCAATAACTAATCGAATCAACTCAATAGACAACAATACAACACAAAAATTTACTAAGTATTGGTGTGAAATATCATTGCTCTAAAGTAGTAGTAGTTAATAAGCATCAAAGACAAAAAAAAACCTAAACAATGTGTAAAATAGCAACAGTAGATGTGAGTGCCCCCTACACATGTGCACATGCCCCCAGCACATGCATATTTTCAGTGCCCAATCTGAACCTCCCTTCTGAGGGCCCTGGGCCACTGATGACTGGTATGCTTTGTCCATGTCAGGTGCCGATCAATCAGCCTTTTTGTTAAACAGCTCCCCAAGATAAAGGGGGTCATTCTGTTTTGATCATTTGCTAACTACTTTTAGCAGCCGTGCAAACGCATAGTCGCTACCCACGGGGGAGCGTATTTTCGCTTTGCAAGTGTGTGAATGCGTGTGCAACCGAGCAGGACAAAAAAGTTTTTTGCAGTTTCTGAGTAGCTCTGGACTTACTCAGCCCTTGCGATCACTTCAGTCTTTTTGGTCCCGGAATTGACGTCAGACACCCGACCCTGCAAATGCTTGGACACGCCTGCGTTTTTCAAAACACTCCTTGAAAACGTTCAGTTGCCCCCCACAAACGCCCTCTTCCTGTCAATCTCCTTGCGATCAGCTATGCGAATGGATTCCTTGTTAAATCGATCGCCCAGCAACGATCCGCTTTGTACCCGTACGACACGCCTGCGCATTGTGGTGAATACGCATGCACAGTAGTAACCTGTTCGCTGCGCTGCAAAAAATGGCAGCGAGTGATCAACTCGGAATGACCCCCAATGTGCAGGGCAGATACAGTGCAGGTTACATTGGAGGTCGGATACAGTTTAGGTTCTTTGTTATAATTAGGCCCAGGATTTTTAGGATCTATAAAACTAAAATTAGGGTTTTTCTGACGTCCTAGTGGATGCTGGGAACTCCGTAAGGACCATGGGGAATAGACGGGCTCCGCAGGAGACTGGGCACTCTAAAAGAAAGATTAGGTACTATCTGGTGTGCACTGGCTCCTCCCTCTATGCCCCTCCTCCAGACCTCAGTTAGAATCTGTACCCGGCTCGAGCTGGTTGCACACTAGGGGCTCTCCTGAGCTCCTAGTAAAGAAAGTATTTATTAGGTTTTTTATTTTCAGTGAGATCTGCTGGCAACAGACTCACTGCTACGAGGGACTTAGGGGAGAGAAGCGAACCTACCTGCTTGCAGCTAGCTTGGGCTTCTAGGCTACTGGACACCATTAGCTCCAGAGGGATCGAACATAGGCCCAGCCTCGGTCGTCCGGTCCCGGAGCCGCGCCGCCGTCCCCCTTGCAGAGCCAGAAGACGGAAGATTCCGAGGAGAAAATCGGCGGCTGAAGACTCCGGTCTTTATTAAGGTAGCGCACAGCACTGCAGCTGTGCGCCATTGCTCCCCATGCACACCACATACTCCGGTCACTGATGGGTACAGGGCGCTGGGGGGGGGGCGCCCTGGGCTGCAATTAGAGTACCTTAACATGGCAAAAAAACACATAATATAGTCTAATAAACTATATATGTGTAAAAATCCCCTGCCATAATATTAATAAAAGAGCGGGATAATCCCGCCGAGAAGGGGGCGGAGCTATCTCCCTCAGCACACTGGCGACATTTTCTCTTCACAGTTCCGCTGGAAGACAGCTCCCCAAGCTCTCCCCTGCAGTTTCCAGGCTCAAAGGGTTAAAAAGAGAGGGGGGGCACTAAATTTAGGCGCAAACTATACTTGTTAAGCAGCTATAGGGAAAAATCACTTTCTGTAATAGTGTAAATCCCTAATTATATAGCGCTGTGGTGTGTGCTGGCATACTCTCTCTCTGTCTCCCCAAAGGACTTTGTGGGGTCCTGTCCTCAGTCAGAGCATTTCCTGTGTGTGTGCGGTGTGTCGGTACGGCTGTGTCGACATGTTTGATGAGGAGGCTTATGTGGAGGCGGAGCAGGTGCCAATAAATGTGATGTCACCCCCTGCGGGGTCGACACCAGTGTGGATGGATATGTGGAAGGTATTAACCGACAGTGTCAACTCCTTACATAAAAGGTTTGATGACATAACAGCTGTGGGACAGCCGGCTTCTCAGCCTGTGCCTGCCCAGGCGTCTCAAAGGCCATCAGGGGCTCAAAAACGCCCGCTACCTCAGATGGTAGACACAGATGTCGACACGGAGTCTGACTCCAGTGTCGACGACGACGAGACAAATGTACATTCCACTAAGGCTATCCGTTGCATGATTACGGCAATGAAAAATGTGTTGCACATTTCTGACATTAACCCGGTTACCACTAAAAAGGGTATTATGTTTGGGGAGAAAAAGCAACCAGTGGTTTTTCCCCCTTCAGATGAGTTAAATGAAGTGTGTGAAGAAGCGTGGTGTTCCCCAGATAAAAAAATGAGTGATTTCTAAAAAGTTACTAATGGCGTACCCTTTCCCGCCAGAGGACAGGGTACGTTGGGAGACATCCCCGAGGGTGGATAAAGCGCTCACACGCTTGTCAAAAAAGGTGGCACTACCGTCTCAGGATACGGCCGCCTTAAAGGAGCCTACGGATAGAAAGCAGGAGGCTATCCTGAAGTCTGTATATACACACTCAGGTACTATACTGAGACCTGCTATTGCTTCAGCATGGATGTGCAGTGCTGCAGCAGCGTGGTCTGATTCCCTGTCTGATAATATTGATTCCCTTGACAGGGACACTATATTGCTAACCATAGAGCATATTAAAGACGTAGTCTTATACATGAGAGATGCACAGAGGGATATTTGCCGGCTGGCATCTAGAATAAATGCAATGTCCATTTCTGCCAGGAGAGTATTATGGACTCGGCAGTGGACAGGTGATGCGGATTCTAAAAGGCACATGGAGGTTTTGCCTTACAAGGGTGAGGAAATGTTTGGGGATGGTCTCTCGGACCTCGTTTCCACAGCAACAGCTGGGAAGTCGACATTTTTACCCCAGGTTCCCTCACAGCCAAAGAAAGCACCGTATTATCAGGTACAGTCCTTTCGGCCCCAGAAAGGCAAGCGGGTTAAAGGTGCGTCCTTTCTGCCCAGAGGCAGGGGTAGAGGGAAAAAGCTGCTCCATACAGCCAGTTCCCAAGAACAGAAATCCTCCCCTGCTTCCGCTAAATCCTCCGCATGACGCTGGGGCTCCACTGGTGGAGCCAGGTGCGGTGGGGGCCCGTCTCCGGAACTTCAGCGACCGGTGGGTTCGCTCACACGTGGATCCCTGGGTTCTACAAGTGGTATCTCAGGGATACAAGCTGGAATTCGAGACGTCTCCCCCTCGCCGTTACCTCAAATCAGCCTTGCCAGCTACTCCCCCGGACAGGGAGGTAGTGCTGGCGGCAATTCACAAGCTGTTCCTCCAGCAGGTGATAATAAAAGTTCCCCTCCTTCAACAGGGACGGGGTTACTATTCCACAATGTTTGTGGTACCGAAACCAGACGGTTCGGTGAGACCCATTCTAAATTTAAAATCCTTGAACACTTATATAAGAAGGTTCAAGTTCAAAATGGAATCGCTCAGGGCGGTTATTGTAAGCCTGGAAGAAGGGGATTACATAATATCACTGGACATCAAGGATGCGTACCTGCATGTCCCCATTTACCCTCCTCACCAGGTGTACCTCCGTTTTGTGGTACAAGATTGCCATTACCAATTCCAGACGTTGCCGTTGGTCTGTCCACGGCACCGAGGGTATTTACCAAGGTAATGGCCGAAATGATGATACTCCTTCGAAAGAAGGGAGTTATAATTATCCCATACTTGGACGATCTCCTTATAAAGGCGAGGTCCAGGGAGCAGTTGTTGGTCGGAGTAGCACTATCTCAGGAAGTGCTTCAACAGCACGGCTGGATTCTGAATATTCCAATGTCGCAGCTGGTTCCTACGACGCGTCTGCTGTTCCTGGGTATGGTTCTGGACACAGAACAGAAGAAGGTGTTTCTCCCGGAGGAGAAGGCCAAGGAGTTGTCATCTCTGGTCAGAGACCTCCTGAAACCAAAACAGGTGTCGGTGCATCACTGCACGCGAGTCCTGGGAAAGATGGTAGCTTCTTACGAGGCAATTCCATTCGGCAGGTTCCATGCAAGGATCTTTCAGTGGGATCTGTTAGACAAGTGGTCCGGATCGCATCTTCAGATGCATCGGCTGATCACCCTGTCCCCGAGGGCCAGGGTGTCTCTGCTGTGGTGGCTGCAGAGTGCTCATCTTCTAGAGGGCCGCAGATTCGGCATACAGGACTGGGTCCTGGTGACCACGGATGCAAGCCTCCGAGGGGGGGCAGTCACTCAGGGAAAAAACTTCCAAGGACAATGGTCGAGTCAGGAGGCTTCCCTACACATAAATATTCTGGAACTAAGGGCCATTTACAATGCCCTAAGTCAGGCAAGACCCCTGCTTCAAAACCAGCCGGTGCTGATTCAGTCAGACAACATCACGGCGGTCGCCCATGTAAACCGACAGGACGGCACAAGAAGCAGGATGGCGATGGCAGAAGCCACAAGGATTCTCCGATGGGCGGAAAATCACGTGATAGCACTGTCAGCAGTGTTCATTCCGGGAGTGGACGACTGGGAAGCAGACTTCCTCAGCAGGCACGACCTCCACCCGGGAGAGTGGGGACTTCATCCAGAAGTCTTCCAACTGACTGTAAACCGTGGGGAAAGGCCACAGGTGGACATGATGGCGTCCCGCCTAAACACAAAGCTAAAAAGATATTGCGCCAGGTCAAGGGACCCTCAGGCGATAGCTGTGGACGCTCTAGTGACACCGTGGGTGTACCAGTCGGTTTATGTGTTCCCTCCTCTTCCTCTCATACCAAAGGTGCTGAGGATAATAAGAAAGAGAGGAGTAAGAACTATACTCATCGTTCCAGATTGGCCAAGAAGGACTTGGTACCCGGAACTGCAAGAAATGATCTCAGAGGACCCTTGGCCTCTGCCTCTCAGACAGGACCTGCTACAGCAGGGGCCCTGTCTGTTCCAAGACTTACCGCGGCTGTGTTTGACGGCATGGCGGTTGAACGCCGGATCCTGATGGAAAAGGGCATTCCGGTTGAAGTCATTCCTACGCTGATAAAAGCTAGGAAAGATGTGACAGCAAAGCATTATCACCGCATATGGCGAAAATATGTTGCTTGGTGTGAGGCTATGAAGGCCCCCACAGAAGAATTTCAGCTGGGTCGTTTTCTGCACTTCCTACAGTCAGGAGTGACTATGGGCCTAAAATTAGGTTCCATTAAAGTACAGATTTCGGCCCTGTCTATTTTCTTTCAAAAAAGAACTGGCTTCACTACCTGAAGTTCAGACGTTTGTTAAGGGAGTGCTGCATATTCAGCCCCCTTTTGTGCCCCCAGTGGCACCTTGGGATCTCAACGTTGTGTTGGATTTCCTAAAATCACATTGGTTTGAGCCACTTCAGACCGTGGAGCTAAAATATCTCACGTGGAAAGTGGTCATGCTTTTGGCCTTGGCTTCGGCTAGGCGGGTGTCAGAATTGGCGGCTTTGTCCTGTAAAAGCCCCTATCTGATCTTCCATATGGACAGAGCAGAATTGAGGACGCGTCCCCAATTCCTCCCTAAGGGTGGTGCCTGCGGCTACTCGGGACTTGGAGGCCTCCAAGTTGCTGGACGTAGTCCGGGCCCTGAAAATCTATGTTTCCAGGACGGCTAGAGTCAGAAAAACTGACTCGCTGTTTATCCTGCATGCACCCAACAAGCTGGGTGCTCCTGCTTCTAAGCAGACTATTGCTCGCTGGATCTGCTCCACGATTCACCTTGCACATTCTGCGGCTGGACTGCCGCATCCTAAATCAGTAAAGGCCCGTTCCACGAGGAAGGTGGGCTCTTCTTGGGCGGCTGCCCGAGGGGTCTCGGCTTTACAACTTTGCCGAGCTGCTACCTGGTCGGGATCAAACACGTTTGCAAAATTCTACAAGTTTGATACCCTGGCTGAGGAGGACCTTGAGTTTGCTCATTCGGTGCTGCAGAGTCATCCGCACTCTCCCGCCCGTTTGGGAGCTTGGGTATAATCCCCATGGTCCTTACAGAGTTCCCAGCATCCACTAGGACGTCAGAGAAAATAAGAATTTACTCACCGGTAATTCTATTTCTCGTAGTCCGTAGTGGATGCTGGGCGCCCATCCCAAGTGCGGATTGTCTGCAATACTTGTATATAGTTATTGCCTAACTAAAGGGTTATTGTTATGAGCCATCTGTTCGTGAGGCTCAGTTGTTATTCATACTGTTAACTGGGTATAGTATCACGAGTTGTACGGTGTGATTGGTGTGGCTGGTATGAGTCTTACCCGGGATTCCAAATCCTTTCCTTATTGTGTCAGCTCTTCCGGGCACAGTTTCCCTAACTGAGGTCTGGAGGAGGGGCATAGAGGGAGGAGCCAGTGCACACCAGATAGTACCTAATCTTACTTTTAGAGTGCCCAGTCTCCTGCGGAGCCCGTCTATTCCCCATGGTCCTTACGGAGTTCCCAGCATCCACTACGGACTACGAGAAATAGAATTACCGGTGAGTAAATTCTTATTTTTTAAATCAATGTTTTATGATGTTATAGGTTTTAAAAATTACAATTTAGATATTTATATGTTGTATGAAAATAAAGCATTATGTTTGAAACACTGTGTCTTTATTATATATGAATTATATATGAAAACTACTCATTTGAAACTCCTATCATGAGACTTAACAATGAAATGCAATATACCATTACAGATGTAACCATTAACATTGTTGCTGTTGGAGGCTGCATTTTGCAGCTTCCTGCAGCCACAGTTACCGTGTTGTCTGATACTGTTCATGGTTAGCACTCTCCTCCCACCACCTTTTCATGCAAAACTAACAGGTAGTGGGAACTAGTGCTCCCACTACCCCTGCTGTATAACCTGCGTCGGCTCCCTCTATGAATGGGTAGCGGGAGCACCGCTGCCCGCTACTCTGTTTGGCTCCATCCTCTTGATGTGCTGTGCTGCAAGTGGGAGAATGCATGTGCCTGCTCCTGCTTTAATACACTATAACGCAATGATATATAAGGACACATTTGTATGTATTGAAAAACTCTATGCCATATACGAAAACTACTTATTTGAAACACCTGTGTTAGAACATTCCTACTCCTAACATGACACTGAACAATGAAATAGTTTGACAGGTTTTCAGGAGTAAAACCTCTTCTGACTTCCATTAAAATTTGCTTGAATGCGATAAAACTGCGCTCCATGTCACATGAGGGAAGGTGTGCAAATTTCATGGCTGCTGTTCCTATAGGATTTCCAGGCAGTATTTCTTGCACTGTCTCTCCACAGAGAACCAGAACCACTTTTTCATTCTTCTTGAAATCAGGATTGCGTGCCATGAAGGCTCCAACTTCTTGTCTATGGATGCCCCAAATGGTCCAGGAGCTACTTTGTTCCTTACTTCCTGCATGACCTGAAGTGCTATTCTCATTGGGAGAGTGGCTTCTTACAGCTTCTCGACAGTACAGAACTAGTCTAGCCACACACATATACATATGTGACAGCGCCACTATGAGGGACAGTAGGTTCAGTACACCCAGATCAAACATCAAAACACACAGGGTGATGTCTGCCTTCTATATAGTTTCAACTTAAGTAACAGATAAGGATTTTTTAGGTCATTTTAGGTACTAACACCTAGATTAGGTCATTTTAGGTCCTGTAGAAATGAAGGGCCTAATTCAGACCTGATCGCTGTGCTGCTAATTTTGTTGCCCTGTGATCAGATACTCGCCGCCCAAGGGGAGAGTAAATTTGCCCCTTGCATGTGTGCGATCGCATGTGTACGCCATGTGAAAATGTGCCTCAGTCAGTGTTATAATGGTCTGAAATCTCCACACAAGCACTTTCAAGTAGCTGCAGCTGTGCCTCTATAAATAGCTCAACAAAACCGCATACAATATGTATATAAAAACAGATGATCATAGAAACATGGAATTCGACTGTTGATAAGAACCACTTGGCCCATCTAGTCTGCGCTGCTCCTTGATTTTACGGAATATGGGAAGAAACAATGTAATCTCCTGTAATGTAACACTGTGTTTAGTTGTATCTATATATGCCTCTATGCAGGGCCGGTTCTAGACCTTGTGGCGCCCATGGCGAAAGTTTTCTTTGGCGCCCCCCCAACAGGCAAAACATAGGGTCGTGGCTTCATAAGGAAGGGGCGTGGCCCCTGTAGTTGTGCTCCCTGTAGATTTGCCCCCAGTAGATGTGCCCCCAGTAGTTATGCCCCAGTAGAGATACCCCTGTAGTTATGCCCCCTTAGATGTTCCTTGAGTAGAGATGCCCCCTGTAGATTTGCCCCATTAGATGTGCCCCCAGTAGAGATGCCCCTGTAGTTATGCCCCTTTAGATGTGCCCTCATTAGATGTGCCGCCAGTTGAGATGCCCCTGCAGCTATGCCCCTGCTCACCCGCAAATTCTGCTTTTTAGCAGAATTTGCAATAATTTGCCTCGCATGCTGGGGGACACCCATCAAAGGGCAAGGCCGGCCAGCATGTTAGCCACCACCGCCCCATCTGCGATCATACCGTTTGGAAGCCAATGCCCCTGCCTTGGCACACCAGCGATGCCTTTGCACTTCAAGAGTAGCTCCCGACCAGCGCAGCTTTAGCGTGGTGGCCGGGAGCTACTTGTTGCTCCCCGGCCCGCAGCGCCTGCGTGTGATATCATGCAGCCACAGCTGCCCGCCCCCCCCCAATGGTCCGGCCACGCCTGCGTTGGCCAGACCGCGCCCCCTAAATGGCGGCTTAACGCCGCCGTCCAGCCTCCTCCCACCCAGCGACCACCCCTGCCTCAGAGGCGATCACTAGGCAATGATGGCTGCCATGCGCTGGCACACTGCGGCGCCGGGGCATGCACAGTTCCGACCTGTTCGGGTCGGAATGACCCCCATTGGGCCTAATTCAGATCTGATCGTAGCAGCAAATTTGTTAGCAGTTGGGCAAGACCATGGGCCTAATTCAGACCTGATCGCTAGCAAGCGATTTTTGCACTGCTGCAATCAGATAGTCGCTGCCTACAGGGGGCGTGTATTTTAGCTGTGCAAGTGTGCGAACGCATGTGTAGCAGGGCTGTACAAACAGATTTTGTGCAGTCTCTGCGCAGCCCAGGACTTACTGAGCCGCTGTGATCACATCAGCCTGTCCAGGACCGGAAATTGACATCAGGAACCCTCCCTGCAAACGCATGGACACACCCTGAAAACGGTCAGTTGACACCCACAAACGCCTTCTTCCTGTCAATCTCCTTGCAAACGTCTGTGCGAATAGATTCTTTGTAAAACCCATCGCAGAGCGGCGATCCACTTTGTACCCGTGCGACGCACCTGTGCATTGTGGTGCATACGCATGCGCACTTTGTGCCTGATCACCCGCACAGCAGCGATCACGTCTGAATTAACCCCATGTGCACTGCAGGGGAGGCAGATATAACATGAGCAGAGAGTTAGATTTGGGTGGGGTGTGTTCAATCTGAAATCTAAATTGCAGTGTAAAAATATACCCTGCACAGAAACAAAATAACCCACCCAAATGTAACTATCTCTGCAAATGTTATATCTGCCCCACCTGCAGTGCACATGGGGGGTGATTCAGAGTTGATCGTAGCTATGCTAAATTTAGCACAGCTACGATCAGGCACACTGACATGCGGGGGGATGCCCAGCACAGGGCTAGCCCGCCCCACATGTCAGTCCCTGGCTTGTCGCAGAAGAACAAAATCATCAGACAGTGGAGATGCTTTTGTACTTCAGGAGTAGTTCCCGGTCAGCGCAGCTCCTGCGCGCCGTCCGGGAGCTACTCGTCGCTGCCTTGGTTGCAGCGGCTGCGGCCTGCCTCGGAACGGTCCAGCCACGCACAGCACCGATCAGGTCTGAATTAGCCCCATGGTTTTGACTAACTGCTAACAAATTTGCTGCTGCGATCAGATCTGAATTACCCCCATTATCTTTATTATCTGTGTGTATTCAATATGTATGTTTTAACTGTTGGTTTAAAATGTTTTGTAATGATTGATGGCTCCCCCCCCCACATTTCTAGGATCTCCTGGAATGAGACCCACCTGACAGCGTTGGGACTGCATTGTTCACACTGCCTGTGGAGATAATGCAGGGATTCCAGGCAGTGGCGCACCCATGGGGGGTTTCCGAGTACCCAGAAACCCCCTCCACTAAAAAAAATATATATATATATATATATATTTTTTTTTTTTGCTGCATGAGTATTATTAATGGCTGTCTAGCGTCCTCTGCAGCCTGCTGTCTTCCTGGTGGCACTTGTAAGTGCTTAATAAAAGTTTACTTTATTTTAATTATAGTACATATATGTCCATGTGCATACATATATACACATGTATATACATATGTATCTTGGATAATCCGGCACTCCTGTGCTGGTACATTAAGTGTTGGGTGCTCGTGCTGTTTTGAATACAAGTCCTCTGTTGCTAAACAAGCAAGCTGCACGTCACTCCATGAGAAAAAAAGTGCTTTAATGAATGTTGGTTACATGAGAAAAAATCAGCCTATCCGTTTTATCAACGGCTCGTTTCGGGACTTTGCATTGTCCCTTCGTCAGGATAACATATGGCTGCTGTGTTCTGTAACAAAAAAGCGTGCTGAAAAGAAAAAGAAAGAAAAAGAAAGTGTGCTTTCTTTTTCTTTCTTTTTCTTTTCAGCACGCTTTTTTGTTACAGAACACAGCAGCCATATGTTATCCTGACGAAGGGACAATGCAAAGTCCCGAAACGAGCCGTTGATAAAACGGATAGGCTGATTTTTTCTCATGTAACCAACATTCATTAAAGCACTTTTTTTCTCATGGAGTGACGTGCAGCTTGCTTGTTTAGCAACAGAGGACATGTATATACATACATACATATAAACACACGCACACATATGAGATATATATATATATACGTGTATATATACGTGTACTGTATGTGTATATATATACATATATATATGTGTGTATGCATGTTTAATATGCTATGTATATGTGTATATATATATATATATTTGTGTGTATATACGGTATATATATGTGTGGATATGTATACAGGTTGAGAATCCCTTATCCAAAATCCCACATTTTTGGTTCCCCTACTGAGAAAATGACACATATACATATATATTATATATCTATATAATACATCTATATATACACACAATATATAATATATATGTTATTTTCTCAGTAGGGGACCCAAAAATGGGGGATTTTGAATTTTGTATAAGGGATACTCAACCTGTGTCAATATATATATATATATATATATATATATATACACACACACACACACACACACACACACACACACACACACACTAGTTTTACGGACCCAGCATATACTGGGTCACCTCAGTCCCCACCCCCGTGATTTGCTCCACCCAGTTCTGGAAACCCCCCCATGCAAGTCCTGCGTTTGCCACTGATTCCAGGAAATGTCGTTTGATGCCCAGCAATGCAGTGTGTTGCCGGATAGCAGTGGAATGCAGGACCTAGAAGTGCATCAGTGTGGGACTTCTGGTAGACAGAAAATATGGGAATGGAGGCAGTGGTGTTTTTGTATGTGAGTCTCCACTATTAGGACCAGTAAGTGTACTGTTTCTAGTTGTACATACTTTGTGGTCAGGGCCAATTTGGCTACCACTCCAAACACAAAAAATGTGAAACCCCCTCCCCAGTTTTTTTTATGCGAGGGAAAAAATGCACGCGTGCTCCGGAAAACGGGGCATGGTATATCAGAAAATGGTCGTGACCTTGCTGAAATGGGCATGATCTTGCAGGAAAATACTATTTTACACCATATCATGCCCCAATCAGTAATGCCCCTAGCACCTAATGCCCCTACACCACATTATGCTGCACACAGTAATGCCCCATGCACCTTATTATGCCTCACACTGTAATGCCCCTTTCACCATATTAAGACCTAAACAGTAATGCCCATTGCACCTTATTAAGCCACACACAGTAATGCACCCTAGCACCATGTCTCACTTAAAAATGGCACTGTACTTGCTTGTTGGTGGTGGAGGGGCAGGTGCAGGGGTGCCATGGGTGGGGGAGGGGTGGGTGAGGGGGGGACCGTGGATAGAGGAGGGTGTCTGCTGATGCTGCGGGTGGAGGGGGCGCAGGTGTGGGGGGAGACATATATAGGGGGTGGATGGTGGAGGGGGTCTGGAGGTGCTGTGGGTGGTGGAGGGGCAGGGGAGTGGGAGCCGCGGGTGGTGTAGGGGGTCTGGAGGCACAGCATGTGGGGGAGGAGTGGAGTGCCACATGTGGTGGAGGGGAAGGTGTGGAGGTGTTGTGCATTGGGGAGGGGTCTGGAGGCGCTGCGGGTACTGTACCTGACAAAAAGGTCATTGGAGGGTATGCAGTAACAGGGCCAAGACAGGGGTGACAGGGTCAGAACAGGGGTGACGGGGCCAGGACAGGGGTGACGGGGCAAGGACAGGGGTGACGGGGCCAGGACAGAAATGACAGGGACAGGATAGGGGTGACAGGGCCAGGGTAGGGGCGGCAGGACCAAGATAGGGGTGACAGGGCCAGGATAGGGTTGACAGGGCAAGGCCAGGGGTGACAGCGACATGACAGAACACAGGGCATGGGAGAGATTGGTATTAGGGACAGAACAGTGGTGACAGACAGATGTGTATTACCTGAGTCGCTGCTGCTGGCTGCTGCTGTTCCACTCCAACCTGTTGGGATCTGCTGCTGGTGGAGACTTGGCATGGCTGACTCTCTCAGGCTGGAGTCCTGCTTCCTCTGCCCATCCGCTTCCCTCCCCCCACTCCTCAGTCACACACTGTGGACCTCGCGCGGCTGCCGGGCACTGTGGTAAGGAGAGACTGGGAGGGACTGGTTAGCCCCCAGGAGATGCTGCGGCTGGAGGGAGGAGGGGGTCGGAGCCTGCAAGCAGCGCGGACTTCTGCAGCCCTGCCCGTCGGCTAAAGTGTGTGAAGGAGCTGGGCGCACCTCACTGTGGGCGGCAGCGCTGCAGCTAGCGGTGGGGTTGCCAGGGCTGGAGATAACAGAGGCAGTACGGAACCTGCACAGTGGCAGGTGCCCCTCAAAACTGCAGCTAAGAAGCGTGGAGTGTGCCAGAAAGTGACGCTCCTCCGCGCCAGAGAGACCCTGCTGAGTTTGCTGATGTGGGGGGTCAAGCACACAGTGAGCCAGTGCCCGTCTGTCTGTACGTCATACCCCCTCACACACCCCCATACCTCCCAACTGTCCCAATTTTTGCGGGACAGTCCCTTTTTTTTGAGTCTGTCCCGCTGTCCCACCCGCGGGCCGCAGTGTCCCACGGTGGGGGGGCAGTTGGGATGCTCCTGTACTCGCTGTTCTGCTTAACAGAGCAGTGGTGAATAGACGCTGTGCGCATCTATTTAGTGGAGACAGAGGGAGAGGGGTCATCAGGGGGTACGGATTAAGGGGGGTCCGGCAGCAGAGCCGGATTAAGGGGGGGGGCCAGGGGGTATGTACCGCGGGCCCCACAGTTTTAGGGGGCCCCCCGGCTGGAGTAGCTCTGTCCCAGCTCTGAAGCTCCCCCGTCCTGCCAGCAACAGCAGCAGCATTGTGCTACAGTCAGCACATGCTGCTACGTGTTGGCAGGTCTGTGGTGTTGCTGCCTCCCTGCTTTCTTCTGCCTGTGCGGGTGTGTAGGGGGGAGCGACCACCCCCTCTAGATTTACCCCTAGCTGAGGGGCCAAAATCCCATAAAAAAAATTTTTTGCTGGAATTTGCATGAGGGGGCATGGCAACGTGTCCTGCGATTAGGCCACGCCCCCAAACCCACAGCAGGCACAGCAATGAGATAGGGCCCCCCTGTCTCAAGTGCCCTGGGCCCCCCGGACTCATAATCCGCCCCTGGGGGCATGCCAGCTGCTCCGAGAGCGCTGGGCATGCCCCCTCACTGATGAAAATGGGGGCGTGGCTCGTGATCGCGGGTCTTCCGCGAAGCCACGCCCCCTTTCGGTGGTCACGCCCCCTTTTGCCGCACATGTGTCCCTCCTTCTGCCTGAAGAAAGCTGGGAGGTATGCACCCCTGTCTGCCTGAAGAAAGCTGGGAGGTATGCACCCCTGCCTGTGCCATGCCCATACCATCTGCTTCTGCTCCTAGTCTCCTACAGATTTGCCCAGATCTGTGACTCATTTGACTAACTCCGCCCAGTGTTGTGACTCCGCCCAGTGTTAGCAAATGAGGCACAAAGTCACAGATCTGGGCTATTATATAGGAGATATACACATATCTGTGTGTATGTACCAAATTAAATAGGGCATGTTGTCATATTTTGATCAAAACATTTAAGCTTGATGCCATTATCAAGGGACCACGATTTAGTGCAAGTCCTTAAAATATTTTGCACCGTGCTGTCATGGCAGCTTGCAATTAAGGCTATAAAATGGCTAGTTAGGTGTGGCTCATAAGTCAGTCCTGTATAGATTTATTCTTGTTTCTTTATTTACTGTTTCTTATATAGAGCAGCAAATTCTGTTGCGCTTTACAATTGGAAACAACAGTGATAAAACAAAACTGTGTAATAACAGACAGTCATAGAGATAGGAAGGCACTTCTTGCAAGCTTACAATCTATATGGAAATAGGCATTGAGAAACGAGGATAGGTGTTATCTATTGCATAATGGTCCACTAGATTGCAAGGTTCATGGTGGGCTGTATGATATGGTCCTACAGTAATCTTGGCCAGGGGTCAGGAGGATGTGAAAGTGAAGAGAGAGAAAATATGTGAGGATATATGTGGACTGTACAGTGGGGATGTAATTGGACAGGAAACTTTATGAAGGCTATGTGGGCGGTTCTGTAATTTGATAAGCTTGCTTGAAGAGGTGAGTTTTTAGGGAAACTTTATTATTATTATTATCCTTTATTTATATGGTGCCACAAGGGTTCCGCAGCACCCAATTACAGAGTACATATGCACATAATCAAAACAGTTAAACAGTGACTTACAGTTGAAGACAATATAGGACAAGTACAGGGCAACTAAGCATAACTACACCAGTAAACATAGAGATAAGTTCCAGGTGGCCAAAAAACTGCGGGATCTGGGCAGTTGAGGATTATTAAAGTAAGAAAAGTATAGGCACATGAGGGAAGAGGGCCCTACTCGTGAGAGCTTACATTCTAAGGGGAGGGGTAGACAGACAGGGGTGACACAGATGGGGTACATAGAGAGCATGGAACAGAGGGTTAGGTTGAGATTTGGCTAGGTTTGGTAAAGAAATGGGTCTTAAGAGCCCGTTTGAAGTTTTGTAGAGAGGTGGAGAGTCTGAGGGGGAGAGATAAAGAATTCCAGAGAAAGGGAGCAGCACGTGAAAAATCTTGAAGATAGGAGTGGGAGAAAGTAATCAGAAAACAGGAGAGTCGGCGTGCATTAGCAGAGCGAAGAGGGCGGGTGGGAGAGTAAAGGGAGATAAGGTCAGAGATGTAGATGGGAGAGGAGTGGGTGAGAGCTTTGTAAGTGAGCGTGAGAAGTTTGAATTGGATTCTGAAAGGGAAGGGAAGCCAGTGGAGGGCCTGTAGGAGAGGGGAGGTAGATGTAGTGCGTTTGGTGAGGAAGATGAGCCGGGCAGCAGCATTGAGGATAGATTGGAGTGGAGAGAGGTAATTGTCAGGGAGGCCAGTTAGGAGGAGATTACAGTAGTCCAGTCTGGAAATAATCAGTGAGTGAATAATGATCTTAGTGGCATCCTGGGTGAGAAAAGGTCTGATTCTAGAAATGTTTTTGAGATGAAAATGACTGGTTTGTGAGAGGTGCTGAATGTGTGGTTTGAAGGAGAGGGAGGAGTCAAGAATTACGCCAAGACAGCGTACTTGGGGGCTAGGGGAAATAGTTGTGCCATCAATGGATAATGAGATTGTGGGAGGTGAGGCTGTGCGGGAGGGTGGGAAGATGATCAGCTCAGTCTTAGTCATGTTGAGTTTAAGAAAGCGCTGAGACATCCAGGAAGAGATAGCAGAAAGACAGTTTGAGGTACGAGTGAGGAGAGCCGTGGAGAGATCAGGGGAGGAGAGGTAGATTTGAGTGTCATCAGCATAGAGGTGGTATTGGAAGTTAAAAGAACTAATGAGTTCACCTAAAGAGGACGTATAGAGAGAGAAAAGGAGAGGACCAAGAACAGAGCCTTGGGGGACACCAACAGTTAGTGGAAGTGGGGGGGAAGTAGCATCATGAGAGGAGACAGAGAAGGAATGATCAGAGAGGTAGGAGGACAGCCAGGAGAGGGCAGTATCACGCAGACCAAGAGAGTGAAGGATTTGCAGAAGGAGAGGGTGGTCCACAGTGTCAAAAGCAGCAGAGAGGTCAAGAAGAATAAGCAGAGAGTAGTGGCCCTTATATTTGGCTGCATGGAGGTCATTGCAGACTTTTGTGAGGGCAGTTTCAGTGGAGTGGAGAGAACGGAAACCAGACTGGAATGGGTCAAGCAGTGAGTGAGAGGAAAGAAAGGCAGTGAGGCGATTATAGACAATACGCTCAAGAAGTTTGGAGGCAAAGGGGAGGAGAGAGATGGGTCGATAGTTGGAGAGAGTGTTAGGATCAAGGGTAGGTTTTTTAAGAATAGGGGAGACAAGTGCATGCTTGAAGGCAGAGGGGACAGTGCCTGATGAAAGGGAGAGATTGAGAAGGTGGGCAAGATGGGAACAGGCAGAAGGAGAGAGGTAGCGGAGGAGGTGGGAGGGGATAGGGTCGAGCGGGGAGGTTGTGGGGGGGGGAGGAACGGATGAGGGCCATGACTTCCTCGCCAGATACATGGGAGAAAGATGTCAGAGTTGGTAAAAGGGAAGGGGAGGGGTGGCAAGGGATGGGTGGTGGCTGGTTGCTGGTCTGGTGGGATGTGATATCCTGACGTATGGAGTCAATCTTGGATGTGAAATAAGTGGCAAAGTCAAGAGCAGACAATGAGGAAGGGAGAGGAGGTGGTGGTGGGCAGAGGAGGGAGTTAACAGTGGCAAAGAGGCGCCGGGGGTTGGAAGACTGGGTAGAAATGAGGATTTTGAAGTATGATTGTTTAGCAAGGGAAAGGGCAGTACTGAAGGATGAGAGCATGAATTTGAAATGGAGAAAGTCTGCTTTAGAGCGTGATTTCCTCCACTGTCGCTCGGCAGTACGTGAGCATTTTTGTAGATATCTGGTGCATTTGGTGTACCAGGGTTGAGGTGTTGATCTGCGAGGGTGAATAGTGGTTGGCGGAGCAACAGAGTCAAGGGCAGAAGTAAGAGATGCACTGTATAGGGATGTGGCTTGTTCAGGGCATGTGAGAGAGAAGAGGAGAGAGAAGGGAGTCAAACAGGGAGGATAGGGATGAGGTGTCAATAGCCTCAATGTTACGCTTTGTGATGGTAGCCTTAGGAGGGAGAGATGGGGAAGCAGAGATAGATAAGTTGAAAGAGAGCAAGTGGTGGTCAGAGAGGGGAAAAGGGGAATTGGAGAAATCAGAAATATCACAGCGGTGAGTGAAAACCAGATCCAGTGAGCTCCCGTTCACATGGGAGGGTGAGGTGGTCCACTGGGAGAGACCAAGTGAAGAGGTGAGGTTAAGGAGTTTAGAGGCAGGTGATTTTGTGGGGTTATCGATAGGGATGTTGAAATCACCTAGAATAATGGAGGGAATGTCAGAAGAGAGGAAGTGAGGTAGCCAGGAAGCAAAGTTGTCGAGGAATTTGGAGGAAATGCCAGGTGGACGGTAAATTACAGCAACTCGAAGATTAGTAGGTTGGTAGAGGCGTATTGCATGGACCTCAAATGTAGAGAATGTAAGAGAAGGTTCTGGAGGTATAAGTTGGTATGTGTAGCTTGAGGGTAAAAGGATCCCAACACCACCCCCATGTCGACCCCCGGGTCGGGTGTGTGTGAGAATGTGAGGCCCCCAGCAGAGAGAGCAGCAGGAGAAGTGGTGTCATGAGGAGTAATCCAGGTTTCTGTAATGGCCAGGAGGTGCAGGGAGTTGGAAATGAAAAGGTCATGAGTGGGGGCCAGTTTGTTGCAAATAGACAGAGTTTTAGTGTGTGTGGGAGGGCATTCCACAGAGTAGGTGCAGCCCAAAGAAAATTATGTTATTGTGAATAGGAGCAAATAATGAGTGTGGATGTGAGACATATATCTTGTAAAGAGCGAAGAGGTCGGATTGGGAGATATATTGAGATACTGTAATCGAAGAGATGTTGGTGTAGTTTGGTTAATGGCCTTGTAGTGGTGAAAGTCTCCTTTTGGTAAGACCAGTAAGAAGACTATTACAATAATCAATGCGGAAGATAATGGGCGGGATGTACTAATGTACATCGCCGCCCATCGCCGCCCTGCGCCACGATGCTGATCGCATATGTACTAACATATGCGATCAGCATTGCGGAGGACAGCTCTTCCGATAAGAGCTGTCCTCCGCGATGCACAGCGGCAGCCTGACTTCTGGGATTCGGCCCCAGAAGTCAGTCTGCGCATGCGCGGGGTGACGGGGGCGGCCGCAGGGCATGCTGGGAGGAATCCGATCGGATCCCTCACACAGCGCCGCGGAGAGAAGCCCATAGGCTTCTATGGACTATCGCCAACTAAAGCTGGCGAACCCTGCTGCAGCGCTGACCTGGCGGCCGGGGGATAGTACATCAGGAAAATGGGGTAACCAGGGGGTTTACCGCATTTTCCGCTTAGTACATCCCGCCCAATGAGAGCATGGATTTGAGATTTTGTAGTGTCTTGTGTAAGCTATGGTCATATTTTGGCTATGTTTTTTAGATGCATGTAACATGATTTTGAAACAGATTGAATGTGGGGAACAAAGGACAGTTCAGAGTCAAAGATGACACCTAGGCTGCCAGCGTGTGGGGTGGGATTTATTGTCAAGTTCTCAAGAGTGATAGAGGTATCAGGTTGGTAACTACAATTGGTTGGTGGAAATATAATCAATTCTGTTTTGGAAATATTAAGTTTGGGGTGGTGAAATTACATCCAAGATGAAACGGCAGAAAGGCATTCAGTGACATAGAGCAATACAGATGATGACAAATCAGGGGAGAATAGGTACAGCCATGTACAGATAATACCAGGGACGTGCAGTTAGGGGAGGCAGGGGAGGCAGTGCCTCCCCTGTCATTAATGAGTAAAATAATACAAAGAAGATACTTTTGACACATATTCTGTGTCATAAGTTTCTTCTTTATTGTTTTAATCATCATTATAAGGTGTAAAGTGGGGTTGGGAGGCACCGATCGTGGTGCCTCCCGTTGTGAATGGGGAAAGGTATGGGAGCGGGGGGCGGGCGCGGGCGGGGCCAAGCAATGGGCAGGAAAAGCCCATTGAAATTACATGGGAAAGCGGCACCATTAGAGGTGCCGCTTTCATACAGGGACGTGCTTTCAACCTATGAAAGCATGCCCCTGTGAGTGAGGCCACAGTGATTGGCCAGCGGATCCGTCACTGGATCCGCTGTCATTCACTGTGTGGGCATCGGTGGCGGCGGAGGTGTGGGCGGCGGAGGTGCGGGATGCGGCGGGTCGGGCGGCGGAGGTGCGGGTGGCGGGATGCAGCAGAGATGTGGGCGGTGGTGGCAGTCAGGGCCATTCTGCAGAGTTTGGTAGCGGAGCGGTACCCATTTCAAATATGGTGCCTCAGCGTCATTTTTGAAATTCAAGATGCCTGCCGCGAGCCAATCATGGCTCACCGCGTCATCACCCGCTTATATAAGTTAGCGCAAGGCAGCGGCTGTCAGTCTGACGGCGGAGGAGGAGCAGAGAAGAGCTCCTGAAGAGAGAAGACGCCATGGAAGTCCTGGATGGGCGGCGGCTATGCAAAAGCACTTAGCAGCCGCCGCCCACCAGGTAAAGACGCTGGAAGCCCTGGGAAGGCGGCGGCCATGCAAAAGAGCTTAAAGGCCGCCACCTCCCGGGTGAAACCCTGTGTAATAAAACTTTTTTAAAGACTGTGTTGCATGCCAGACTCGAAGTGACGTCATCCAGCCAGCAATTGCCATGGGTAGTTTTATATATACACATATATATATATATATATATATATTTATGTAGTTATTTTTAGTTACCCTGTACTTTTCCTATATTGTCTTGAACTGTAAGTCACTGTTTTCCTGTTTTGAATTTAGTTTTTTCAGAATGGGCGTAATCACTACATGCTTGAACAGTGAAGGAAAGATACCAGTAGAAAGAGAGATTGCAGATTTTAGTTAAGGCTGGGATGAGCACAGGAGACAGAGCTTTACTTATTTATAAGGGTATAGGAGGATGAGAAGAATGTTGATACTTCATCTTCATTTGTGGGATCAAATGAGAAGGTACCAGAGGGTTCAGGTACAGAATTAAACAGGTCACTCGCTGAGAAAGAGCATACTATTTCATCTTGGATCTTATCAATCTTGTCCTTGAAGTAGGAATCAAGATCTTGTGCAGTGATAGTGGGCAGTACGGATGGTGTAATGGTTAGCATTACTGACTCACAGCACTGAGGTCATGGGTCCGATTCCCACCATGGCCCTAACTGTGCGGCGCTTGTATATTCTCCCCGTATTTGCATGGGTTTCCTCCGGGTACTCCGGTTTCCTCCCATAATCCAAAAATATACTGTCTCCCAACAAAAAAGAATTAACCCTAGCGTGAATGTGTCTGTGTGTACATGTGATAGGGAATATAGATTGTAATCTCCACTGGGGCAGGGACTGATGTGAATGGGCAAATATTCTCTGTACAGCGCTGTGGAATATGTGTGCGCTATATATATAACTGGTAATAAATAATTAATAAATAATAAATAGTGGCTGGTAGGTTGGGTGAGGGAGGGTTGTGAAGTGATTTAAATGTAATAAAAAGTCACTTGGGGTTAGTGGCTTGAGCAGAGATGAGATTTTGGAACTATCTTCGTTTGGCAATATCTAGGGCATTACATTAGGAGTGGAGGATAGTTTTACTGTAAATGTGAGAAAGTTGCTTGTACTGTAGTACAAGATTACACCATTTACGTTCAACGTTACATGAGAGTTTTTGTAGGTGGAGTTTTTGTAGGTGTCTTGTTTATTTAGAGTGCCATGGTTAACATCTAGGCATACGTGTAGTCTGATGGGTGGCTGAAGCCACTTAATCAAGGGCTATTTAAAAAGTATGGTTCAGGTGTGATACACCATCTCAGGAGAAGCGAATACAGAAATTGGTGAAAGCAACTGTTACAGAGAGTAGGAAAGGTCTTGAAAATTAATTAATTTAAATTAATATTTCTGTGGGTTTGAGTAGGATTAGAGGACTTAAGTGATATTGAGCATGCAGGTGATAAGGTTGTGATCTGAGAGAGGGAAAGGAGTGTTAGTGAATTCAGAAACTGAGCATAGTCTGGTTAATACAAGATCAATGCAGTTGCCCTCCTGATGAGTAGAGGAGTCAGTCCATTGTGAGAAGCCAAGAAAGGAGGTTAGAGAGAGTAGCTTGGAGGTATGAGCAGCAGATTTTGGACTATCTATGGCGATATTGAAATAAGCTATGATGATAGTGGAGATGTCAGAGGATAAGAAGTGAGGGAACCAGGCAGAAAATACTTCCAGAAAGTGGTTGAGTTGCCCAGGTGGGCTATAAATAGCTTCAACACACAGAGAGAGAAACAGTGTAAATCCTTATAGAATATACTTCAACTGTTGTGAATGTGAGTGATGGAGCCTGTGGTAGAACTGTGTCTGTGAAAGATTTGGTTAGTAATATTCCAACCCCACCTCCTGTACTGTTACCAGGCCTGGAGGTGTGTGTGAATTGGAGATCACCATGTGACAGTGTTGCAGGGGAGGCCATGTAAGAATGTGTGAGTCATGTTTCTGTTATGGCCAGCAGGTTGAAGTTGTTTGCTCTGAAGTTGTTGTGAATGCATGCTCTGTTTGCAACAAATTAACATCCATCCATGAACTCTTCATATCTGTTAGTTTGTTGCAAACAGAGCATGAATTCCATAAGGTACATTGTAGAGATTTGGAGGGTGACAGGAGAGGTGATGTTTATGAGGTTAGCTGGATTTATATATTGCTGTGATTCAGGTGAATGTGAGTGGGGCAAGTGCTTAGGGCCCAGATTTAGTGAAATGTCACCAGCTAATAGAAGCAGGAGACAGATTAATGTAGCTGTAGGAGATTTGTGATTTTTTTTTATAGTGACAGGTTGTGGATGTTGTTGTTAATATATAAAGATAAGTAGAAATTTCATGAGTGTTAATAAGAGTGGAGTGGATAATTGAGGAGGCAATGAGTACAGAGGGATGAGTTGCAGAGAGAGTGAATGATCTAGTAGCTTTGGATAGAATACCATGGAGTAGGATACAGAAAAGCAATTTGTGGTACAGTACATGGTGTATTACCTGTTTACTGAGGTTGTTCAGCTGTTCATTTTCAAATGAAAATGTTTATAGGAAAATTTACTAAGCTCCCGATTCCATTCGAGATTGCCTTTTCGGCCAAAAATGCATCTCGGTAATTTACTTAACTCTTAATATGGCAGAGTTGGGCCAACTCGTATTCAGGTTCAAGGCCAACCACACAAATACGAATCAAAACACCATCGACCAAACACATTGGGTTTGTATAAGGACATTGTTGTGCTGGGCGCAGACAATGGGGGCACCATTGTTATCCAGAACTTAAGTGATTATATAATAGAAATCAACAATCAGCTCAGCGACAGTAATACATACTGTAAACTAAACACTGATACATCAGTACAACACAAACAAGAATTGGATTCCATATTGGTACAAGCTGAACAAGAAGGACTCATTCCATCTAAACTGTGCAAAACTTTGATTCAAGATTTCCCCATTACTCCCATAATATACACTGTTCCCAAGATCCACAAAAGTGTCCCTCAAAATCCAGGACACCCAATCATCTCCGTGAGAAACACATTATATCAACCTGTTTCTAAACTATTTGAAATGATTGTGCAACCGTACATCAAACATCACCGTTTTATTAAGGATACCACTAGTTTTAGCAACAAACTAGCATCATTGGATACGGTCCCTGAGGGTGCCATTCTTGTCACACTGGGTATATGCAGCCTTTATACATCTATACCACACAGTTCTGGACTAAGTGCTATGAAACAGTTCCTGAGAGCGGAGTCCATTATGGATATGGACCATGATTTATTTTTAAAATTGCTGCAATTAACTCTTACCAGAAATTGCTTTATTTTTAATGGCAATTTTTTCCATCAACTACATGGGTGTGCGATGGGCAGTGCCGTGGCTCCTAGCTATGCTAATATATATATATGAATTTTTTTTTACTGAGCACGCAAATTCTCATTAAAACCACAATAGGAACACCACTTAGTTTAGGAAGGGAAATACCCTTAACCAACTTAGAAGAAATGGAAACCTCCAGTCAAAAGGAAGAGGAGTGTGAAAACATCATCTTCCTATCGAAATTCAATAATAAATCAAGGGAAATAAAGAAGATCATTTGCAATAATTTTGTGTTATTAGAACAGGACCCCATTTTGAGAAATGTAATTGGAAAAAATCCTGCAGTAATATTTAAAAAGAACACCAACTTGGGGAATTTATTAGCCCTAAGCATGTTAAAAACCTTAGAAGACACGGAAAAATAAAAAAACTGGCTTAAAACTAAAATGGTGGGCTCTTATAGATGCAATAAAACCATTTGTTTAACGTGTAAATTTATGCTCAATAAAATCACCAGCATAACTTCAAGCTCTAATGGGGACACCTTTGATATAAAACAATATATTAACTGTGAGTCTACCTATTGTGTGTATGTCCTTCAATGTCCATGTTCCCTACAGTATGTAGGAAGGACGACTAGAAGTATAAAGAGCAGATTCAGGGAACACAGATGTAATATTATGAATAGAAAAATGACACACAGTGTCTCTCGTCATTTTGCAAAACATCATGGAGGATATCCTATGGGCTTGTCTATTACAGCAGTAGAAAGATTTACCAACACTACAAGAGGTGGAAATAGGTTCAGGCAATTGTGTATTGGCGAGTCCTCCTGGATATTTAAATTAGAGACTCTTGTACCTAAAGGTTTAAATGAGGCACTTGGCTACACGTGTCTAGATGATTGAATATATGTACTCTTCAGAGTCTGGTTTAGATACGGACTAGATAACCTATTTGAAAGAAAATCATAGGTACCTGATTCTGACTCTCTCTATATATGCGGGTATATTTATTTATTAACACACCCGGGGTAAATTGATAATCCTAACTAGGGGTTAATGAGATAAAGTAAACTATATAGGGTTATATATAAAAAGAGCTTTGTAATGCCCCTTTCTTTATGTGGCTCCCTTCTCCCTCTCTCCCTTTGGTGTAACTACTGATAAAGCTAAATATTTATCTTACTTAAAACCCTTAAAGAGGTCTAAGAACACTGTACGCTATTAACGTATGGAATACCGTAAGGGTACGCACGTTGCGTAACAATCGCTTAGCCGTAGTCGAGACGCTCAAGCGTTACGTTCGCTCACGGCCAAGAGATCACAGGCAGGCCCGCTATTGGCTGCCGACTAACGTAATGATTCGCTATAGCGTAGCGGACGCTCGGGACCACGAGGAGATCACCAGCGGCGCAGACGCTCACAATGTTAAACCTTTGTGACTATACCATAAAACAGTGTATTATGCAGTAAACCTTGGTGTAGTGATAAGATGAGAGTGCAACACTGTGTAAGCGGGTTTACACTAAAGCTGTTTGAGCGATAGAGACGCTCCTATTACCCACTGCAATATAATGAACACACAATACCGGTCTAAGGGTCTAACGCCTTTTAAGGAAATGAATGAACGTTCAAAAAGAATAATACAATACAAGTCATACACTACCAATATAACATAGACTCCCTAACCAGATAACTACACATGAGATACAATATCAGTACAATAACTATATAAGAAAAACGAGAGAGAAAGAGAAGAGAGAGAGAGATATGGCTCAGAATAACAAGAAAGACAATATGATTGCGGAGAAAAACTTACGCACAAAGGGGATCGATCGCATGCGCCTCTGGATATCCAGCTCCCGATTATCAGCAATGAGAACCGTTGAAGAGTGAGAGCTAGATATGATCGGCTTGTCTATTTATGCCACACACACAATACAATTCAATGGTCCCTACAATCTCATTGTTCATTGGACACAGGAATTCGTCTTCGCACTAAAACAAAAGGTCATAGGTTGATTCATACAGGTGGGCTGTGTCTACTTCCAACTGCTCAGGTGGGTGGGAAACTAGGTTTCCCGCCGCATGGATAAGTAAGTGCAAATAATAGTAAATGGACATAAACTTCTTATGTCCATAACTATTCGCACGAGCGATTAATCCGCTTCAAGCCAACACCGGAATATTGCTAATTAAATACTCTTCCGATGGATACTAAACACCACTGTATAATCCTTGTCTGACCCTTTGTATCAGACAAAGAGGGATCTCTCTGTCCATGAACATGCTACAATAACTAAACTTTCGGAATCTATCAAAGGGACCATAATCTACAAAATACATTATATGGTTAAAATATATGTCGATTGAGTCGCCCGCTAGACGCATACAAACTCTACCGTAAATCCGCATATCGTGCGCCTGCGGGTGCACGCGAAGGCGAGTATGCGCACGCACGGGAGAGCTCTTGCACGCACAGCGGGAGCTCGCATGAGGTGCAAATATGGCAGTGTGCATAGTGATAGTTTTCTGACTTTGACAGTCCACCATTTGGCAGTCAACAATAACTGCCACTTCCTAAAACATTTCAAAACGAGAAAAATATATGTCAAGTGTAAATACATTTCCATGATTGGGTAGGGGAGGAGAGGAGAAGGTAGGAAAAGGGTATGACCTAGTGAGATAGCAGAAGCATGTGTGTATGAATCCATGTTTGGGGGGTCATGTATCATCGTGCCGTACGTGTTTTAAATCAAGCTTCGAGGTATTGCGAAGTATACATTCGAATTCCTTCTTATCCCGTGGTACGGGTCTGTGGATGGGCTGTCAAACTTTACCGAGCTCTCTTCGGCTTTTGGTTGCAACAAAATGGGGGAGCACATTTTAGTTGATGATACATGAATGGGGGAATATGTGAATGCTGATATCTGTGCCGGTATTCCCTATCGCCTATGTGTGTGCTTTACCTGAAGGTTGTAGAGATGAAGATAAGACACAATTATGGTAAATGCAGTGGTATTCTATGTCAGGTTAATGAACATTTGTCGGTTGAAGTCTTGTCTGGTGTCTGTTGAATGCAGTCTTCTTTGGGCTTTTGCCAATAGGTGTGGGCAAAAGCTTTGTCAATGTCCATAGACTTACAAAAGTGTTGGGCTAGCGTCATTTTAAAATTTCTAGGGAAACTGGGGGTCTATGGCATAGCTCATCAAATATCTGTGTATAAGGTTGTCAAAACTTCTTCTTTAATCCATCAGTTGTCTGTATACAGGCTCGTCAAATTCCTCGTCCAAGTGGGTCTTTTTACCTTGGAGAAAACGGAAAAACAGGTGAAAGAAACGGACCGTATAATCGCATTTTCATCACATCATTGTCTCTACCGTTGGGTCATAAATCAAATCCATTGGAATTACAATTTCCTCACTCCTTAAACTCATTACCCTGGTACTACGTTTGCACTTCATTAAAGCCTGACCGCATCTAAATATCAAGCCAATCGTTATGACAACACCTAAGATACATAGGAGAAACTTCCCTACATCCATTATGACTCCTTGAGCCCATTCTCCTAAACCAGAGAACCAATTTCGAGGGTTCAACCATGACACCCAACCAGTCAGCTCATTACCCACAGTAGCAAGGGTGAGATTGTGTCTCCTGCGAAATTCCCACTTTAATTGGAGAATATCGTCCATCTTTTGGTCTATGACCTCGACCGGGTCCTCGGTACTATTCGTTATATATGTGCAGCATTTCACGCTGTACTGCGTTGCCAGTGTGACACAATATCCACCTGTCACTGCCGTGAGATAATTGAGAACCATTCTATGCTGAACCAGTTCTGTTTTATAAGCTTGAAGCTCTCTTCCAGTATACCTAAAAGTGTCATCATACATTTCTGTGATATTGTCTAACAAATTTGCGAGCGCAGATATGTATTTATAATTCAACACTCCTCTGGCGGTGCGAGTGATGTCTAACGCAAGTAGAAACTGAATCCCGGTGGATTCATGGATCATGTCAGAGGCCGGATGCTCTGTTCTTTCTATCAGGTGCCGTTTAACTACGTGCTCGTAGTGGATGTGAGTATAAGGAGCTTGAGCAACACGGTGTATATCTTTCATTTTGGCATGTGATACAGTCATTACTTCAGGCAGTACTTTTCCAATATAACACAGTCCTTCAGAGTTTGGGGCAAGCCACTTATACGCCTTCCTCCCGCATATGAAATATGCATCATCGGGGAGAACATATGGGACGGAGTAGGACATAACCATATTACACATCTTCCATGTGAAATCTCCTAACCCTAATTCTCCCATCTGTCTAGTACACGTATCAGCTTGTACGATATGTGCACAGTATCCTGGTGATACCTCTCCAACTCTCGTAATCCTACTTCCTAGGGTATACCTATATCGGAAAGATTTTCCTCTACTGGCTATGTGGCGTATAAGCTCTGTATCTGTCGGCATTTTATCTGCTCTATATGAAAAGGTCATGGTTTGGTTACTCCATGACACTTCCCAATTTCCCGGCTTTCGGGGATTGGAAATGTTAAAACATATTAGGGATCTATCCACATGATATTGGTGGAGCTTCAAACTAGGAGGACTGGAGATATTAAACCTCCTGTCCACCGGCCTCCCACCACTTAGCTCAAGTACCTCCCCTATCGTTAAAGGAAATGGTACTAGTCCTGATTTGCTATGACCTTGAGGTACTTGAGAGCATACCCAACAATCTGTTTGATTTAACACACTACCCACTAAGGAGTGATAGTCACTCAAGGGATGCCGGTCCATGTGGATATTAAAACTGGATTGGCATTTCTTGATGCACCCATCCTCAACTACATTGTCACAGAGCCTACAGATACAGTTTTCTTCAGCTAACAATCCTTCACAATTCCTTCTATGGTCTATGTTATCGGATCGTTTTCTGATACTCGCCTTTGCTTGTTGATTATGTTGTTCTCGGAAAACTACGCCTCCATCTCTGTCATCAGAACCCATTCCAGAACCTCTCTCGACCTCCATGGTACTCTCGCCGGAACAGACTGCTCTGGTCAACATCATGGTCAACAGGAAAATCCGGATCACAGTCTCTTGGGGCAAGTCCATCTTATAGGAGGAAACGAAGAAGAATGAGAAGGGGGAAAAAATAATTTGAGGGAGAGGGGATGGGAAGTGGAGAAAAACAATAAAAGGGAACAGGGAATCGACAACTGCTTTTGATCTTGTGATTCTCAATGCTCAGGTGCCGCCTCAGTCCTCCTGGAACAGACACTCCAGTGATACAACTTCCTCTACCGTCTGTTCCTTATCACGGGACCTCTCTGGATCAGCAACCTTCTTACAATGGGACGAATGAACCCAAGTCTCTCTCTCGGCAACCTTCAATGCTGTAGTGCTAGTCAATAAGACTTGGTATGGTCCTTCCCATCTGTCAATAAGGCAACCTGAGCGTAGAAAATTCCGTATCATTACATAATCCCCAGGTTCAATGTCATGACAATTACTATCTGGTAAATCAGGAATCACTAACTTCAGATTGTCATTTTGATTCCTTAGCTGTTTACTCATGTTAATCAGGTACTTTACAGTCACTTCATTGTTACACTTCAAATCATCCTGAGGGTTAATCATAACATGCGGTTGTCGACCAAACAAGATTTCAAAGGGAGACAGATTAAGAGGGGACCTGGGAGTGGTTCTGATGCTGTATAGTACAATGGGTAAAGCTTCTGGCCATGTCAATCCTGTTTCTGCCATAACTTTGCTCAGTTTATTTTTAATAGTGCTGTTCACTCTTTCCACCTTCGCACTCGCCTGTGGACGGTATGGAGTGTGCAGCTTGCTATCAATTCCCATCAACTTACACATTCCTTGAAAGACATCACCTGTAAAATGGGTACCCCTATCACTTTCAATTATTCTAGGGATACCATATCTACATACAAATTCCTGCACAATTCTCTTAGCAGTAAACATAGCGGTATTTGTGGCCGCCGGAAATGCTTCGACCCAATTTGAGAACACATCTATACAAACAAGTACATATTTCAAATTTCGACAAGGGGGTAATTGAATAAAGTCAATCTGTATTACCTGAAAAGGTCCGCCTGTAGGTGGGATATGAGATGGTTCTGTTGGTATTGCCTTTCCGATATTCTTTCTCAAACAGGTAAGGCATGACATTGCTCTCTTACCTGCATGAGATGAAAATCCTGGGGCGCACCAATATGCTCTTACCAACTTACACATTCCTTCCTTGCCCAGATGAGTCAGCCCGTGTGCTGCCTCAGCTAAACATGGAAGATATGCTCTGGAGGCCACTGGTTTACCTTGTCCATCCGTCCAGAGTCCTGAGGACTCCTGGCCATATCCCTTTGCCTTCCAGACTGCCTTTTCCTGTGTGGAACACAAATTTTGCATTTCACACAGCTTCTGTGTGTTGATGGTATTAAATACCATCAGTTGTGTGGTGTCTGTCTGTCTGGGGGTACCAGCTGCTAACTTAGCAGCTTCATCTGCTCGGCTGTTACCAAGTGATACTGGGTCCTGGCTATATGTGTGTGCTTTACACTTGATAACAGCCACTCTGTCGGGTTCCTGTATCGCTGTTAGAAGCCTTTTTATGTGAGCTGCATGCGCTACCGGTGTACCAGCTGCTGTCATGAAATTTCTGAGGCGCCATAGGGCTCCGAAATCATGGACTACCCCGAATGCGTATCTAGAGTCGGTGTAGATATTGGCTGATTTGCCCTTAGCCAATTCACATGCTCTGGTTAGGGCGACCAGTTCAGCAACCTGGGCTGAGTGAGGTGGGCCTAGCGGTTCTGCTTCTATGGTGCCTTGGTCATCTACGACTGCGTATCCAGTACACAAGTCTCCCGAGTCTGACTGTCTGTGACAACTACCATCCGTGTAGAAGGTAATATCTACATCTTCCAGTGGGTTGTCACTGATGTCAGGCCTTGCGGTAAAATTTTGGGTCAAATATTCCATACAATCATGTGTGTCCTCCTTTGTATTAAATTCTCCTTCCCCACCACTCTCATCCTCCACCCTTTGTGCCTGTCCAGGCACACCTGGGAGATATGTTGCAGGGTTTAATGCACTGCATCTCCTTATGGTGATGTTTACGGGGGCCATTAGTGCCAATTCCCATCTTGTAAACCGCGCTGATGAGACGTGCCTGGTTTGGGCAGAATTTAGCAAGGCTGACACTGCATGTGGTGTATGAATTGTGAGGTTGTGACCTAGCACTACATCTTCGCTTTTCGTTACTAGCAATGCTATCGCAGCAATGCTTCGCAAGCATGTGGGGAGGGATCGCGCTACTGTATCTAGCTGAGCGCTGTAGTATGCTACCGGCCTGCTGGCATCACCGTGCTTTTGGGTTAGGACGCCTGCTGCGCAACCAGCACTTTCTGTCCCGTACAGCTCAAAGGGTTTCCCATAGTCTGGCATACCTAATGCTGGTGCCTGCGTTAGGCACTGTTTAAGTCTCTCAAATGCCATCTCGGACTCGTCTGTGTGCGAAATCCGATCAGGCTTGTTTGAGGAAACCATCTCCTGCAAAGGTAATGCTAGAATGGAAAATCCTGGGATCCAGTTACGGCAATACCCACACATTCCTAAAAATGTTCTGATCTGTTGCTGGGTTTGTGGCAGTCATGTCTCTAATTGCTTGAATTCTATCAGCGGTCAGGTGTCTCAGTCCTTGTGTTAGACAGTGTCCCAAATATTTTACTTTAGTTTGGCATAATTGCAACTTGTCTTTGGAAACCTTGTGTCCTGTGTCTGAAAGATGAAACAAGAGCTGTTTCGTATCCTTCAGGGATGCTTCCAATGAATCAGAACACAGTAGTAAATCATCCACGTACTGTATCAATACTGATCCACTCTCTGGTTGGAAAGACTGTAAACAATCATGCAAAGCCTGGGAAAATATACTTGGACTGTCTATGAAACCTTGTGGTAATCGAGTCCATGTGTATTGGACTCCTCTGTATGTAAATGCAAACAAATATTGGCTGTCAGGGTGCAGAGGTACCGAAAAGAAAGCGGAGCAGAGGTCAATAACAGTGAAAAATTTCGCAGTGGGAGGGATTTGCATAAGGATGACAGCTGGATTTGGCACTACGGGGAACTGACTCTCAACTATTTTGTTAATCCCCCTTAGATCCTGCACTAGCCTGTAACCCCTCCCCCCACTCTTTTTCACAGGGAAGATGGGACTATTGGCTGTGCTGGATGTTCTTACCAGAATGCCCTGTTGTAGCAAGCGCTCTATTACTGGGTATACTCCTAACTCCACCTCTGGCTTCAGAGGGTATTGTGGGATTTTTGGAGCTATCCTACCATCTTTTACTTGCACAACTACTGGAGCTACGTTTGCCATCAATCCAGTGTCTTGTCCGTCTTTAGTCCACAGTGACTCTGGTATCTGGGATGTCATTTCTTCTACTTGGGATGGAGTCCTATTTGTCATAATGGTATGTGACAGTAATTTTGATGGGGAGTCTAACATGTCTCGCACTTCCTGAGCGTGATTCTCAGGTATGTCCAAGAATACACCTTCAGGAGTACAATAAATGACGCACCCCATTTTACACAGTAAGTCTCTTCCCAGGAGATTAGTCGGTGCCGATGCAGCCAGCAAAAAGGAATGCTTGGTATGTAAAGGCCCTATTGTAATCTCGGCTGGTTTGCTAACAGGGTAATGCTGGACTACTCCAGTTACTCCCATGGCTGGAATTGTCTTACCAGTGGTTCTCATGCCCACTGTCGAATTTATCACTGATTTGGCCGCCCCCGTATCTACAAGAAAGTTTAATGATTTACCAGCTACATTAATTGCAATTTCGGGTTCACTACCAAGACTTGCAATCAATTTTACTGGCTGCAGATTACAGGTATGGCCACACCCCTATTCGGTATGGTGACCTCCCTGAATCCCGCTGGCAGCAACTACTTGTGAAGGGGTTAAATGGGAACTAACAGAGGCTTGCCAGTCTCTGTTCGGGGGGTATCTTTTTGTTTCCCCTGCATGTGGCTCATAACTCCGTTTCTGCGGACCCTGCTCCCAATGTCGTGTGTCGTGTCGTTGTCTAGGGGGTTGATAAGGCTTTTGTATGTTTCTCGATTTACAGTCTCGTGCAAAGTGTCCCTCTCTATGACAGAAATAACAGGTTACCACATTTGACTTACCCACAGGGTTTGGTGATCTATACAAAGGCTGCCTTGTGGTCAGGGTCTGTATACTTACGGCCATTAACTTATCACCTTGTAATTCCATGTGTCTGGTGATATTCCGATCGTGATCCACAGCTGCCTCTCTCAAAGTAGCCACCGACAGACCTCGCCAACATGGTTGCGTGGTCTGTACCCTTGTCTTTAATGCCTCTTTTAAACCATCCATTAGTACAGATACTGCTACTTCTCGATGGTTTATGTTTGTTTTAATGTCCTCTATGCCTGTGTATTTTGCCATATCTAGTAATGCCCTGTGAAAATACTCGGCAGCTGTTTCTGACTCTTTTTGTTTAATGGAGAAAATCTTGTTCCATTTAACTACAGCTGGGAAATACTCCTTTAACTGTAAACTTATCCTTTTTACATTGTCTTTGTTGTACACATCTGTAAGAGGTACATCCTGATCCAATCCACAGTCAGCTAAAAATTGAGCCGAGTCGACATTGGAGGGTAAACAAGCCCTCAGCAATACCTGCCAGTCTTTGTTATTGGGCTCTAAAGTGTTCCCTAGGTCTCTGATGTATTTCTGGCTAGCAACTAGATCTTTTCTAGGATCAGGGAATTCAGACACTATGGTTCTTAATTCCATTCGGGAAAACGGGCTGTACATGGCAACGTTCCTGATAGGAGTGACTCCTGTAGTGTCCGTTTTCCCATTTGGAACTGCTATTACCCTAACGGGAGCAAGTTTAATAACATCATTCTGTGTAGATTCTACAGCCTGTGGTGAAATGGTTTCAGCATAGTGTATGGTGCCGTACTTACCCGTTGATACGACCTCACCTGTCCCTCCGCTAGGGGGCTTTGTTACTAATCTTAAGGGTTGGGCCGTGCCTACTGTTGTTTCTGATATGGTGGCTGCTAGAGAGAGCGCCGATATTGTTGCCGATTCGTCCTCTTGATCACACTCCTGGGGAAAGTTCAAAACAGGGTACAACTTGCACGGGTTAATACTTGCATTGGTTAACTTATTAACATTTACACAGTTACTAAGTGTTTGTTTGTTACACCCTAATGCGTCATTCTCCGCAACCAATTTCTCTCCTGATATGTATGGTGGCGGCGGGGCCGTGGCTATCAGTTTCTTGATAGGATTAGATCCCGCCGCCTGAGCCAATCCTCTCTGTATTTCACCCTCCTGTTTCCATAACTGCAAATAATCATAATGTTTGATTCGTCTCTTTGTTGATTTAATGAGACATATCCTCCTCCTTAGATTTTGTAACACTTCTGGGCTAAAGCTGCCTACTCTTGGGAACTTCTCCCCGTCATGCACAGTCATTCTCTCCCATTCATCACATAAAACCTCTGTGTGTGAACCGTATTTTTCACACATTACGTACCTTGCCGACCCGATTGGTCGGTTTACTGAATCAACCCGAACCGAGGTTGATCGCCCCCTACCTGAACAATTGGCCCCCATAACTTGCAGGTGTTGCTTTCACCACCTCTGACCTTCAATCAGGGTCTTCAGCGAACCCTTACAAAAACCAAAATGTTCACGATAGGCTGACGGTGGCGGTTTACCGAGTACCCCACTCACTCGCCCACGCCGACCAATACGACCTACACACTGCCCTAGTGCTGGCGTACTCGACCCAGGGCCCCTATGAACCTTCGTTTACTGGAACATGTGAGTGTGATCCGCAGAGCATTAACCCTTTCCAGTAACTGTTGGTTGTTGGATAATTCCTGAGTGACCAGCGAACTTCCCTTTAGAAAATAAAAAATTACACAAATCACGTCAGAATGTACAAATAGTGTTTATGACCCGTTTCGTACACAAATGGTACTGGTCAGATTAACTAATGCACACAATTACGTGCGGTACAATCGTTCAGCACATAAGCAACTAATCTTATGTGCGGAGCGACCAGTGGAATCGAAAATTGCGGCTGCGAATTCCTTCAGCATGAGCTTTATTGGCCTATATGGGTTCTGCACCAACCCCCTGGGTTGTGCTCTTTTCTCTATTTATAGCGGACTTCCTTGTCTGCTGTACCTGGACCTCCTGGTCAATTCCGGACCTCCTGGTCTGTGCTACAATAGACCTCCTGGTCTGCTATACTCTAATGCTCAGATTTTATGTTTAACAAAGGATGCCTCCCTTGCCACCATGCACGTCACTTACATGTATGTACCCTGCGAGAACTCGACTTCTTGTGGTTCAAACCTCAAAAATTGTATAAACTTATATATGCAAACACTCACTCACCACATGTACACTTTTGTTTCTATTTCTATTTCTGCGCAGAAATTTTCTTTCCTTTAGACCAGATGTGTTGTAAATTTGGAGAAGGATCTGTTAGTCTAAATTTCGGACACTAAAATAGATTTGCGCTATTTATCGCGTTGCCACCTTTTCGCCTGTTACAATAACACTAGCGTGTGATTTGAGTTACGTGGGCGTACCCGGACGCTCCGTTGCGTAATATACGCTGCGTGCGTCGGCCTTTGAGTTGCGTACGCGAGTCTCACCCTTTGTTAGAGACACGTGTACACAAAGCAACTATCCACCGTAACACAACGTACACGTTTATCAATGTAGGTGATCCTCGATCATCTACCGAACACCACACCAATCTCTCCTTGTATCTTTAGGCAGAGCTGCGTGTGTGCTTTGCAATTTATCTCTTAATGTATTTCTTTTATACTTTAACTATGAAATAGCGGCAAATCTCTCTTAGCACGTTTATCAATTATAGAATGGCAAACAGGAGAGTGATATATGAAAATACACGATTGAAAAGAAATGCAGATATGTGCGTGCGTGCGTACGCAAGACAGAAATAAACAGTTTAAAAAGACACTAGCGTGTTGTTCTTACCTCCGGTTTCGGATTCCCTCAGCACCCTTTACTAAGCAAAGCAGACGCTTATCCAGACAGCACTACGAGGAATATGACCTCCCGCCCTTTGCTGATGGATAATGTCTGCTGAAATTACCTAGTGCAGATATGTGAAGGACGGACGAGCCGCCAATTGATAAAGCTAAATATTTATCTTACTTAAAACCCTTAAAGAAGTCTAAGAACACTGTACGCTATTAACATATGGAATACCGTAAGGGTATGCACGTTGCGTAACAATCGCTTAGCCGTAGTCGAGACGCTCAAGCGTTACGTTCGCTCACGGCCAAGAGATCACAGGCAGGCCCGCTATTGGCTGCCGACTAACGTAATGATTCGCTATAGCGTAGCGGACGCTCGGGACCACGAGGAGATCACCAGCGGCGCAGACGATCACAATGTTAAACCTTTGTGACTATACCATAAAACAGTGTATTATGCAGTAAACCTTGGTGTAGTGATAAGATGAGAGTGCAACACTGTGTAAGCGGGTTTACACTAAAGCTGTTTGAGCGATAGAGACGCTCCTATTACCCACTGCAATATAATGAACACACAATACCGGTCTAAGGGTCTAACGCCTTTTAAGGAAATGAATGAACGTTCAAAAAGAATAATACAATACAAGTCATACACTACCAATATAACATAGACTCCCTAACCAGATAACTACACATGAGATACAATATCAGTACAATAACTATATAAGAGAAACGAGAGAGAAAGAGAAGAGAGAGAGAGAGAGAGAGAGATATGGCTCAGAATAACAAGAAAGACAATATGATTGCGGAGAAAAACTTACGCATAAAGGGGATCGATCGCATGCGCCTCTGGATATCCAGCTCCCGATTATCAGCAATGAGAACCGTTGAAGAGTGAGAGCTGGATATGATCGGCTTGTCTATTTATGCCCCACACACAATACAATTCAATGGTCCCTACAATCTCATTGTTCATTGGACACAGGAATTCGTCTTCGCACTAAAACAAAAGGTCATAGGTTGATTCATACAGGTGGGCTGTGTCTACTTCCAACTGCTCAGGTGGGTGGGAAACTAGGTTTCCCGCCGCATGGATAAGTAAGTGCAAATAATAGTAAATGGACATAAACTTCTTATGTCCATAACTATTCGCACGAGCGATTAATCCGCTTCAAACCAACACCGGAATATTGCTAATTAAATACTCTTCCGATGGATACTAAACACCACTGTATAATCCTTGTCTGACCCTTTGTATCAGACAAAGAGGGATCTCTCTGTCCATGAACATGCTACAATAACTAAACTTTCGGAATCTATCAAAGGGACCATAATCTACAAAATACATTATATGGTTAAAATATATGTCGATTGAGTCGCCCGCTAGACGCATACAAACTCTACTGTAAATCCGCATATCGTGCGCCTGCGGGTGCACGCGAAGGCGAGTATGCGCACGCACGGGAGAGCTCTTGCACGCGCAGCGGGAGCTCGCATGAGGTGCAAATATGGCAGTGTGCATAGTGATATTTTTCTGACTTTGACACTACAATAATAATAACAATATTAAGAATAATAAATTATTCCTCTCCAGTAAACTTTTCCTTTTCAGTAATTTGTGCTTATCTGTGCATACATAGATAAAAGAAAAATCACTATAGATAAGTCTTTTTGATAAATGCGAATTCTCATATATCCTATATGATTATGACAGAGAAGACTATATATTTGTGTGTATGTGTATATATGTATGTATATGTATGTATGTATGTATGTATATATCTATGTATGTATGTATGTATGTATGTATATGTGTATATATATGTATTTTTGATATTTTCGTTATTTTTTCCTATCTTTCCTCTTTCCCTTTTTGACATTTATTCTTTATATAAAAGAGAACTTTGGCAGCCTCTATCAGGCTTGTATACCTGATTGACTGAACTGTGTTCAGCTGAGATATATATTAAAGCTATAAGCGTTTCTCTTAAATCCTATTAAACTGAGTCTTAAGGTTGGGAGACCTTTCTGTTAAATGTATTTTATGTCATTTTAATTATTTTACTTTACTCATTTATATATGTATTTCTATTAATGGTATAATATTTTAGAAGCATCTCGAAATAAATAAAGGATAGATACCTATTATATGGGAGTCTAGAGACTTGTGAGAAAAATCAATCTGCTGCAAACAGCTGAAATTAATTAGCGATTACTGCTAGCTATAAAAGAGGAACATCTTAACTAAATGGTAGTCTTGAGGAAGTCCCAAGGCATTGTGGGACGAAACGTGTTGACGCTACTGGATAATAAGCAGTGCACTGGTCAACCACGACAGGATTTACTTGGCTTTGGAAAATAATTTACAGAGACTCCGCTGCCTTATTACCATTAAAGGGCACTTTCCTGCACTGCCACTGGCTATTCACCCGCTTGTCAGCCTGTCAGCTGAACACCATCACGCTGCATTGTGCAGACGGCGGGATTCCTGTGGGCAACATTCACGAACCCTCGGATCACATCGCCCGGGGCGGTGACAGCCTCACCACCGGGAGAGGGGAGACGGCAGCAAATACCTCAGCCGGAGAGATCGGTGAGTCCCTTGACCTTATCCGTTACACGGACATAAGCTACATCACGCCCGGCGCGGTAATAGCCTCACCACCGGGAAAGGAGGGACGACTCCATTCACATTTCTGAAAGTTACAGGCGGTTATCTCCAGCCCACTTTGAACTAATTATTGTGGCCGGGACGCCGGCACTTAAAGCCAATAGCCATACTTGTGTGGATCGTGCAAAGGATTGCAACTATTGATACACATTGTTTCCTAAAAGGACACTCTAGTATCTATTTAATTATATTACAGCTTTTACATTAGAGTTGTTATAACAGCCAACTATGTATCTTGGAATATATTAACTAATTGATGCTTTCTTAAAACTATATATATGTTTTATTTTTACTTTCCACATGGTGGATTATTTGGTATAAATTAAAAGGTATTTTATTATTGTTTATAAACAGTCTCCCGACCTCATTTCTGACAACTTCACAGCCATTTTTTCAAACCTAACTTTTATTGTTGTATTGATATATTTACATTATACATTTTATAGCGCAATGTTTTTTAGATTTTTTCCGTTTTGTTTATGCTAGAGACCCTAACCAAGTCTCAAAATATACGCTGCTGTTTATTTATACTGGTTGTATTTATACACAAAAAAATCTTTTTACATATATAAGTTTATTAACAGCGCCAGGAGAGTGGGATTGGCATACCACTGGGGATTTATCTCCTTTTTATATCCTAATATATATATATATATGTTTTATGAAGAAGAGGATATGTTCTTTAAACATCTGGACTGTCAAGAATACTGTCTATTGTACACAAGGTATATAGATGATGTATTATCATCTGGACTGGCAGTGAGGAACAACTTACAACTATGCTGACCAGGATCAAACTGCGTCCATCACCCATAAAAACCAAGCTTGAATTTAGCTATCATACTATACACTACCTTGATGTTCAAACAAAAATTGAAAACAACAAAATATATACCAGCCTGTACACCAAAGCTATGGACAGGAACATCTTAATCCTTGCGTCTAGTCATCATCAAAAGCCCTAAAGAGAGGGTTGCCTAGGTCACAAATGCTACGCGTATCCCGTATCTCAAGCAAAAAAAGACTGGCCAAATCGATACCCATTACCAAGAAGGTAAAAACTAAAAGGGGTAAGGGGAGGGGGACATTAAGAAAAAATGTATAACCAAAGCCAAACCTAGTATTTCAGATCAATATACAAATGAAAATAAAACAGTCAAAATTTTCAATTTAAGTAAAAGAGTGCTTACGATAGATGAAAAGAAGGCCCTTATGAGGGGGCTAAAATTCTCATCAACTAGTCAATTAGAACCTTTGAGTTCTATATTGAGCTACAAAAGTTTATACGAAAACTTACACTTAAAAAGCTTTTTTGCCAATAAAGAGGGGATGGGAAATGTGAGTACTGGAGGTCCCTCATGCTCCCAATTTAAACCTAAATCAATTTTTTACCCCTCATATGCAAAGGGAAGTTTCATTGACTGTTTCAATAAACTTGTTTTAGATGATGTAGAAAATACCCTACGTAAAAAACGAAAGAAATGTAATCTCACCAAAAAGGAATGGGCAGCGTTAAAATCACTCAGAGAAGATATTGATCTGATTATAAAGCCCGCCGATAAGGGCAGAGCCCTTGTCCTTATGGATAAGATTGATTAAGTGGCAGAGTTAGACCGCCAATTAGGTGATGGTATTACATACTCTAAAATAAAATATGATCCCACCAATAAGATTAGTGAAGCACTATATAAATGAACTACCGAAGCTTTACTGAAACAAAGTATAACAAAGGATGAATTTGAGTTCATCAATATCAAACAGCCCTCCATTCCAACAATTTACTGTTTACCAAAGGTTCACAAAGATCCTATACATCCGTTTGGAAGACCCATAGTATCGGGTACCAATAGCATAACCTCTAATTTATCAATGATCATCGAAAACTATCTTCAACCATTGGTTAAACAAACGAAATCTTATCTGAAAGATACTTGACAACTGTTAACTGTATTAGAGGCTTTTCATTGGAAGGAAAATAATATACTTATAAGCGTGGATGTATCAACATTGTATACAATTATTGAGGAGGATAAAGGTTTAGAGGCAGTGTCATACTTCCTTGACAAATCTGATTACAACAGTGATTTGAAAGATTTTATTTTGGAGGGTATTAAATTTATACTCAGAACTAATTATTTTATTTTTAACGGTAATTATTACCTCCAACGAGTAGGTACCGCCATGGGCACCAGGTTCGCCCCAGTTACGCTAACCTCTTCATGGCATACTGGGAAGATCTAGTTGTATGGCCTGGAGACGTTCCGGGGGCGGGCCTGGTGCTATGGCGTTGTTATATAGATGATATTTTATTTGTGTTGGAGTACAGTTTAGAGGATTTAAATTCCTTCCTTGACTCTCTTGGAAATAATACTTTCAATATTAAATTATCTACGATGATTAGTCCTAAAGAGATCACTTATCTGGATTTATGCATTTATATAGAAAATAATTTTTTAAAGACTAAATTATATCGTAAAATTACTGATTCTGACAGTTTTATCGAACGTACCAGCCAACATCATGAACATTGGCTAGACGGAATACCTTTTAGTCAATTCCTCAGGGTCAAAAGGAACTGTACAGACCCTGAGGTGTGCTCAGTCAAGAGAGTTAACTGATAGATTCCTAGAAAAAGGTTACTCTAGCGAATTATTAATAAAAGCTCAGGAAAAGGTAAAAGTTATAAATAGAAGCGATCTTATAAGGGGAAATAGGAAGGAAAAATCTAAGGAAGATATTTCCAAATGGTCCTTTATAATGAATTTTAACTCACAATACAAGGAAATTGAATCTACTATAAGGAAACATTGGAAAGTTTTAATTAAAGATCCAGTTCTAGGTGATTTGTTACCAGTAAAACCTAGATTTATTTATAGGAGGTCCAAGACATTGAAATATCGTTTAGTCCATAGCTCTATTGAAACTGCGAAAAGAAGCAGTATTAGGAGTAAAGGCTTGTTTAGGTGTGTGCTTTGTGCAATGTGTAAATGCACTAAAGGGCCAAGTAAAATAAAGGAATTTACAGCTAATGGTACTACTTATCCCATCCGGGATTTTATTACCTGTAATTCACGGAACGTTATTTATGCATTAGAGTGTGATTGTGGATTGATCTATGTGGGTAAGACCAGCCGCAATTTAAAAACTAGACTCTATGAACACGTTTATAATGTAAAAAAAGGTGTGGAGACCCATACAGTCTCCAATCATTTTAAACAAAAACATGCATGCAATCCTAGTCATTTTAAAACCTTTTGGGGGATACAGACTGTTAATCCTACACCACGCAATAAGGAGACCGATGTGATCCTTTCAAAAACAGAAATGAGGTGGATCTATAAATTAAAAACTTTGGTCCCCCTTGGTCTCAATAGTGACTTCGAATTAAAATGGGTTTTATAAATGGTTTTTATAAATGTATCTTAATCAGTCGTTTTTTTATCTATATCTATTGTTCAATTAGTTCCTATTAATTTTCATTATGTCATTCTCCTTTTTAAATAATTGTACTATAAAGATTTTATCTTTTATAAATAGTCATTTTTTGCACATTTCTTGTTCTGTTTATATATTGAATGGACTTCCGCGGTGGAACGCAAACACCGCGCTGTGGAACGCATGTATATATCCGGATGTGTCACTTCCTGTAACTAAGACACCAGCGGACTTCCTGTTTCTGTGGTGAAACGCATACAGCAGGACGTGGATCCTTTTGCATCACTTCCGGTGACGTTGTTTCCAGATTCGGCAGGTGTCTTGAATGAGCTCAATTTCACTGCTATTTAAGGAGGTTTTGGTTAATACAGCTACCATGCTTCTGAAGAAGGACGTCAGTCCAAAAGCGCTTAGGTAGGGAGACGGTGCAGTACGAGGACTTGGGAACTGAAGCTGCGATCTTGAACTGGTGGGGACACCGGAGTTACCGGGACTTGTGGTGACTATACCCTAAGGTTTTTGCCTGCAGCAGCTCTTTTAATGAGAATTTCCTTTGCACCTTACATGTTGTCTTTTATTGAATGTTTGTGAGTACATATTTTATTATTAAATCCTTTGTCCTAAATGCAAAGACGGTGTTGCACTATTACTACCATTTCTTTTTCAAGTGACATATGAATGAGGATTCTTCTATGGAGTAAAAAGCTACTTCACCTATAAGGATTGTTGAACCTTGATGTTCTACATGCAATATTATTATACACCTATGTGAGTGGGACCAAGCAAATAAAAACATAATTTGTCTTTTAACAGGATTACACTATGCCTGTATGTTTCTTGTCTTTTTTAGTGATGCTTCGTTTATAACAAACCAACCTATTGTGGAGTTGAATCCCACAGTGCATTGATTGTGTAAGCATCTTTTTCTGATGGTGATAAGTAGCGCCACATGGAGTCACAATTCTTAAAGTGGATAGTTCTTATTGTCTATGCAATGATGAGGCCAGAAACCACGGGCTACAACTTATAGTCAATAAATTTGCAGCCAGAGGATACAACTTACGAGATCTCTTACAACAGCAAGAAGAGGTTAAGTTAATACTGAGACAATCTTTACTACAGACAAGTAAAAAATCTAAGCAAGATCGTATACCCTGGAACATGCAATTTACTACAAGTAGCTGACTAGTCCAACAGGCAGCCCAGACTTTGTAGTCAATTGTTGCCTCTGACCAATCATTACCCTGTTTCAAATGCAAAAAAAACTATGGCATGCTTCACCAGAGGCCACAGCATTAGAGACCCCGTAGTACATACAGATATTACAGGTTTCGCAAAAAGTGCTACTCAATCTAATATCTTCTGCAGCGACAACCAGGCTGTTACAAATGCATTAATTGCACTACATGTAACCACACTATCATTAGGAAAACATTCCCACATCCACATCAGTCTAAAGTGTATCCCATTAAGCACGTTTTGACGTGCCAAACGACACATGTCATCTATACCATCACATGCCCCTGTGGACTTACATATGTGGGAAAAACCATTAGAACAGCACGCACCAAGATGGCTTTGCATCGGTCGGCATTAAAAGCAGCACTTTCAACAGGCGTATCTGATCATCCTGTTCCACGTCATTGGATCCAGGCCAAATATAGTTTTGCTGACTTTAAACATCAGCTAATTGACCATGTACCAGCGCGACTTCGTGGCGGTGACCGGGAAGGTTTGCTATTAAGGCTCGAGTCCAAATGGATTCACACTTTGGACACCATTGCCATCAAGGGTTTGAATGAGCGATTCCATTGGAACATTTTCACATAACTAGATTGAATGAGTACATCTATTAGCCATGACAAAAACTGCCGATTAGATCATCTTTGTATTGAGCTTGTTTATAAGCATTTATAACCTTCATTTATATGTCATTAGGCATGGCCATGGTGTGTTCTCTCAGTTGCAATTGCACGGTCCTTTATTATAAGTGTACGTAACAGTGCTGTATTATTATGCACTATACATTTTTGTCATGCTCTTTCCCGTGCAGCATCTCCTGACTGTGGACTGGCGAGATGGCGCCGAGCATGGTCGTGTTGCCCCAGCAACATCAGCACCCAGCAATGACACTATCAGGCTGAGCGGCACGTGCTGTGCACTTCAGCCACCTTGCCTCCCTGCTCTCGGTCTGCAGCCAGGTAGATGGCCTACTTAAAGGTAAGCTTATGATGAACCACTGTTTGTAAAATGTGGTGACATGGTTGAATATGTATATTTTTTTAAATTGTTATGAGTATGTATATTATGTGTTGCCTAATAATGATGTATTGTATTGGAAACATTGTATGTGTTTTTTAAACGTTGTGAAATTAATTGAATTAATTAGAGCATTTGCTATAAATATGGAGTCTGAAAGGCATAGACCACACCCCCTGACAAAGTCCAATAGTGACGAAACGCATTGGGCGCGGCCTTGGAGGACGGGACTGACACACATTTGGAGAACACCAGGTCCGTGAGCTGAGACGCTGAGAAATAAACCATCGCTTAAAGCTGCGTGGAGTGTGCTGCTAGCTGCCATCCGGAGGCACTGGTGAACCGTCCACATGCTTATGTTTTTAAACTGAGATGTATGTGAGCTTGTTACTTTTAGTAAATTCTGTTTGATACTTGATCTCACTGAGTGCGCCCTCACTTTCTTTTAGTATATATATATATATATATACATAGTATGTAGTTATGATCACGGCAGTCGGGATCCAGGTGGTCAGCATAATGACGCCGGGATTCTGGCTGCCAGAATGCCAACAGGGGGCCCAGAACTATTCCCACTAGTGGGTGTCCACAACACCCATAGAGTGGGAATAGAACCTGTAGTGAGCGCAGCAAGCCACCGAGCCTACAGCATGGTTTGACCCCCTTCCGACATTCTGGCGGCCTGGAACCTGGCATCTGTATGCTGACCGCCAGGATCCCAGCTGCCGGCCACCCGAGCCCAACCTATATATGTAATACGATATGGTGCAGCACTCTACAGACTTCAAATATGAAATTAACAGACTATCAATTGTCTGCGCAGCAACGTTTCAGTTTATTCAATCGTCATCAGGCATATCATATATATAACATAAAAATACATTGTGAATGGAAATATCAAAATCAGTTACAGTAAAACAGCTTCACAATTTGGAAGCCAACAATCTAGACTATATGACTATTGAAATCCTACAAACATTGGTGAGCATTTAGTAACAAAATGTAACAAAATGATTGTTTCATGACATAAATATTCTCTACGGAGTAATCAGGGGAATGGTACCCTGCAGCCAGTAGCACTATGCTTAAATGTGTTGCATACGTAGAAATCGAGCACCATGAACAGTTGCAGATGACACAGGGCTACTCAGAATAATAAGAATGCATTAGCACCAGCGCCATGTTTTTAGTCACAATACATTGCAACTGACATCAGATGCATGCTCCGAAAATGACCTGCGTTTTCCCAAGCACTCCCCACAAACATCATATAACCTCCCACAAATGGTCACTCCCTGGCAATCACTATGCGATTGCACTTTGCTGGGCCTGCAATTGCTTTGCGGCTTTCAGTGTCGGACTGGGGCATGAAGGGCCCACCGGGGGAATGCAGTGATAGGGGCTCATACTTAGGGGTGTGGCCAGCCTACAAAGGGGGTGTGGTCAGCCTCCACAGAGGCTTGAAATACACAATAATTTAGTGCAGTGTAATGCAACATATCTACCATGTATAATAGAAGTGCACAGTCTGGACTCTGATCCCTAGAGGAAGGAGTGTGCCCTAAGGCAGTGGGGCCTACCGGTGTTTCCCTGGTACCCCTGTGGGCCAGTCCGACCCTGACGGCTTTCATGCAGTCATCCAATAATTGGCCGATTTGTGAAATTACAATTTTGCAACTGAAGCAGAATAAGGCCCTTAGTACACTATTAGTGAATATTGCTAAGTAGCAAAATTTGCAATCCTTGTCATCACATGCTGGGGGCCACCCATCACAGGGCAAGGCTGCCCAGCATGCTGGATGCCATTCCCACCTGATCAAGCAGAAATTACGATCGCACCGCAATTTCTGCTTGATTGCAGAAAGTAGTGTTGCCTCCTGCTAGTGCTGCTTGGCTGCGCCTGCAGGAGGCCCGCTGCCATCTTTCTGAACCCGGCGGCTGTGTGTGACGTCATGCCACCCCCCCTCCCCCTGATTGGATGACGTCGCCCCTGTTTCCCAGCCTCCGCCCACGCAATTCTCCGTCTCTGCCGAGGAAATGGAGCATTGCTGCCCCGCTCCACAAACACGGCAGAGGCAGGGCCGGTGCTAGGGTGTACAGCTTCCCCTCTGCAAACTATAAATTTGCGCCCTCCCTCCCATACTTTGTGACACAAAAAAGGGTGTGGTATCACAAGGAATTGGCGTGGCCACACCAAAGTTACGCCAATTCAAATTATGCGACACAGTAGTGCCCCCTAAACATAGAAACATAGAATTTGACGGCAGATAAGAACAACTTGGCCCATCTAGTCTGCCCCTTTTTTTTTATCCTTTAGGCAATCTCCACCCTTTTTGAACCTTCATTCTTTGTAAGGATATTCATATGTCTATCCCAAGCATGTTTAAATTGCTCTACAGTCTTTGCCTCTACCACCTCTGATGGGAGGCTATTCCATTTATCCACTACCCTTTCTGTGAAGTAATTTTTCCTTACATTTCACCTGAACCTGCCTCCCTCCAGTTTCAGTGTATGTCCTCGAGTTCTAATACTTCTCTTCCTTTGAAGAATGTTTCCTTCCTGAACTTTGTTAAAACCTTTGGTATATTTGAAAGTTTCTATCATGTTTCCCCTTTCTCTTCTCTCCTCCATACTATACATGTTAACATCTTTTAGCCTTTCCGGGTAAGTTTTGTGATGTAGGCCATGCACCATTTTAGTTGCCCTTCTTTGTACACTCTCTAATGTATTTATATCCTTCTGGAGATATTGTCTCCAAAACTGGACACAGTATTCCAGATGAGGCCGCAACAATGACCTATACAGTGGCATTATTACTTCTCTTTTCCTGCTACTGATTCCTCTCCCTATGCAACCAAGCATCTGACTTGCCTTTCTCATTGCTTTGTTGCATTGCTTTCCTGCCTTTAAGTCACTTGAAATAGTGACTCCTAAATCCCTTTCCTCCTCAGTAGTTTCCATTATAGTACCCTTGATACTATATTTAGCCTTTGGGTTTTTTGAGACCCAAGTGCATGATTTTGCATTTTTTAGCATTAAACTGTAGTTGCCATGTTCTTAACCATTTTTCAAGCCTAGCTAGGTCATCAATCATTTGTTTTACCCCTTATGGTGTGTCTACCCTGTTGCATATCTTTGTATCATCTGCAAAAAGGCATACTTTCCCTTCAATACCATTTGCAGTGTCACCAACAAAGATATTAAAGAGAACTGGCCCGAGTACAGATCCCTTGGGTACTCCACTGGTAACATTTCCCTCCATAGATTGCACTCCATTTACTACAACTGTCTGTTTCCTATCCTGCAACCATGTTCTTATCCATTTAACTATTTTATAATCCACCCCCACACTTTCAAGTTTATTTAGCAGTCTGCAAGGTGGGACAGTGTCAAATGCCTTACTAAAGTCTAGATATGCTACATCCCTTGATCTATTATTTTCATCACAGAGTCAAAAAAGTCAATACGATTTGTTTGGCATGATTTCCCACCAGTAAATCCATGCTGTTTTGGATCCTGTAAGTGGTTTGATTTAAGATATTCCACAACTCTTTCTTTTAGTAATTTTTTCATTACTTTCCTTACTACTGATGTAAGGCTTACTGGTCTGTAGTTACTTGCTTCTTCCTTGCTTCAACTTTTGTACAGTGGAACTACATTTGCTCTTTTCCAGTCCTCTGGAATGGCACCTGTATTTAGTGACTGGTTAAATAATTCTGTTAATGGTGCCACCAGCACATCTTTTAGCTCTTTTAGTATCCTTGGGTGTATCCCATCTGGCCCCATTGATTTATCCACTTTTAGTTTTGAAAGTTCAGTTAGGACCTTCTCCTCTGTAAATGTACTTTCATCTGACTTATTTTTATGAATGTCCTTGCAACTTAACTGTGGCCGCTTTCCTTCTCCTTCTGTAGTAAATACTGAGCAAAAATAATTGTTTAGGTGATCTGCTATTGCCTTGTCTCCCTCCACCAAATTCTCACTCTCTGTCTTAAGTCTTATTATTCCTCCATTTGATTTTCTCCTTTCATTTATATACTTAAAAAAGTTTTGCCCCCTTTATCTACTGAATCACTTAAACATCTCCCCATTTTTGCAAAGTCAGCATTTCTAAAATCCAACACATTTGTTTTTGTGTGACAGGAGTTGGATCCTGTCTTTATACTAAACCATACTGCTTGATGATCACTGGATCCCAGGTGCTCACCCACATATATGTCTGATATCCTGTCACCATTTGTAAGAATTAAATCTAATATTGAGTCTTTCCGAGTGGGCTCCCTCACCAATTGCTAGAGAGATGCTCCCTGTAAGGAATTTAGAAATTTGCCACTTGTAGCTGAACTTGCAAAGGAACCCTCCCAATTTACATCAGGTAAATTAAAGTCTCCCATGATTATGACTTCTCCCTTTAAAGCCATTTTAGAGCCATTTTAGTGACATTAGGTAACGCAGTAGTGGGTCTTATTCACATTATGTCACATGATAGTGCCCCTTATTCTCATTATGCCACACAGTATTACCCCTTATACACATTATGCCAAACAGTAATACTAGTAGCACCTTATGTCACACACAGTAATGCCTTTTTCGACCCCTGCAGCCACTCCTGATTGGCTGCCAGTGCATAAGCTCCAGTTGGCTCATGGCCTGCATCTGATTCTGACACAGTCACTGGGACATAACACAGATGTGGGGGTCGGGGTGATACAGTGACTGAGACAGAACACAAATGGGGATGACACAGTGACTGGAACAGAACACCACAGAGGGGAGTATCATAGTGACTTGGACAGAACACAGAGGGTGGGTGACAGAGTGACTGGGACAGAACACAGGGGGGTTGACACAATGGCTGGGACAGAACAAAGAGGGGAGGGGGGGTGACACAGTAACAGAACATAGGGGGGTGACATGGTGAAATACAGTATGACAGATGCAGAGGCAGCTGGCAGCAACAAACTTGTACAGCACAAGGATGCAAAGCGGGGAGAGCGCCTCTGCAACCTGGCACCTCCCTGATTTGCATCCCCTTACTTAGTGGGTCGCGCCGGCTCTGGGCAGAGGCATTCACATTTTCTGCGCCTGCATCCTTTTAGTAATGTTTGCGATTGGATCGCCTATTATGATCAAAGCTGAATCGGGCCGTAATTCAGGAAAATGACAAAATCTGGGTAAAAAGGCAAAAGACAGAAGACCTATACGATTGACGCGACAAAAGAAAATATGAATTCTAATTACTAGGGGCCTGATTAAAAGTTGTACGCAATGCTGATATTTTCAATTTAAGCAATTCTCAGCAGAGTGCATATGTGCCGCAATCGCACTGCGCATGTGTAAAGGTGTCCTAGCGAGTCTGCTTGCAGCGAGATTTTCATTGCAGAGTGATTGACCGGAAGTGACCATTTAGGTGAGTTAACAGGTAGTGGAGGCAAAAACGCAGATGTGTCATTTTCTGGGTGTGTATTTGCTATCAGCTGTGATCATACAGATGGAGCCGTACTCATCTAGTGCGGCTCCATTGCAGACGTGCAGTCCTGGCAGGACTTGGTGACCTGAAGCCTAGCCCCGATACAGGAGTGCACACAGAGATTCTCCCATTATAGTGAATATATAGCGCATCACGGAAGCGCCCGCGCCCGAGATGCTGCAATGGGCGCACCTATGCGGGCATGCCCAGGCACAGACGGAGCCATGATTAGCATGGCTCCATCTGTATATGCAGAGAAACATGGCGCCTGCATTGCTACTGCCGTGTCCAGTCTGCATAGCCATAGACCTACTCAAGTTGCAATAGATCCGATGGCTGTCTCATTTCATTTCAGCAGTTCCTAGAAAATTGCAATTGCACTAGCGTACAACTCTGAATCAGGCCCTGGGTATGATATTAACTACTTAGTACATTATTAGAATTAAATATAGGAAAATGTATTACATCTGGGTAAAAAGGAAAAAGACAGTGAATCGTGCCACGTATATATGCTTAATTAGCTACTGTATAGCAATTCCTTTGTGACAAAAAAGAATAATTAGTACACTATTAGAGAATTTTGGGGCTAATCAGGTTAGATTGCAAATCGCGATCCAACCTGAATTATTGCAATAGCCCCGCGGGCGCCTGCGTAGCACCCTCCCAGCGCATGCACCCGCACCTCCTGCACTGGGGGGGGGGGGGGCGCTGAAAATGTGATCGCCCCTGCCTGACAATCAGGCAGAGGCGGTTGTGGGATGGGGGGGCAGCAACACTCCATTTCCAGTGTGGAGATGGAGCACTGTGAGGGCGGAGGTGGCCTGACCGGGGGGGGGCGGAGCGACAATAATGGGGGCATGGCAGGGGCGTGATTGTGACAGCAGCTGCGTGACATGACAAGCAGCCGCCGCGATCGGGAACATGGCGTTGGGACTCCTGCGGGCGCAGCTAAGCTGCTTCATGAAGGGAGGTAGAGGCGGCGGTCAGCATGCTGGGCTGCCTTGCCCTGCGATGGCCGGCCCCCAGCATGCGATCCAAAGGCTAATTAGCAGATTTTGCAATCCTTACCGAATTAGTCCCTAAGACACAATATTCATGAAAAATTGTTCAAGCACGGGAATCACTACCCACGGACGAGCATATAGGTCATACCAGACATCTTGGCCAAAAGGATAGATTTAGGAGGGCACATAATCTACCTTTCTACAGATGTGTCCTCATACATTTAGCCTCCATGCACCATGCATCACGAGATGAGACTCTGCTTGCGCTTGGTGTCTTCTTTTTTTTTACCTGAAAATGTGTCTCAGACGCAATGTGATGTGACTAATACGCACAAGGATTCTCTGATGATTATTTTGATATGCAATACTTGTAAATCTATGTGTGACTGAGTCTGTATAAGTAGCACCATGGAAACTGTTGTGGAAAATAGCCGTGGCCACTTCATCATAGCAGAGACTCAGTCGCACACAGACATACTGTACGAGTGTCACATATCAAATTAATCAGGACAGCCTCACATTGCAAATGAGTGAAATAGATGTGAAAAAGTCGCTCGGCACAAGCAGAGCCTTACGGTACCTGGGGTTTGCTGCAGCAATGTATGAAGACACATCCGTATTTCTGCCTGTACAAATGATGCTTGTCAAAAGTTTTGTGTTTTGTATATATTGGAGTTAAGATAATCTTTTGGATATTGTTTAGATTGGAATATGAATTTGGTTTAATGTCAGATCTGTAATTAAAGCTTGCAGTAGGTTTATAACATTAAAGGTTGGACTAATTTTATATCTAGAAATTTCACTCAGTTATAATTAAGATTCTTATTAAGATTATTAATATTATAAATTAGATTATACTGTATTTTCCTTTCTAAAATTGATATATGGGATTTTAAAGTCAAATAGGTCAAGATATTCAAATGGATGTACTGTATGAAAGAATAAATAATTTTGGTCATTTGTAGATAAGCAAAACTCCTGTGGTTCAGTCTGCTGGACATTTTGCTATAAATATGCTAATACACTTCATACTGTTAATTATATGACTATACTGTGACAATACATACAAAATATAAGGGCCAAAGAATTGCAGCTATCTAATTTAAATGATGATTTACAATACACAAGTATTACAAATGAACACTTAGACAATGAGTAACTCACTATGTTGTTTACAGTAGTTTATGAATATATTAATATCTTCTGTTTTACTTGAGGCAATAGTTCTAGTTTGACCAGCTCCCTTGGCACGAAAGTAATTGTTATTGCAGTTACTAGCAAATTCCGTTTGCATTGATCTATTAATAATACAATAGGAGAGACCTGTTGGAGTCTCTGATGCCTTCTAGGGGTTTCTCCTGGTTAGCAAAAAGCAAAAATAAAAATGAACAATAAAAGTTACTGGTTTCGGTGTTTACAACACATGAAATAATGATTCATTTAGGGTGAATTATAGAAGATCTACATTCATTATATCTACAGTCATTAGACTGACCCCTTATGGTCGACAGACAAAAGGTAGACATGGGCATGAAGGTCGGCATATGAAAGGTCAACACTGGAAAAGGTCGACAGGTACAAAAGGTGTGAATAGTTTTTTCATCTGGCATCACCATTAATAGAACGTGTCCCATCAGGGCTCGCTTCGCTTTCCACACTTCACAGGCATAGTCTCTCGCTCCACTTCGCTCACCACAAGGTTACGAAAGGTTATGATTTGTGACATGGATAGTCAAGGAGGGAACTAGTCCAAAATCATGAAAAAACAATCAAAAAAACACGTGTCAACCATATGTTTGTTGAACGTTGTCATATCGACCATATGAACCTATCGACCTTTTGAACCTGTCAACCTTTTCCAGTGCTGACCTTTCATATGTTGACCTTTTCTACATGTTGACCTTTTGTCCATGTCAACCTTGTGCCTGTCGACCATATGGGGTCAACGTAATGACTATCAACCTAATGTATGGTGACACATACTCCGGATCCCATTAATTTAATAGGTTATAGGCACACAATTACATACTGTACCTAGACATTTCAGTTTTCTGGATTGCTCTGAACATGTGAAGTACTTTGGGGGAAAAAATCTGTCGATCTTCCTTGTCTGCTTTTCAATAGCTAATAGAATGCACCCTCTATCCCCTCCCAACACTCTCTGCCACCACAGCTAATCACCCCGCCATCCCTATCCCCATCACTGTCATCTCACTCTGCCCCCACAGCTGACTGTTGGGACCAGTGGCGGCTCCAGAAGTGGGGCTGCAGCACAGTCCAAATTTCAAATAGCGGAGCACCACCAACTGCCACCAACTGTCATCCCAAACTGACAGACAGTTGGTGTGGCTCCCCTATTTGAACTTTGGACTGTGTTGCAGTCCCACCTCTAGAGCCACCATTGGTTGGGATTGATCCTACACTACTCCTCCAACTGTGGTACTGCCAGCGCATGCACAGTGAGAAGAAGACCTTGCATATTCCCGATACATATGTCGTTGCTTTGCTTCCCTTGATTACAGAATTGGCCATTTACCCGAGGATGATGGCAGACAGATACATTTTACTGAATGGCTACATAACACTATTATTAATAGCATTGGTATGATGTGATATACTGTATAGAAGTAGTTATTATTAGCCATTTCAGAATCTACATGAAGAAAACCATTTATCTCTCTCCCCTTTAGCTCTCCAAGTTTTGATAAATCTCCCCTGGTATTTTGAGCTGAGGTTTGAGAAGTATGTAGCGCTAGTGCTATTAAGCATTTGTATGTGACGGTGAGTAATTTGATTTGGATTCTGGAGGACACAGGGAACTAGTGTAGACAATTGCATAATGGCAGAGGGGGAGTATTGAAAAAAAAGTCAGTTTTGCTGCAACACATGAGAAGGGAGACCAAGAGAATTTGGATAAGGATTTGTCATGTTGGGTAACACAACTGGCAATGAATCTGAATGTGAGGAATAAAGCAGTGTACAAAATCAAATGTTACAGTAAGGAAACGGACTGAGGAAACTGAAGTGTTATTAAAAGGGGATGCGGTCAATTTACCTACAATCAAAATCCAGACGGTCAAAACAACGACAACAATTGACCAATGTTCAAAATACCGACAAGGTCAAAATCCCAACATGGTCAAAATACCGACATTTAAAATACAGACAAGGTCAAAATAATGTAATTTAAAATGTCGACAGGTCAAAAAGTCAACATGAGTTTTTCATGATTATTTCATTTAAACCGACTTGTTCATACTTTACCAATCCCAGTGTACCTGAAGGGGGAATTTAATAGTGTGCCGATGCAGCGAGGTACCGTGCCCGAAGCATGGCAAGCCCAGCGAGTCATGCGAGGGGACGCGGTACACTTATACGATGTCCATGTCGACCTATGTCCTATACACACCAAAAAAATAATGAAAACCTTATATTGACTTTTTGACCTGTCGACATTTTAAATGTCGGTATTTTGACCATGTCAGTATTTTGACCATAGGTCAATTGTTGTCGGTAGTTTGACCGTTGGGATTTTGATTGTAGGTATATCATATTGATCCCATTGAAAGTGAGGTACTGTAGGTTTGAGGGGTATGGTAACTCTAATAATCCTTTATGACTGCTATAGCCAGGTTGCACCGGGGATTTCCCAAGAGAGACCCCTTTCAGACTGGCGGCCTGACCCCGTTTATTGATGGGTTGGTGATGTCACCACAGACGCGTGCGGAGGTGGTACTTGGAGATAAGATGATCTCCACGTGCCACCTCTTCCTATGGTGTGAACTATTGCAATGTTGCATCATCCAGGCTTACCCATTTACACTGCGCAACGTGTTGGGTTGAACACGCGTTCATCCTTGCCCACTACTCAAGTTGAAATACAGGGTTGCTCGACCTGGGTTATTTCAACTGGCCCCTTTCAGACTACGCCGCAACATGGGTTGCTGTGTGTTCATGTGCAATAACCTTGGTTATTGCTGGCAGTCTGAAAGGGGTATAAGTGGAAGGACAATGATAATCTGTTTTCAACAGGTTGATATATAGGTTGCAATGGGCCATTAGTGTGGAGATTGCAGAGACAGATGGTTACATAAGATTGTACAGAATGAGCACTAGGTATCATCAATATATATAGGTGGTACTGGAGTGAAAGAACTAGTGAACTACTGTAATTCAATACAGAAGCTGAATCATGAAATATAAAACAGAGGGTTACAAATAGACTCTTGGGGGGCCCTAATAAATAATGGAAATGGAGAGGATATAGAAACAGTTCAATAGGTAGGAAGTGAATAAGGAAACAACAGTGTTATTAAGGACAATGTTAAAGGTGTGTAGGAGACGAGGATGATCAACAGTGTTGAAAACAGCACATAAGTCTGGAAAGATAATTATGGAAACATTACCCTTAAAGTTTTGTAAGTAAACCACTAATCATATTTTTGAGTGTAATCACAATAGATTGAGAGTAGAGATGTGCGGCGGGCACTTTTCGTGTTTTGTGTTTTGGTTTTAGTTCTAATTTCCTTCTCGTGTTTTGGTTTTGGATTGGTTTTGCCCAAACTACACTTTCGTGTTTTGGTTTTGGATCTGGATGACTCTTGAAAAAAACATAAAAACGGCTAAAATCACAGAATTTAGAGGTAATTTTGATCCTATTGTATTATTAACCTCAATAACATACATTTCCAGTAATTTCCAGTCTATTCTGAACACCTCACAACTCACAATACTATTTTTAGACCTAAAGGTTGCACCAAGGTGGCTGTATGAGTAACCTAAGCAACACAAGTGTGCGGCACAAACACCTGGCCCATCTAGGAGTGGCACTGCAGTGGCAGTCAGGATGGCACTTTAAAAAAACTAGTCCCCAAACAGCACATGATGCAAAAAAGAAAAAGAGGTGCACTGAGGTTGCTGTATGACTAAGCTAAGCGACACAAGTGTGCGGCACAAACACCTGGCCCATCTAGGAGTGGCACTGCAGTATCAAATAGGATGGCAGATATAAAAAAAGGCCCCAAACAGCACATCATGAAAAGATGTAAAAGAGGTTCAATGAGGTAGCTGTATGACTAAGCTAAGCGACACAAACAATTGGTCCATCTAGGAGTGGCACTGCAGTGTCAAACAGGATGGCACTTTAAAAAACTAGGCCCCACACAGCACATGATGCAAACAAGAAAAAGAGGTGCACCGAGGTTGCTGTATGACTAAGCTAAGTGACACAAGTGTGCGGCACAAACACCTGGCCCATCTTGGAGTGGCACTGCAGTGTCAGACAGGATGGCAGATATAAAAAATGGCCCCAAGCAGCCCATCATGCAAAGATGTAAAAGAGGTGCAATGAGGTAGCTGTATGACAAAGCTAAGCGACACAAACAATTGGCCCATCTAGGAGTGGCATTGCAGTGTCAGACAGGATGGCAGAAAAAAAAAAGTACCCAAACAGCACATCATGCCAAGAAGTAAAAGAGGGCAATGAGGTAGCTGTATGACTAAGTGTGCGGCACAAACACCTGGCCCATCTAAGGTTGGCACTGCAGTCCCACTGCACTAATGGCGGATACCGGATGCACATCTAACACCAGCATAGTTGTTATGGTCTCAGTAATCCACTTTGCAACAGGATTTATATATATATACGGCAGTATAACTGGAATTATATGGCAGTACCACTGGACATATACAGCAGTATCACTGAAATTATACAACAGGATCACTGGAATTATACGGCAGGATCACTGGACTTATACGCCAGTACCACTGGAATTATACGGCAGGATCACTGGAATTATATGGCAGTGCCACTGGAATTATATGGCAGGATCACTGGACTTATACGCCAGGATCACTGGAATTATACGGCAGGATCACTGGATTTATACGGCAGTACCGCTGGACATATACGGCAGTACTGCTGGATGTTTATGGCAGTATCAATGGACATATACGACAGTATCACTGGATATATACGGCAGTATCACTGGACTGGACGTATACACCAGTACCACTGTAATTATACGGCAGGATCACTGGATTTATACGACAGTATCACTGGACTGTAATTATACACCAGTACCACTGTAATTATATGGCAGGATCACTGGATTTATACGCCAGTATCACTAGAATTATATGGCAGGATCACTGGACTTATACGGCAGGATCACTGCAATTATATCGCAGGATCACTGGAATTATATGGCAGGATTACTGTACTTATACGCCAGTACCACTGAAATTATATGTCAGGATCACTGGACCTATATGGCAGGATCACTGGATTTATACGCCAGTACCACTGGACATATACGGCAGCACAGGAACACCACCACTGGACTGATGCAGGACAACACAGCACCACTGCAATGGACTGGACTTATACAGCAGCACCGGACATATGGCAGCAGAGGACACCACCACTGTGACTGGACTGATGCAGCACAAGATACCACCACTGGACCACTGGACTGATGCAGCACAACACAGCACCACTGGACTGTACTTATACAGCAGCACTGGACATATGGCAGCAGAGGACACAAGCACTGTGACTGGATAGATGCAGCACAAGACACGGACACTGAGCACACTGAGGTTGGAGACACGTCCTCTCTCTACACTCTCCAATGCCGTAGTGGAAATGGCGGTGACGCGCGGCTCCTTATATGGAATCCAAACCCCGCGAGAATCCGACAGCGGATGATGAAGTTTTGCCTCGTTCTGGTTTCCGAGTCAGGCGGGAAAACCTGAGCCTGACTTAAATCTGGGCACGGGTGGTGAAGTTCGGTATGAGAACCGAACCCGCTCATCTCTAATTAATAGGAGGAATTCGGTATGTGTGACCAGCAGTCAGGGTGATGATGTTTAAAATTCCAACATGAGTGAGGTAATAATGCTATCCACTCTCTCCTAATCCTGACCCTCCGTTCAGCAGCCTAAGCCTTACTACCCCCTCTTCTCCTCAAATCCTTACCCTAACCACCCCCCTTAGTGTTTAAACCTAACCTCCCCTTGATGGTGCCTAACCCCACCCCCCACAGCCTAAATCAAACCCCTCGGGTGGTGCCTAACCCTAACATCCCTGCCCCTGCACAACCCTAACCCTACTCTGCCTGCAATAATTATGTTTGGGATTCCGGCATTGGTCTCCTGATCCCATTGGGATTCCAGAGATGGCATTCTGACAAGTGTCAGGAAGTTCCTGCATTGGTATTCCGAGAAGTGATAGTAAGATAGGCGGTTAAATACAAGTTGCAGAATTAGTTTGGAGGCAATGACGAGGGGCAAATAGTACAGTAATTGAAGAGACAGGCAGGGCTGTGAAATTGTTTAAAGGTGGATGGAAAGGTGAAGTTGAGAGAGACAGGTTGAAGGTTACGCAAGCTGAGGAGAGCTGAGAAATTGTGAAGGTAGATGGGGAAGATTGCAGGGTGAGATGAAAAGATGAGTCCACAAACTTCATCTTTGGTTACTTAAGAGTGAACTATAGGTACAGTAGGTTAGGGAAATTATAAGAAGGAATGTGGAGTTTGTTGGATTTGGCATTGGGAATTGGGAAATATCTTGTTGAGTCATGTCAATTATGTGTTTCAAGTGGGTGGCACAATCTTGGGCTACATGGGAGGAAGCAAATGAGAAGGAATTATGTTGAGGGTATTTATTTGCTCATGTAGATCCATAGATGTAGGAAATTCAATTGATGTTGAAAAGCAGGAATGCCAGATTGGAGAAACTGGAGATGGATATCAAATGTAAGAAGGAAAGGTTAAAGGAATGTCGAACATAGTTGGTGGATGATGCAAGTCTCTTCTGGAGAACAAAGAAGGAAAAAACAGAAAAATAAGTTTTGTGGCAGCAGAAACAATGGGATTGTCAATGGGAATATTGACAATATGAGAGTAGGCAGGTCACAGAATAGTAAAAAAGTGAACAAAGCGCAATGTTGTCAAGTAATTAGGAATCTGGTCTTGAAGGCAATCAATTTTATCAACACAAATGAATAGGAGAGAATTGATGAATCTTATGGACTTGAAAGGGAGATAAGGAGATTGAGGGGGGAGATGTACTAAGCCTTGAACAATGATTACGTGGAGAAAGTTTAAAGGCCAGTACTCACTGGCCGATGCGGGGCTGCGCATCGCTATCGCTGTAGGGGGTGCACACAGAGCGATCAGGCTTAAATCTAAGCAATCTAGTCAGTGACGGAACCGCTGGCCAATCACATCTGGCATCACTGACAGGGGCGTACTTTCATGGGTAGAAAACACGTCCCTGTTTCAAAGTGGCACTTTAGTAGGTGCCGCTTTCCATTATATTTTCAATGGGCTTTTACTGCCCGTGGCTTGGCCCCGCCCCCCGCTCCCACACCTCTCCCATTGACAACAGGAGGCACCACTGTTGGTGCCTCCCAAACCCATCCTAACGAGTTAAGATTAGATTAATATAAAGGAGATACTTATGGCACAGAATATGTATCATAAGTATCTTCTTTGTATTATTTTAATCATTAATGACAGGGGAGGCACTGCCCCCCCTGCCTTCCCTGACTGCACGTCCCTGATATATATGCGAAAGCCCTCACTCACACACTCACTCACTGACTCATCTCTAATTCTCTTACATCCTGATATGACATGTTAGGAAGATGAATTTAACATAGCTATTCTGCAGGTGGGAAATAGGAAAACTACATAATTAGAATATTAGAAAAACCTCCCCTAGGTGTTGACATAATTACATCATTACCGTTGCAGGAACAATAACGTCCAAATGAACAATCAGATAAAAATTTGGATTGCACCTCCAGTGTGAAATATTTAATAAACTACAAAAATGGTCCTGTCATTTTTTACCGTATCTGCTACAGGTGCTCCTCGGATAACGACAAGAACAATGGATTAATATTTACTTACATTAAGACGTCTCAAATTTATAGCTCTATAGATTTACCAAACTCTTAACACTCATTTATATATTCAGCCATGAAAATCAGGAAAACACATATGAAGAACAGCTGGTATATCAATAAATGAATGCAAGTTTGTTAGAAAAAAAATCTCGCTTTCCAGGTTCCACAGGGGAAGTGAAGGAAGGGCAATGGAGACATGTAGATAAGATTAGAGGGCCTGAAAGTGTATGTAGAATTTTGCAGTAGAACGAGGTGAGAGCAGAGAGTGGGGACTTCACAGGGCAAGTGTTTGATGAGATGTGTCACTGCAGGGTGTTTCTGTGAATCCGTTGGACTTTGACCAACCAAAGGAGCAGATGCCCCTGAGTGCTGGAAACAAAGAGAACGAAGATAATTCCTTTTCATTAATTTATTAAGGATAACAGATCAGAATGAGGCTGTAGGAAGACTGAGACTAATTAGTTCTGGATTGAAAGACTGCAGAAAAGGAAGTAATTGAATGATACGGGGCTGAGACTGAAGAACAGTGAAGAATAGGCTTTAGTTGGTACAAAGACATGGCTGAACAACCGTGAAGTTGAATTGTTGAGTGATGCAAAGGTGGGGCTGAAGAACTGTGAAGACTGTGTGCCGGATGATGTAAAGACGTGAATGTAGAACTGCGAAAACTGATTGCTGTATGATGCGAGTATGTGAATGAAGAACTGTGAAGACTGGTTGCTGGATGATGCAAAGACGTAGATGAAGAACTGTAAAGACTGGTTGCTGGATGATGCGAAGACGTGGATGAAGAACTGTGAAGACTGGTTGCTGGATGATGCAAAGACATGTATGAAGAACTGTGGCTGAAGTGGATGAACCACCATGGGAATCCTATGGAATCCGAAGGCACTGGTGGGAGAGCGGTCGACCGTGACCATGCACTGGAGGACTAGCGAGATCCTTGCAGCGGGAGACAGCAGGCAACCACTGAGAGCATAGATAGGACCCAAACAACTGGAAACGCACAGCTACGATCTGCAGGAGCACAGAGCTAGGGTACAGACAACAAAGCACTGGCAGAGAATGTGACGGTCCCAGCCTGTTTATAGGCAGCAAGGGAACAGGATTGGCTAACACTCACCCTAGATGCTCATTGGTGCACTCTTGGTCTCCAACATGGCCGCCCCCTGCTGCAGACATACAGGAGCACTGCAGGCCACTAGGTCTCCACACTCCCGGCTCCCAGAAGCCGCGTCATCCCCGCCGCCAATCGCGCCGCATCCCCATGTGGGCACACAGCACCTCAAGCAGCCGCACCGGCAAAGGACGGAGCTCGGGACTCACAGCGGTGAGTGTCCACTTTGTGACAAGATGTCAACAGCAGCAATGAAAATGATAGGATAAGCAAGAATCATTTGTAGACTTGAGGTTTGTTTCTACTTATGTAGGCTGGTGTGTTGGGTGCAGGAACCAAATCATTTAGTTGGTGCAGATTAGTTAGGAAGTAAACAATGAAGGTAAAATAATAATATGAAAAGGAAAACTAGGCATAGCAATAGAGATGAGGAAGTGTGGTGGAAGTAGGAGAAAGACAATTTTAATTGAGTGGGAACACAGGAGGAGGGATATGAAATAAGTAGATGGATGTGTATTAAGGTTAGAGAGTGGGGAGAAACACTTGACCCAAGGTGTGCAGAGCAATGGAGAATTTAAAGGCTACTTTACTGCCCCCGGGCTGAGGTTATTAGAGTGTGCAGTCTCTGTACCTTTGACACTAGATAGTAACACTTATGATAGATGAGAGATGTTTTGGTGTTGTGACAGTCCTCAGCCTTATTGAATCATTTAGCAGTGGGTTCCACAAATATTCAATGCTTCACATTTGTGAGAATAAAATAAAGTGGGAGTTAAGGCATAGAGCTAAGTTAATGTGCATCTATATTTTTAACAGCAGACCTGAATCAAACAGCATATTGAACCTATGGGAGAGATGAAAGCCTTGGAGAGTGATAACGTAGAGAGAGATAAGTACCAGCCAATCAGTTCCTAACTGCCATGTTATATACTGTAGGCTGTGATTGAAAATGATAGAAGCTAATTGGTTGGTACTTTAGCTATCTCTACTTTATCACTCTCCAAGGCTTAGTACATACATCTGCCCCTATATTTAAAAAAATATATATAAAATCAGAGGTGTTTTATTTTACAGTACAATAGAATTTTTCTGGGTGATTTTATTGTCATGCTACCTACAAAAATACACACTATGCCCTTAACACAGTTACACATTTGTTTTAAAAGACCAAAAAAGTGCTCAAAAATAATAAAAGTTGATATTTTAGGACCCATCAACTTGGCACCTGATACTTTAATTGGATAATACCTTCTTGTGCAAAGAAGCCCCTGTGAAATTTGCATCCTGGTAATCTACTTTCTCTGACGTCCTAGTGGATGCTGGGAACTCTGTAAGGACCATGGGGAATAGCGGGCTCCGCAGGAGACTGGGCACTCTAAGAAATAATTAGATCTACTGGTGTGCACTGGCTCCTCCCTCTATGCCCCTCCTCCAGACCTCAGTTAGAATCTGTGCCCGGCTCGAGCTGGTTGCACACTAGGGGCTCTCCTGAGCTCTTAGTAAAGAAAGTATTTATTAGGTTTTTTATTTTCAGTGAGATCTGCTGGCAACAGACTCACTGCTACGAGGGACTTAGTGGAGAGAAGCGAACCTACCTGCTTGCAGCTAGCTTGGGCTTCTAGGCTACTGGACACCATTAGCTCCAGAGGGATCGAACATAGGCCCAGCCTCGGTCGTCCGGTCCCGGAGCCGCGCCGCCGTCCCCCTTGCAGAGCCAGAAGACGGAAGATTCCGAGGAGAAAATCGGCGGCTGAAGAGTCCGGTCTTCATTAAGGTAGCGCACAGCACTGCAGCTGTGCGCCATTGCTCCCCATGCACACCACATACTCCGGTCACTGATGGGTGCAGGGCGCTGGTGGGGGGGGCGCAAACTGCACATGAACCAGCATTTCACAAAAACAGCTTATGTATATGTTCTTCTGTATTATTTCTATTCTTTTCAATTTTTAGTAAATTACAGCTTACATCTAACAGGGTAATATTGTTTTGAAGACGTACTGTATTGTGTTTTTTACACAGTCATATTCAGTTTACTGTATTTATTTTTTTATTGTAGTCATGTATTTATGTTTTTCTGTAAAATCTAGTACACAGCATATAAATGGGTATGACATGAAAACCCATATTTTTAATGCCAGCATACTAAATCACATTTTTATGTGCTAAGATGCATTGCTTTCCATGATGGCTTTACTAATGGTTCTTATTACAATCAACATAATTTATTTACTGCAAGTTAAATGTATTGATGTTGAAGGAATGACCTCCAGTGACCTACAGAACCCAAATAGAATTTTGAGCTAACTGTATTTCTACCAAAGTAAGCCATAAGATAATACTGTACACTACACAATAGAATATTCATGCATCTAAACACAGGACTGCTTTAATAAGGAAGACAAGAAATGGGCATTTTCTGAGGGTCCACCATGAGACTAGAGCCTACACTGCTAGAGTACTAGAAGAATAACGTCTGGACAGGAGGGTGCCAAAAACAGATTTTTGTTTTAGCTCCTTAGTACACTAGTTGGCACTTGTAGTCACTGAGATCTTTATGATTGCCCATCTCTCCTGCTTCCAACACATCAACTTCATGAACTGCTGACTGTTCACTTGCTGCCTAAAACATCCCACACTTTGACAAAATGCGATGCTTGCTGCATCCCGTCCATACATTTTATTTAGTCATCATTATTACAAAAAAGATTGCAAAGTTGAACAAGAAAAGGACGTCAAAGAAAAGAGATTGTGTATTCACATAGCTATATTACTGTAATCAAATAGTGGTGAATATTTAACCAGTAAACTGAGCACAATGTGAAAACTATCTTTCAGCATATTCAGACAATGGGGTATATTTACTAAAAATCGTACTTTGTGGTCAGCGGTGAGGTTACTTTTGGTCAACCGCTGACCACAAAGTTCCCACCATTGGTTACAATGGAGCGCATAGGCGCTACATTGTAACACTGCCGTGTGCTGGCTGACATACACTACAGGAGCACACAGCCAATCAGGAGGGTGCCACAACGTGGCGCTCCCTGATTGGCTGATGGAACCCTCTTAGACAGAAGTCAGGGGGGGTTCCTGGCATTCGGGGAAAGGGGTCCCATGTGAAAACATGGGGCCCCTTTCAGTGCGTGGTCGGGTGTCCGTTTTTTTATTTTGCAAAGTACGTGGATTACAAATAGAAAAGAAGAGGATCGATCTACACTGGATTTTGTGAGTATAATTTTTTCAACAGGTACCCCATGGATTCTACATGGAGAAGAGGACCGACCCTCGTGTGAACATAGGTAAGTATGTGTGTATGGAGGTGTGGATGTATGTATTAAACTTTTACTTTCAAGGTGTGTGTCTTCTGTTTTTATTGGGGTATTTTTTTAGTAGTAGTACTACAGGTACCAGCTGGCCCGGTTTTCCACCTCATGCTGGTACTTGTGGTTCTCCAAGTACCAGCTTGCGGGGGAGGCTTGCTGGGACTTGTACTACTGCTACTAAAAACAATATTCATTTTTTGACAAAAAGGCTATCAGCCCCCCATCCGCAGCCCTTGGATGGGGGAGATAGCCTCGGGCTTCACCCCTGGCCCTTGGGTGGCTGGAGGGGGGGACCCCTTGATTGAAGGGGTCCCCACTCCTCCAGGGTACCCCGGCCAGGGGTGACTAGTTGGGTATGTAATGCCATTGCCGCAGGGACCAATATAAAAGTGTCCCCCGGCTGTGGCATTATGTATCTGGCTAGTGGTGCCCGGTGCTGGTTTCAGAAATACGGGGGACCCCTACGCTTTTTGTCCCCCATATTTTTGGAACCAGGACCAGGCGCAGAGCCCGGTGCTGGTTGTTTAAATATGGGGGAACCCCTGTCACTTTTTCCCCCATATTTTTTCAATCAGGGCCGGCTCAAAGAGCCCGAGGCTGGTTTTGCTTAGGAGGGGGGACCCCACGCATTTTTTTTTTTTAATTAACACTTTCCCATCCCTTCCCACTGAAAAACATGTACGGATCTCATGGATCCGTGCATGCCTATCCAAACACGGTAAAAAAAAGCAGGTCTGGTTTTTTTTTAGCACTTTTTCACGATTTATATTTTATCACGGCAGTGTTTGGCTATTGTCGGCAATGTTTGTGATTTGCACTTTTTAGTAAATGACCGATTTCTACCAAATTCCAGGCGTATTTGACCGATGGTGTATTGATTCGTAATTTTTTCCTAGGACTTCCAAAATAATACGAATGCCCTCATCACTGCCGTGATTTGAGTTTAGTAAATTCCCGAGATGACACTTTGAATAAAAAACACCATCTCGGTCAAAATCGGGACCTTAGTAAATATACCCCACTATTGTTATTCAGGCACAAAAATAATTGTCATTCATAATCTGATCACAGTATCACCAATAATGTGTAATGGCTTCATCAAAAAGGGGAGAGGATTTAGCTTTATAAGATTAAACTAAGTAGATAGCAGTACATGTAATAGCAAATATGAAGCCCAAAGTTGGGCAAATACGATACCAAGAGAGTTTCGTGTGGGTTAGACCGTGCACTGTCTGACGCCAGTGGGTGACTTGTTCACTGTCAATTAGTCCACAGTGAAAATACAGTTATCACACCTAAATTAGTCACTTAGGGGGTTATTTATCAAAGCTTGCAGAGAGATAAAAATGTGAAAGATAAAGTACAAATAAAAAGCTTCTGTCATACTTCAACACAGCCTGTAAAATGTAAGGTAGAAGCTGATAAAGATATCTTTCCCAATTTTATCCCACTCCGAGCTTTGGTATAGCCCCTCCACAGTGATAAGAAATTACACTGATCGCTTCACGAAACAATCCAATTTGTGTATATTGCATCACACCTGTTAATATCGATTTCTAATAAGTGCTTAATAACATAATTGTAATGATCACATTGTTTGTGTGTGGCATCTAAACTGATGAGAACTAATAATTATATCAGATTACTCACTATTGGATAGTTGAACTTAAATCCAGTATCATATAGGGTTCTCCTGCCTTTACCTTTCTGTTGTGTGCAATAGCAGTGGATGGCAGATGAGAAAGCTGGGAAGCCGAACCTGGGGTGAGGGATAGACAAGTGTAAGGTATCTGCTTCCTAGGCCTAGGCCGATTTGTGACCAAGCCATAGACAGTGGGGTATGGATAATGCGTTTCTCTGTTAATCCTCTGTACCGGAGTGTGGAAAAACTCTGTGAAATTCATGAGTCTCGTAGACAGTCTGGGAGAGTGTGTAAGTAGGATATGTGATACCTTTAGAAAAGTGCATTTATACAGTGTTGTGTGACGTTCCTTGCCTGTATTTTCTTGTTGTCATTCAATATGTTGAGAACATTTCCACTTTCCTATTCACTTTCTTATTATTATTTTATTACATTTTTTTTTTTTTTTTACATATTCCATCACCCTTCACAGGTTTTCCTATGCCATGACATGCATGGTTTTAATACTGCTGAGATACAATCCCACTTTCCACATCACCACTTCTTGAGAGCTAATTTGCATTTGCAAAAAAGGAAGTGTTGTGCTTTGATGTACAGCACATAACTAAACAGCTCAATGAGAACAAATCATTTAAGAAAAAAAATCTGTGATATATTTACCCATCATAAACAATTTCTAAATTGTTATATATCACCTAACACTAAGCATATTACTATAAAAGATCACATTATTATACTTTTCACTTGTGGCCCTGATAACTACAGTTTGTGAATATACTGTATACAAACAAGTGGGAGTTTGGCTTTAGAAATATTTAAAATTATCAAAAAATTTAGTTTCATAGTGTTATATTGGGGGGTCATTCCGAGTTGTTCGATCGCAAGCGGATTTTAGCAGATTTGCTCATGCTAAGCCGCCGCCTACTGGGAGTGAATCTTAGCATCTTAAAATTGCGAACGATGTATTCGCAATATTGCGATTACACACCTCGTAGCAGTTTCTGAGTAGCTCCAGACTTACTCGGCATCTGCGATCATTTCACTGCTTGTCGTTCCTGGTTTGACGTCACAAACACACCCAGCGTTCGCCCAGACACTCCTCCGTTTCTCCGGCCACTCCTGCGGTTTTTCCGGAAACGGTAGCGTTTTTGCCCACACGCCCATAAAACGGCCTGTTTCCGCCCAGTAACACCCATTTCCTGTCAATCACATTACGATCGCCAGAACGATGAAAAAGCCGTGAGTAAAAATCCTAAGTGCATAGCAAATTTACTTGGCGCAGTCGCAGTGCGGACATTGCGCATGCGCATTAAGCGGAAAATCGCTGCGATGCAAAGATTTTTACCGAGCGAACAACTCGGAATGACCCCCATTGTTTCTTGAATTAACAATATGATTACCATCTCAGCACTGATAGATTGAACATAAGTAAACTATAAAAGCATCTAAACTATAACGGTAATCAGCAAACTTATTGATTTTAATAAAATATCACTTTGCACATCATTCCTAAAAAAGTGATTTAAATATTCTTAACTTAATCTTGTAAAAGATATATTTCTTGCTACCTTAACTTGATGTTATCATTTCTATGTTTTTTTTAGGTGACCTTACATTTTTGTACCTACCAAAAAACTGCATTTACTGTGTGTTTCTGACTCTGATAATCATAAAAAACACATTACTTTATGGTAACTTTTCACTTTGTGAACCATATAGAAAACTAAAATATGTTATTTCAGAAAAAAATTATGTATTTTAGTTTATACTTTAGCTATGGAAGTCAGCGTAACAGACAAAAAAATACTTCAAATGATGTAGTATAAATGAATTTCAAATGAAATGTATACTAATAAATAATAAATTCAGTGAAATATGAAAAAAATCTTAAAAAAAAGTCTTGTATTTGCAAAGTAAATTTCTATGTAAAGTAGAAATAATATTTAATATTTTCTAAAAGTAGTACAGTAGGTTTATTATCTGCTCTGCTAATGCAAAGTTTACTTTATTTATACAAACTGATAGTATTCTTACCGTTCGGTGGGTGAAAACAAGCACCAGCGTAGCAGCTGTACAGACTATACAAAGCACACAGGCTGTGCTGCTGATAAAGCACAGTCTTTTTTTGATGGCACGCAGCTCACGGTCAGCAAGATCTTGCGGTTCCATTGTTTTCTGTCTCTGAAGGTTTACTCTGTTGCAGGAACTGTTTTGCAACACATACAGTTATTGTAGTCTCATCATATTTACTCCCACACTGTATGTTCTCTACTAGGAAGAAATCAGAGCACCTTTTCCATGTTCGGTTTCTCCCCACTCATTCTCAAAAGATCTACATGTACAGTATAAAAAAAAGTTGTTTCTCTAAATAAAAATCGTCCTATGTGCCCTATGAGTAACTTACTATAAGGACAAACATAATCATGATGACCATAAAATAAGATACATACAAAATACTGGTGCCTACACATGGAACAATGGGGGTCATTCCGACCTGTTAGCACGCAGCAGTTTGACGCTGCAGTGCGAACGGGTCTGGAATGCGCATGACAGGGGTCACCGGGCTACGTCGCTTCCTACGAAGAAAGCAGTCGCAGAGCCGACCGCAAGAAGATTGACAGAAAGAAGGCGTTCCTGGGTGGATCCGGACCGTTGGCTGCCGTTTTCAGGGAGTGGTAAGGAAAACGCAGGCGTGTCCAGGAGAACGGAGGGTGGATGTCTGACGTCAAAGCCGGCACCAGCATTGTAGAGATCGTCGCACAGGGTAAGTATGTCAAGGGCTAGTCATGTTTTATTTGACATTTTTTTAGCTTAGCATGGCTGCACAAGTGATCGCAGCCCTGCTAAGCTAAAATACACTCCCCCATAGGCGTGGACCAGTTGATCGCAGCAGCAGCAAAAAGTTGCTGACTGCGATCAACTCGGAATGACCACCCATATCATATCATACATACTGCAAACAGCACGCGATTATTCTGTATACATCCAACTGACCAACACCATGAGAACATCAACTTACTGCAAGGTGCTGCAATGTAAAACCACGATCCGTGGCGCCGGTGGTGGTGGTTGGGGAGTTACCATGGCCGATCCTCTCCTGGGCAGCCAGGGCCGCTGTACTCAATGGCTGCAGGCTGCAGTGGGCCAGCGGCTCTGGGAGTGTGGGCAGGTACGGCGCGTGACCTCATGATGCACATGACGTCGGCAACCGCTGCGCCACCCCAGGACCCAGCGCTCCAGGCAGCAGCCTGATCAGTCTATTGGTTGATCAGGCCCTGACGATATGTAACTGAACAACGCATCGTGACCTGCGGGGACCCGGCATCGTCAAGTGTATACACACTTGCCGATGCTCGCAGGGATGATTGAGGGTGTGGTGGGGAGGAGGGGGCATGGTACAAAAGATCTGAGGCTGTCGCTAGCAGACCACAGGTGTGGCATCATTATCGTTCATACACATGGAACGATGTAAATGATGTGTCATTCCGATCGATTGGGAACGCCCACATCGTGGAAATAATCATTCCGTGTGTATGCACCTTAATATTTATCAAAGATGATTTATTTCACATATTTATTTAATAACCATATTGTCTCTGATTCTGAGGTGGATGCTAATGAATGAGCTCATGCAACTTTTTGTGGAGTCACCGCGGCGCTAAGATGCAAATGCTGGTTTCAACTTTTCCATTGTTTACTAGCATGCAATGAACTGTGCAAGTTCTGAGATACCCACTGCCAATGCCAGTGTACAGTGCAATTCCGCTGAGCACTCCCCCATTGAAGTGCATCATCAAAACTTGCACCAGCCTATGACAGACGCAGTGTCTCCTTCCGAAATACCTCAAAACATGGCCTCTGTAACTGGATCCACATTTGGGAATGCAGCCGTGTTCAATAACACGTCCGAGACACTTCTATTACAAGCCCATAAGACACACTTTTTTTCATTCAAAAAGAATCAAAAATATATAGATACAACTGACGCATTTTGCCCACCAATCTTTGGGCTTCATTTCTTTTATAAATCCCACAGATCAGATTCAGAATCAGCTTTATTGGCCAGGAATACTTGCGTATACTAGGAATTTGTCTTCGGTTTGCTATACAACAGCCAAGTAGGTAACAGATAAGCAGGTGTGGGGAGGAGGGGGGGCAAGTAAAGTCATACAGATAGAGATATAGTGTAGGGACACAAGGGAGTTACATGTACATCTAGTCAGTCAATGTTCAGGAGTTCAGCACGCGGACCGCTTGGAGAAAGAAACTTTTGAGGCTTCTAGTGGAACGGCGGGGACGGCCCTGTAACGCCTGCCTGAAGGAAGTAAGTTAAACATGCTGTGGCCAGGGTGTTGCTGGTCCTTTACTATCTTCGTTGCCCGCTTTTTAGCTCTGGACAAGTACAGGTCCTGGACTGATGGTGGGTGAAATGTGTCAGAGGCAGTTACACTATTGCTAGTGGCGATCGGATCATCTCCATTGGGACCAACTTCCCTTATACATCTGCAAAGGGAGACCGCAGTAACACAGGGAGCTGCAGCTGGTAAAGTACCTGTCAAACAGCTCAGGCAGGAGAGGTAATTAAATATCACAGACTGCAGCAGAGACCTACAGTAACTGCAGTGTCTCAGGAGCTGACCACTATACCTTACGGCTGGACAGAGACGGAATAAAATCAACTTACAGAACAGATACAGTAGCATCAAAGAACCATGGTTCCACTATTGGCATCCGCACGAAAAAAGCTGTAAGGATTTACCAACAGTTATACCTACCAGAGGCTGGATTATCAAAAGGTGTTACTCACCCGCAGTGCTGTAAAGAAATATCAAAACTTTCCAGCAGCCACCTGCTTGCACATTATACTGTATCTAATAGGGACACAGCCGCACAAGCGGCAGGTATTGTATCATATCTTATACTGTACATCTTATAGTATAATGAATTTCTGCATATCAGTGGCTAATTTTTTTTATTGCAATTGCATTAATTCTTATGGATATTTTTATTGAAAAAATAAATTTTAGATAAATATCTTTGCTTGTTGGGTATTAAGAAATGTATTCAGTCACATTTGTATAACGTATAACATCGCTGGTCCTTTGTACATTTGTGTGTGTATGCTTAAGTATATAATATAATAAATAATTTTATTTATATAGTGCTCTTTCTCCAATAGTACTGAAGGCGCTTAACAGATACATAACATAATATAGTACAGAAAATAATGAAGTACATTTTCATAAAATACAGAAGCATAAAGATACTAAAGGGGACATTATGGAAATGCTTGAGTAAACAGGAAAGTCTTGAGTCTACTTTTGAAGGTTTCTATAGTTGGGGCCTCTCGCACTGTGCGGAGAAGTGAGTTCCATAAAGTCGGAGCCGCATGACTAAAAGCTCGACCCCCAGATGAATTACGGGAGATTCTAGGTACTGCTAAAAGTCCTTCATCTACAGATCGCAGTAATTGAGTGGGGCAGTATGGGGTCAGGAGCTGCTTCAGGTACCTTGGGCCCTGGTCATGTAATGCTTTGAAACTCAGTAAGCCAATCTTGAAGATGATTAGCCATTTTACAGGCAGCCAGTGAAGTGAGTAGAGGATGGGTGTTATGTGGCTAGAACGGGGCTGGTTGGTTAACAGCCTGGCAGCTGTGTTTTGCACTAGCTGTAAGCGTTGCAATTCTTTTGCTGGGAGACCAAGGTAGAGGGCATTACAGTAGTCTAATCGAGATGAAACAAATGCATGTATGACTTTTGGCATATCATCTGAGGGAATTAGGTGCTTGATTATGGCACTGTTCCTCAGGTGAAAGAATGAGGATTTAATTGTGGCTGATATCTGATGTTTAAGTGTCAAGCCACCATCCAGGACAATGCCAAGATTTTGCACACAATCAGTGGTCTGTAATTCTAAATCCCCGAGTGTAAGTCCAGTTGGTTGGCTATGCTGCAGTCTTGTCCTATGATGTTGCGGTCGTATCACAAGGACCTCTGTTTTATCCGGGTTCAGTGACAGCCAACTGGCGCTCATCCACTCCTGGAGCTCAGCTAGACAACCGTTTAGGGTTGCTATTGGGTTATCAGTGCCCGGAGCAAAGGACAAGTACAGTTGTGTATCATCTGCATAGCAGTGGTAGACCAGGCCATGGCGCCTGATTATTTCACCCAACGGGAGCATGTATACTGCAAAAAGCATGGGGGATAGTATAGAACCTTGTGGGACACCACATGGCAATGGCACTGATGGTGATGAGTATACTCCAGACGATACTCTCTGTGACCTGCCTGTGAGAAATGATTTGAACCAGCTTAGGACTGTGCCATCCAGATCACAGAAATGTATCAGTCGCTCAAGCAGAAGCCCATGGTCCACGGTATCAAATGCTGCAGAGAGTTCCATAAGGATTAATATTGAACAGTCACCTCTGTCTCTTGCCATCAGAAGATCATTTAACACACACACCAGTGCTGTTTCAGTGCTATGTCTTCTCCTGAATCCTGATTGGAATGGATCAAAATATCATGGGTTGTCAGGCGGGTTTCCAGTTCATTTGCAACCACTTTCTCAATAACCTTTCCTAGGAAAGGAAGGTTTGATAACGGTCTGTAGTTGGTCATGCAGTCAGGATCTAAATTAGGTTTTTTATGAAGCAGTCTAACAATTGCTTCCTTTAGGGGTGCAGGAAAAATGCCTGCCTGCAAAGAGCATTGAACAATTTTTGCAAAGACAGGACCAATTATATCCATACAACCTATTAGAAGCTTGGTTGGGGCCGGGTCCAGATCACAGGTGGTGGGACGCAAAATCCGAGCAATGTCAGCAGTGTCCTTTACATTCACTGGGTCAAATCTGGTCCATGAAGGCAGGTGGCTTATATTGGCAGGCTTTGTAGTTTGGCACTCCTTTGATGGCATTGTGGAGATTCCAGCCCAGATGGTGGATATTTTATCGGCAAAGAAGTTTGCAAACTCATTGCATCTTGCCTGGGAGAGGGTTTCATCAGTCTGCAGGCATGCTGGCTTGCAAAGCATCTCCACTGTGCGGAAAAGTTGAGCTGGCCTATTGTTTGCTGCCGTGATCTCATTTGACAGGAACTGTGATTTCTTACGAGTGATTGTTGATTGATATTCTTCATTATGCTTTATTAGTTTTATTTTGTCATCCACCAGGTCAGTCTTCCTCCATCGTCTTTCCAGTCTACGCCCCCTTTTCTTGAGCTCACTAACACTGTTGTCGAACCATGGAGCTTGACATTGTGGTTTACGAGGTCTTATACGCACAGGGGCGATAATATCAATTGCAGCCATAACATCCCTATTATAATAACAGACTAGGGAACAGGTATCTTCACAGGCACCCAGTATAGCAGAGAGATCCAGATTTGCTGCTAGAGCCTTGGGAGTCATACCCCTCCTTGGATGATACCTGGTCAACTCCATGGGCAGAGATCTTATTTAAAGGGTTGCAACTGAGAACCAAAGGGAGTGGTGGTCTGACCAGATGACTGAGGTTATTTTTAGGTCAGTGACTTCTAATCCAATCTGAAAGACAAGATCGAGAGTGTGACCACTTTTATGTGTGGCAGAAGGAATGACCTGTGTGAAGCCCAGACCATTCATTGTGCACAGGAGGTCTTGGCCAAGGCGTGAGAGCTCATCATCCATCCACTCATGCATTGAAATCCCCGAGGTTGAGCCATCTTTGATGTTCCAGAACCAGGCCAGCAACGGTGTCTGCAATTTATTGTAGAAATATCTTTCCATCTCCAGGGGGCCGGTAAATGATAAGTACTCTGAAACCTAATCCTGTCGAACTCCGGGCAGCAATGCACTCGAATGAGCAAATAATTTCAATAGGGTGGACCCTAAGTTTAAGTTCCTTTTTGAAGCAGATAGCCACACCGCCACCCTTACGGTCCAGTCTTGGGTTGTGGATGACAGAGTAGTTTGTTGGGATCGCAGCCTCCAATATAGGTGCTGCATTTTCATCTAGCAAGGTCTCTGTAATACAGGCTAGATCTGCAGATTCAATAAGGTCAGCAATTGTTGCAGTCTTGTTTCTTATAGATCAGGCATTACAAAGGACTGACCTGATTGGGCATACCAGAGGGCCTTCAGTTTTCTTTATGTTAAGTGCAGGAGCTCTGGGTATGGGGGTCACAAAGCGAGAGTTGACAGTTCTGTTCTTCCAAACACAGGGCCATCTTTTGGGTATCACTTCTATATGATTGTTCTTTGAGTATGGGGGTGAGCAGGTGGGCAAAGGACTTAGGTGATTAACGGGGGAAATACATTTTCGACCTGCTCGCTTACCAGGAATGCGCCTGTGTTTTCTTTTTAAAATGCCAAGGGATTGGAGAATAGAAGCCTGTGATGGTGTGATAGGACCTGCAGAACGTGGTGGGCGGAGTGAAAGAATGAAGCTGGAGGAATACGTATACAATGGGTCATCAATGACCGATTACTATAAGTATGAGCTGCATATGTTAATGAGAGAGGGAGAGAAAGCAGTGTTTTTGTTTTTTATTTTTCCCTGTTTGTGTTTTGTTTTCCCCAATTCGGTTTGTGATCCAAAATTATAATAAGTTTATGAACAGAATTATTGCTATAACTTATTGGGTATATTTGAAGCAAGTGATAAATAAAATAACTGCTGATTTAGTCAATTATCCAAGGATAGGCAGTCTTGTGGAAAGGTGTTAGAAGCCAATTCCAATTGTCTAGGTGTGAAAAGTCTCAGTGTGAGAGGTCTTTGAAGTAGATTTCTTGTGGGGGTTGTGATAACTTGTCCTGGGAAATGGATCCTGCAATTTGAAACAGTGAGCCTTCAGCAATTCAGAGCCTGAATATACTGATATTAGTTATTTAATGCAATAAGGCAGTTATTTATTGCTCAGAGAACAGAGGTGGATGATGTCTAAGTGAGGGGCTAGATGGAGTCAAAGATAAATTGTAGTCCACAGTACCTTATCTGTGACGTCCAATGCAGAGTACAGTAGCTGCCAAACTGAAGTACTTCTCAGTGGAGGTATGCAGAGGATTTAATCCAGGATTTTATATATATATATATATATATATATATATATTTCTTTTTGTGTTTATAGATGGAACAATTTTGCTTTAAGACTATACTGGACTAAAGCAGTTGGATTATAGAAACATAGGTACAATATTTTTTCAAAGAACATAATACATAAAGAGATATATATTTAGCACCGGATGTAGCACTGTACACACTTGTGTCTATGCTGCAATCTTTTTTTTTTAAATTAGCTTCAGCCCACCTCTCAGTCACTTCACAGGAATGCCAATGGTTTTGTGTAGAGATGAGCGCCTGAAATTTTTCGGGTTTTGTGTTTTGGTTTTGGGTTCGGTTCCGCGGCCGTGTTTTGGGTTCGAACGCGTTTTGGCAAAACCTCACCGAATTTTTTTTGTCGGATTCGGGTGTGTTTTGGATTCGGGTGTTTTTTTCAAAAAACACTAAAAAACAGCTTAAATCATAGAATTTGGGGGTCATTTTGATCCCAAAGTATTATTAACCTCAAAAACCATAATTTACACTCATTTTCAGTCTATTCTGAATACCTCACACCTCACAATATTATTTTTAGTCCTAAAATTTGCACCGAGGTCGCTGTGTGAGTAAGATAAGCGACCCTAGTGGCCGACACAAACACCGGGCCCATCTAGGAGTGGCACTGCAGTGTCACGCAGGATGTCCCTTCCAAAAAACCCTCCCCAAACAGCACATGACGCAAAGAAAAAAAGAGGCGCAATGAGGTAGCTGTGTGAGTAAGATTAGCGACCCTAGTGGCCGACACAAACACCGGGCCCATCTAGGAGTGGCACTGCAGTGTCACGCAGGATGTCCCTTCCAAAAAACCCTCCCCAATCAGCACATGATGCAAAGAAAAAGAAAAGAAAAAAGAGGTGCAAGATGGAATTGTCCTTGGGCCCTCCCACCCACCCTTATGTTGTATAAACAAAACAGGACATGCACACTTTAACCAACCCATCATTTCAGTGACAGGGTCTGCCACACGACTGTGACTGATATGACGGGTTGGTTTGGACCCCCCCCAAAAAAGAAGCAATTAATCTCTCCTTGCACAAACTGGCTCTACAGAGGCAAGATGTCCACCTCATCTTCACCCTCCGATATATCACCGTGTACATCCCCCTCCTCACAGATTATCAATTCGTCCCCACTGGAATCCACCATCTCAGCTCCCTGTGTACTTTGTGGAGGCAATTGCTGCTGGTCAATGTCTCCGCGGAGGAATTGATTATAATTCATTTTAATGAACATCATCTTCTCCACATTTTCTGGATGTAACCTCGTACGCCGATTGCTGACAAGGTGAGCGGCGGCACTAAACACTCTTTCGGAGTACACACTTGTGGGAGGGCAACTTAGGTAGAATAAAGCCAGTTTGTGCAAGGGCCTCCAAATTGCCTCTTTTTCCTGCCAGTATAAGTACGGACTGTGTGACGTGCCTACTTGGATGCGGTCACTCATATAATCCTCCACCATTCTATCAATGTTGAGAGAATCATATGCAGTGACAGTAGACGACATGTCCGTAATCGTTGTCAGGTCCTTCAGTCCGGACCAGATGTCAGCATCAGCAGTCGCTCCAGACTGCCCTGCATCACCGCCAGCGGGTGGGCTCGGAATTCTGAGCCTTTTCCTCGCACCCCCAGTTGCGGGAGAATGTGAAGGAGGAGATGTTGACAGGTCGCGTTCCGCTTGACTTGACAATTTTGTCACCAGCAGGTCTTTCAACCCCAGCAGACCTGTGTCTGCCGGAAAGAGAGATCCAAGGTAGGCTTTAAATCTAGGATCGAGCACGGTGGCCAAAATGTAGTGCTCTGATTTCAACAGATTGACCACCCGTGAATCCTTGTTAAGCGAATTAAGGGCTGCATCCACAAGTCCCACATGCCTAGCGGAATCGCTCCCTTTTAGCTCCTTCTTCAATGCCTCCAGCTTCTTCTGCAAAAGCCTGATGAGGGGAATGACCTGACTCAGGCTGGCAGTGTCTGAACTGACTTCACGTGTGGCAAGTTCAAAGGGCATCAGAACCTTGCACAACGTTGAAATCATTCTCCACTGCACTTGAGACAGGTGCATTCCACCTACTATATCGTGCTCAATTGTATAGGCTTGAATGGCCTTTTGCTGCTCCTCCAACCTCTGAAGCATATAGAGGGTTGAATTCCACCTCGTTACCACTTCTTGCTTCAGATGATGGCAGGGCAGGTTCAGTAGTTTTTGGTGGTGCTCCAGTCTTCTGTACGTGGTGCCTGTACGCCGAAAGTGTCCCGCAATTTTTCTGGCCACCGACAGCATCTCTTGCACGCCCCTGTCGTTTTTTAAAAAATTCTGCACCACCAAATTCAAGGTATGTGCAAAACATGGGACGTGCTGGAATTTGCCCATATTTAATGCACACACAATATTGCTGGCGTTGTCCGATGCCACAAATCCACAGGAGAGTCCAATTGGGGTAAGCCATTCCGCGATGATCTTCCTCAGTTGCCGTAAGAGGTTTTCAGCTGTGTGCGTATTCTGGAAAGCGGTGATACAAAGCGTAGCCTGCCTAGGAAAGAGTTGGCGTTTGCGAGATGCTGCTACTGGTGCCGCCGCTGCTGTTCTTGCGGCGGGAGTCCATACATCTACCCAGTGGGCTGTCACAGTCATATAGTCCTGACCCTGCCCTGCTCCACTTGTCCACATGTCCGTGGTTAAGTGGACATTGGGTACAACTGCATTTTTTAGGACACTGGTGAGTCTTTTTCTGACGTCCGTGTACATTCTCGGTATCGCCTGCCTAGAGAAGTGGAACCTAGATGGTATTTGGTAACGGGGGCACACTGCCTCAATAAATTGTCTAGTTCCCTGTGAACTAACGGCGGATACCGGACGCACGTCTAACACCAACATAGTTGTCAAGGACTCAGTTATCCGCTTTGCAGTAGGATGACTGCTGTGATATTTCATCTTCCTCGCAAAGGACTGTTGAACAGTCAATTGCTTACTGGAAGTAGTACAAGTGGGCTTACGACTTCCCCTCTGGGATGACCATCGACTCCCAGCGGCAACAACAGCAGCGCCAGCAGCAGTAGGCGTTACACGCAAGGATGCATCGGAGGAATCCCAGGCAGGAGAGGACTCGTCAGAATTGCCAGTGACATGGCCTGCAGGACTATTGGCATTCCTGGGGAAGGAGGAAATTGACACTGAGGGAGTTGGTGGGGTGGTTTGCGTGAGCTTGGTTACAAGAGGAAGGGATTTACTGGTCAGTGGACTGCTTCCGCTGTCACCCAAAGTTTTTGAACTTGTCACTGACTTATTATGAATGCGCTGCAGGTGACGTATAAGGGAGGATGTTCCGAGGTGGTTAACGTCCTTACCCCTACTTATTACAGCTTGACAAAGGGAACACACGGCTTGACACCTGTTGTCCGCATTTCTGGTGAAATACCTCCACACCGAAGAGCTGATTTTTTTGGTATTTTCACCTGGCATGTCAACGGCCATATTCCTCCCACGGACAACAGGTGTCTCCCCGGGTGCCTGACTTAAACAAACCACCTCACCATCAGAATCCTCCTGGTCAATTTCCTCCCCAGCGCCAGCAACACCCATATCCTCCTCATCCTGGTGTACTTCAACACTGACATCTTCAATCTGACTATCAGGAACTGGACTGCGGGTGCTCCTTCCAGCACTTGCAGGGGGCGTGCAAATGGTGGAAGGCGCATGCTCTTCACGTCCAGTGTTGGGAAGGTCAGGCATCGCAACCGACACAATTGGACTCTCCTTGTGGATTTGGGATTTCGAAGAATGCACAGTTCTTTGCTGTGCTGCTTTTGCCAGCTTGAGTCTTTTCATTTTTCTAGCGAGAGGCTGAGTGCTTCCATCCTCATGTGAAGCTGAACCACTAGCCATGAACATAGGCCAGGGCCTCAGCCGTTCCTTGCCACTCCGTGTGGTAAATGGCATATTGGCAAGTTTACGCTTCTCCTCCGACAATTTTATTTTAGGTTTTGGAGTCCTTTTTTTACTGATATTTGGTGTTTTGGATTTGACATGCTCTGTACTATGACATTGGGCATCGGCCTTGGCAGACGACGTTGCTGGCATTTCATCGTCTCGGCCATGACTAGTGGCAGCAGCTTCAGCACGAGGTGGAAGTGGATCTTGATCTTTCCCTAATTTTGGAACCTCAACATTTTTGTTCTCCATATTTTAATAGGCACAACTAAAAGGCACCTCAGGTAAACAATGGAGATGGATGGATTGGATACTAGTATACAATTATGGACGGGCTGCCGAGTGCCGACACAGAGGTAGCCACAGCCGTGAACTACCGCACTGTACTGTGTCTGCTGCTAATATATAGACTGGTTGATAAAGAGATAGTATACTCGTAACTAGTATGTATGTATAAAGAAAGAAAAAAAAAACACGGTTAGGTGGTATATACAATTATGGACGGGCTGCCGAGTGCCGACACAGAGGTAGCCACAGCCGTGAACTACCGCACTGTACTGTGTCTGCTGCTAATATATAGACTGGTTGATAAAGAGATAGTATACTCGTAACTAGTATGTATGTATAAAGAAAGAAAAAAAAACCACGGTTAGGTGGTATATACAATTATGGACGGGCTGCCGAGTGCCGACACAGAGGTAGCCACAGCCGTGAACTACCGCACTGTACTGTGTCTGCTGCTAATATATAGACTGGTTGATAAAGAGATAGTATACTCGTAACTAGTATGTATGTATAAAGAAAGAAAAAAAAACCACGGTTAGGTGGTATATACAATTATGGACGGGCTGCCGAGTGCCGACACAGAGGTAGCCACAGCCGTGAACTACCGCACTGTACTGTGTCTGCTGCTAATATATAGACTGGTTGATAAAGAGATAGTATACTCGTAACTAGTATGTATGTATAAAGAAAGAAAAAAAAACCACGGTTAGGTGGTATATACAATTATGGACGGGCTGCCGAGTGCCGACACAGAGGTAGCCACAGCCGTGAACTACCGCACTGTACTGTGTCTGCTGCTAATATATAGACTGGTTGATAAAGAGATAGTATACTCGTAACTAGTATGTATGTATAAAGAAAGAAAAAAAAACCACGGTTAGGTGGTATATACAATTATGGACGGGCTGCCGAGTGCCGACACAGAGGTAGCCACAGCCGTGAACTACCGCACTGTACTGTGTCTGCTGCTAATATATAGACTGGTTGATAAAGAGATAGTATACTCGTAACTAGTATGTATGTATAAAGAAAGAAAAAAAAACCACGGTTAGGTGGTATATACAATTATGGACGGGCTGCCGAGTGCCGACACAGAGGTAGCCACAGCCGTGAACTACCGCACTGTACTGTGTCTGCTGCTAATATATAGACTGGTTGATAAAGAGATAGTATACTCGTAACTAGTATGTATGTATAAAGAAAGAAAAAAAAAACCACGGTTAGGTGGTATATACAATTATGGACGGGCTGCCGAGTGCCGACAGAGGTAGCCACAGCCGTGAACTACCGCACTGTACTGTGTCTGCTGCTAATATATAGACTGGTTGATAAAGAGATAGTATACTCGTAACTAGTATGTATGTATAAAGAAAGAAAAAAAAACCACGGTTAGGTGGTATATACAATTATGGACGGGCTGCCGAGTGCCGACACAGAGGTAGCCACAGCCGTGAACTACCGCACTGTACTGTGTCTGCTGCTAATATAGACTGGTTGATAAAGAGATAGTATACTCGTAACTAGTATGTATGTATAAAGAAAGAAAAAAAAACCACGGTTAGGTGGTATATACAATTATGGATGGGCTGCCGAGTGCCGACATAGAGGTAGCCACAGCCGTGAACTACCGCACTGTACTGTGTCTGCTGCTAATATAGACTGGTTGATAAAGAGATAGTATACTACTAATATTATATATACTGGTGGTCAGGTCACTGGTCACTAGTCACACTGGCAGTGGCACTCCTGCAGCAAAAGTGTGCACTGTTTAATTTTAATATAATATTATGTACTCCTGGCTCCTGCTATAACCTATAACTGGCACTGCAGTAGTGCTCCCCAGTCTCCCCCACAATTATAAGCTGTGTGAGCTGAGCAGTCAGACAGATATATAATATATATAGATGATGCAGCACACTGGCCTGAGCCTGAGCAGTGCACACAGATATGGTATGTGACTGACTGAGTCACTGTGTGTATCGCTTTTTTCAGGCAGAGAACGGATATATTAAATAAACTGCACTGTGTGTCTGGTGGTCACTCACTATATAATATATTATGTACTCCTGGCTCCTGCTATAACCTATAACTGGCACTGCAGTAGTGCTCCCCAGTCTCCCCCACAATTATAAGCTGTGTGAGCTGAGCAGTCAGACAGATATATATAATATTATATATAGATAATAGATGATGCAGCACACTGGCCTGAGCCTGAGCAGTGCACACAGATATGGTATGTGACTGAGTCACTGTGTGCTGTGTATCGCTTTTTTCAGGCAGAGAACGGATTATAAATAAAACTGGTGGTCACTATCAGCAAAACTCTGCACTGTACTGAGTACTCCTAATGCTCCCCAAAATTAGTAAATCAAGTGTCTCTCTAATCTATTCTAAACGGAGAGGACGCCAGCCACGTCCTCTCCCTATCAATCTCAATGCACGTGTGAAAATGGCGGCGACGCGCGGCTCCTTATATAGAATCCGAGTCTCACGATAGAATCCGAGCCTCGCGAGAATCCGACAGCGTCATGATGACGTTCGGGCGCGCTCGGGTTAACCGAGCAAGGCGGGAAGATCCGAGTCGCTCGGACCCGTGAAAAAAAACATGAAGTTCTGGCGGGTTCGGATTCAGAGAAACCGAACCCGCTCATCTCTAGTTTTGTGCCACCAGTTCTAAAGCCAGGGATTTCATATTCAACAGTGGTCTCGGGGGACAGTCCGGTTCATGTACAGTATGTGTACAGGAGTTTTAAGGACTGTCACATGTTTGCACTTTGACTATGGTCAGAGGCAGTAACTTCATTCACCTTGATTGTATCACATTAGTGTCAGTACTGGGATTGCGCACATCACCAATTACTGTTGTAGTGACGGCAGAGCTGAAAATTATAATTACGCTGAATATTCTAGCCCTCTTCTCACTCTACTATACACTTATCTTTTCTGCCATCATCTGTGGTAAATTAATAAGTCACAGGTCTCCTTACACACTATCACAATTGCACAGGCTCTGACTCTGCTTCTAGCAAACAATAACAGTTATTGGCCCTCATTCCGAGTTGTTCGCTCACTAGCAGATTTTAGCAGCATTGCACACACTAGGCCGCCGCCCTCTGGGAGTGTATCTTCGCTTAGCAGAATTGCGAACGAAAGATTAGCAGAATTGTGAATAGAAAATTCTCAGCAGTTTCTGAGTAGCTCGAGACTTACTCCTACACTGCGATCAGCTCAGCCCGTTTCGGTCCTGGTTTGACGTCACAAACACGCCCTGCGTTCGGCCAGCCACTCTACCGTTTCTTCAGACACTCCTGCGTTTTATCCTGGCATGCCTGCGTTTTTCCGCACACTCCCAGAAAACGGTCAGTTTCCACCCAGAAACACCCACTTCCTGTCAATCACACTCCGATCACTTCAACGATGAAAATTCTTTGTTCGGACGTGAGTAAATCTACTAAGTTTTGTGCTAAAATACTTAGCGCATGCACACTGCGTACCATGCACAAGCGCATTTTTGCCTTAATCGCTCCGTTGCGAAACTCGGCAACGAGCAAACAACTCGAAATGACCCCCATTGGGCCTTATTAAGGTTTGTTAGCAAACCAAAAAAGTTAGCAATTGGGAAAAAACATGTAGCACTGCAGGTGGGGGAGATTTAACATGTGCACAGAGAGTTAGATTTGGGTGGGGTGCATTCAAACTGAAATCTAAATTGCAGTGTAGAAATGAAGGAGCCAGTATTTACCCTGCACAGAAACAATATAACCCACTCAAATCCAAATCACTCTGCACATGTTACATCTGCCCCATCTGCAGTGCAACATGGTTTTGCCCAATTGCTAACTTTTTTGATTTGCTAACAAACCTGAATAACCCCCATAGTGTACACTTTATCACAACTTGACTTTGTGACACAAACCTCTATGCGGTTAGCTGGTCCCCCCCTGCTCCTATCAACAAATAATAGATGTAGCATAACATAAGCGATCTAATAGCTCTTCGGAGAATGGGTTCTGAAGCATACGTGCAATAGGATAATACAAATACCTTTATTTGCAAAAACAAAAGTGCACGGTTTACTGACAGAAAGAGAAAAAGGTTACAAATGACATAGATAAACATATTAGTATCAAATAAAAAGGAAACAGAATAGTATACAGCCTATTCTGGGCTGGGGGAATAGCAGAACATGATGGTGCTATCTCTTAGATTGATTCCTAAATTCTGGCCCAGAACAAAAGATACCCATACCTGTTGTCCCCTGTGCGCCCACCCCATAGATGGTGTCATAACTAAGTCTCTCATGATTGGATGGCTTATAAATTAACTTAGGGTGCCTACTAGACCTACCCAAGTAAATTTTAGTCTTAAGTACAAACAATTGTATATAACTTTGCCAGTGTAATAACTACATGAAATATAGAATGTTCCCATTAATCTCCATTATTTAAGGTATATTATGAGTGTAAATGAGCTTATAATGTGTGATTGGTTAAAAACCTAATTTCTCTGATACCATAAGTCCTACTGATTTCCAAATCACACCGAATCCGTGTATAGACTTCTGTTATATTCTATGATGTTAGGAAGCTACTATTATAGAAATACAGGTTGAGTATCCCTTATCCAAAATGCTTGGGACCAGAGGTATTTTGGATATCGGATTTTTCCGTATTTTGGAATAACTGCATACCATAATGAGATATCATGGCGATGGGACCCAAGTCTAAGCACAGAATGCATTTATGTTACATATACACCTTATTCACACAGCCTGAAGGTCATTTTAGCCAATATTTTTTTATAACTTTGTGCATTAAACAAAGTGTGTCTACATTCCCACAATTTATTTATGTTTCATATACATCTTATGCACACAGCCTGAAGGTCATTTAATACAATATATTTAATAACTTTGAGTATTAAACAAAGTTTGTGTACATTGAGCCATCAAAAAACAAAGGTTTCACTATCTCAGTCTCACTCAAAAAAGTCCGTATTTCGGAATATCTGGATATGGGATACTCAACCCGTATTAAGTTTACTTCAAAAGAGATAACATATAGTTTTACCCTTGTTTTGTTTTTTTATTTCTTTTTATTCAAGAGTTCTCAACAAGTACATAACACAATTTGTTGTCTACTTATGTTACATATATTTCTACTATTCAACTGTTACATTGTTTTATTTCATCATTATGTTAATGTTTATAATACACAAGACATATTCACATCACACATTTCCCATTCCTTTCTAGCTTTATAATATCTGTCCTTATTAATTCTACTTTGCACCATTTTGTCTGGATTATCTGTGCTTTAAATTGGACAGTCCCTATGCACAAATATGACATTAGTAAGTGCACTACATACACCCTTAACACTAATAAGTTTATATAAATCACAATGTATCTTAATATACACAACATGCTTGGCGTGGAAAATGGCACACAGGCAAAAAAAAAATATCACCCAATATTTCACTATTTCTACCAATAGGACACAATTTAGGTTTTATACAGTACATGGAGGTATCGACAAGATGTTTATTAAATGGAGTAAACAGGGAGTAAAATACATACACCAATTATTAGATAAGGGAGGTGGAAGAGTATACACACTGGAAACTATTAGAGAAAAAATTCCCCTTATTGAAATATCACAATTTTCTTATTTTCTAATCAAGAGTTACATAAACACAATGGCACTGAGAACACAAGAAATTAAGTGAAAAGGGATAGATGACATGCTACTCTGCTGCCCGGGGGTGATAGCCTCCACATCATGGTTATATGGACAGATACGTATTATATTGAATTTAGAAAGAGAAACAACAGGGCTGATGAATTGGAAAGAAGCATTCCCAGATATGGAGATAGATATAATGATAATACAAACAAACAATATGAACAAACAATGTATGCGTCATATACGGAGATTCATCTCAAGATACTACATTATGCCCACATTACTCCCAAAATGAGATACAACATGGGATTAGCCACACACTCTGTTTTAAGTGTAAAGAGATAGGAGCAGACCTATAGCACTGCATGTGGGCATGTAGGGATTTGAAAGAATTTTGGGTAAAGGTATTTAATTATTTAAGCGTAATGCTCAGGAAAACATTAGAGATAATGCCAGAAAGAGCGATATGGAATTACACACCTATTCAGAGTAGAGAGAAGCTGACAGTAGGTGAAAAACAGTGGATAATTAAAGTAATATCAGCAGCCAAAAAACAATACTAGCACATTGGGTAGTAGAACATGCTATAGATATAAACATGCTATAAACTACGGGGTATATTTAATTAAAGTCGGATCCATTCCGACATGTATTTGTCGGAATGGATCCAACAATCCCTATTCAATCCCATCTTAATTCGACTTTTTCAAGACGAATTAAGATGGGACGCAGAGGAGGAGAAGTGGGGCGAGCCGCGGGGGGACAGCCAGCAGGCATACAGGGAAGATCAGCGCTACAGTAGCGCTGCAGCAGGATATCACTCAGCCGCCCGACCTCACGGCAGCTTCCACCAGGGGCAGGGTGCTGGAGCCGGGTGGAAGCTGCCGTGAGGTCGGGTGGCTGAGTGACATCCAGCTGCAATGCTACTGTAGTGCTGATCTCCCTGTATGCCCGCCGGCTGTCCCCCCGTCTCCCTGCGGCACCCCCCTCGCCTTCTCTGGGTCCGCATCTCATTCCGACATCATTTTGATGTCGGACTAAGATGGTCGAAAAGGGGGCCAAAACCTGTCGGTTTTGGCCCCGTTTTCGACATAAACACGTGGATCGGCAGCTATTCCGCCGATCCACGTGCTTTTCGACAAGTCAAATCTATCGACTTATCAAAATTTTTGGGAAAATATTGAATAGGTCGAATCAGGATTCGACCTTAAAAAGTCGAAAAATGCCGTCTTTTCGACAGACGGCAGTTTTCGACTTCAATTGAATATACCCCTAAGATTGATCTGCTTAAAATGGAATGGTTGGAAATGTAACAATATAAAGAACAGAGAGTGAAATCTTTCTTCTCCATATGGCGAGTATGTATACATATATATATATATATATATATATATATATACATACATACATACATACATATATATATAGTCAAACCGCACAAATTAAGGATTTCGTTTTTCCTTTGTTAACTGTGTGCAGTATGACAGCACCTTTTGATAGACTGGTGTCTGCATATTCCTGCCTACCCCTGCTGGTTTTGCAGTAAGTTATCAACATGCACCCATCAACAATAGCTTATGAATCCATGGTCAGTTATTTGGGTCTCCTAGCAACAGGATGTTCTCAGAGATACACAGAAAAAATAGAAAATGCAGGTGCAAACTCTAAACACTAAGAGCACTGACAATCAAAACAATTATAATAAACTCTGCAATTTAACATGGAGTAAAATTCAGGCTCTTAGCAAAATTTGTTTCCAAAAAATATAATCCCACCTACCATGGCCAGGTGACCTCATCAGGTGGGTACTTATCATTCCTAAGGTTCGAGTCCAGAGTACAGAAGCCCCCAGGGCCAGTACAACCAAACTGTCTCAAGAAATCATATTAGTAAGAAGTAGCAATTTCAGTGTTAAAAGTTGTTACATCAATAAGAATTAGCAGCTCAAGGCTAAAAGAGTTACATACATGAGAAGTAGTAATTGAAGGTGTTAAAAAGTGTTGCATTAATGAAAAGCAGTTTAGGTACTAAAAAGTGTTAGTGTTTGTTAGCGCCGGGAGGCGCGCGTCCTGGCCGTTGCTTAGCAGCTGATACACCACGCCTCCTGCTGACCCCCGCCCGGCACCTAGCAATTCGCGGACGCCGGACGCAAAGCCTTCCGGTCCCCTCCCGGCGCCTAGCAACAGGCAGGCTCCGGGCGCTGAGAGCCGCCGGATCACTAACAACGGGGATACCAGAGGCAGACAGCGTTCCCTGTTGCTGGGTAATTAAAGTACTCAGCTGTTTGTGCAGGGACGTGCAGCAGGGCAGCTGCATGGTATTGGTAATTAGGGTTTTTCAGCAGTGATTGGTGCATCACATTTATATTCCCTTCCTGGCCTCTCCCAAATTGCTGGTTATAGTACCTGTATTTGTGAGAACCTGTTAGCTCGTGTGAGAACCTGTCAGCCAGTGAAATGCCTGTGAGTCTGAGACCCTGCCTGATTGATTCCTGATCTGATCCAGCTAGCCGTGAACTCAGGTTTTGGTGTGTAATTTCCACACAGGCACTGTCTTGCCAACATTTCTTTATTATATTGCCCAGCCTCCAATAGCCGCCTTGTCTATACATAAAACCTGAGGGCATCTGAGTACAGGGCAGACCTAATCTGCCATGGAAAGGCGGCTGCTATAGGTGAAGTCTTTGTCTGCTGAAGGCTAAAAGACTGTTGGGCAGGGGTAATTGCGTGAGTGTCACCAGGAACCATCAGCTCCTGTACACTGCACACTGTAGTCCACGTAACAGTGTTACAATAATGATGGCCCAAAGCAGTAAAACCAACCCAGTGGGTCCTAGGACCTGAACCCATTTTACTCCTTGTTAAATTGCAGAGTTTATTGTAATTGTTTTGAGTGCCAGTGTTCTTAGTGTTGAATGTGCACCTGCATTTTTTCTTATTTCTGTGCGGCATTACAAGTCTCAGCATGGTAGCACCTCTTATTATATTTAGAATGAGGGTGTGCAATCAAGCCCCCCCCTCTCTACAGTATATATTTTATATTGTGTACATGTGTGTACACTTGAAGGGGGAGACTCCTACAGTTTGGCCCAGAGTGCGTATGAATGCAACTACAGGTTGAGTATCCCTTATCCAAAATGCTTGGGACCAGAGGTATTTTGGATATCGGATTTTTCCGTATTTTGGAATAATTAGATACCATAATGAGATATCATGGTGATGGAACATTAATCTAAGCACAGAATGCATTTATGTTTTATATACACCTTATACACACAGCCTGAAGGTAATTTTATCCAATATTTTTTATAACTTTGTGCATTAAACATAGTGTGTCTACATTCACACAATTCATTTATGTTTCATATACACCTTATATACACATCCTGAAGGTCATTTAATACAATATTATTAATAACTTTGTGTATTAAACAAAGTTTGGGTACATTGAGCCATCAAAAAACAAAGATTTCACTATCTCACTCTCACTCAAAAAAGTCCGTATTTCGGAATATTCCGTATTTCGGAATATTTGGATATGGGATACTCAACCTGTATTTGCGTGATAAGGATACAGCTTAGATCTGTGGCTCTCAAAGTAGCCAGAATTGCCACTTTTCTTTTTGTGTATGTGTGTGTTGGGAAGGGTGTGTGTGTGTTGGGAAGAGTGTGTGTGTGTGTGTGGGGGGGGGGGGGGGGGAGTGTGTTTACCATAGGGGCTGACTGTTTTTAAAAAAAATGTATTTACATTAATTGTTTCTGTCATGCATCTCAATGGGTTTAGGTGCTGGAGATGATTGTATGCAGAGGCGTCACCGGGTGTGGTGACACCCGTAGCGCACTCTGTATTATCACCCCCCCTTCAGCCCGCTGGAGTCGCGGGCATCCGAAAAGGGGGCGTGGCCTAATTGAAAAGGGGGTGTGGCCTCGCAGACCTTTTCTCCTTCTTTCCGGGGGCATGTCCAGCTTCCCCGAAGATGCTGGCTGCCCCCGGAGACTGGTCAGCTTGCAGTGCCGGCTCTTATCTGTGACAGGAGCCGAGTGCTGCAGATTATCTCACTGCAGCACTTGGCTCCTGTCACTACAGAAGAGCTGGCACTTTGGTGTCACCCGTTCTGAGGGGGACACCCGGGTGCGGGTCGCACCCCCCGCACCTGCCTTCTGACGCCACTGCTTGTATGGAACCTAGAAAAAGTTTTGTTGCCACTGGTTTCAATGTTAACTTGATAAGAGTAGCTTGCTAACATCATTGTGAATGTTGGGGGTAATTCATAGTTGATCGCTGAAGCAAATTTGTTATCAGTTCTGCAAAACCATGTGCACTGCAGGTGTGGCAGATATGACATTTGCAGAAAGAGTTACAGTAGATTTGGATGGGTTGTCTTGTTTCTGTGCAGGGTAAATACTGGATGCTTTATTTTTACACTGCAATTTAGATTTCAGTTTGAAAACACCCCACCCAAATCTAACTCTCTCTGCACATGTTATATCTGCCCCCCCTGCAGTGAACATGGGTGGTCATTCCGAGTTGTTCGCTAATTTTTACGTTCGCACAAGGCAAAAGCAAAACTGCAAACACGTTGCAAAATTGCGAACATACGCCCACAACGCAATTTTGCAATCACGTACGCAGCAATACACAAAGTAGGCGTATGCCAAATGGCACTGCAAAAATGCGATCCTAACGCATTTCTACAAGCTGCATTGTAAACATCACACCTCATCGCACATGTGCACAACCTTCGCAATATTGCACATGATTTTGCTAAAAAACGCACAGCAATGTTTTTTTTTTTTAACCACCTTTGAGTTCTAACTCTTCAACCCTTCCTCAATTAAGATTCAAATTAGTGTAATGATTTATAATGGTCTTGACCAATTAAGTCTTCAAAGATAACCCGAAGAACACTTTGTAGGCATAATTGGCCATTAACATTTTGTTTTTAAAATAATTGTTATAGATGTTGTAACTGTGCATTATCCATGCCTGGCCTAATGTTAATTTCCTGATTTTTGTGTTGAGGTGTAGTGTGTGTATAAAGGTGTTTAGATGTATTTCAAAACAATCAGCTCCTAACTGTCATACATCAGTCTGTGTTTTTTTTCTAATGTAAATTACTATTCTTAAGTAAGATGTGTGAAATGGTGAAGGTTACCAATTTCAGGACGCCAATCTGCTGTACCATTGCATTAACCAACACAACACCCGCTTAAATTGAAAAAAATATATATATATATTTTCAGAACAATTTTTGTGGGACTTTTAAGTAATTTTTTTTATAATACAAAATAACAATTTTTTTCTCTAAAAAACTTCTGCAGCTCCTCCACGTCAGCGAGCAAGGCCCTGAGATTGGCATTTATGCGGGCCAGAATGGCACTAATTGTTGTGGGATCTCCAACTGCACCATTTGAAATGAATGGCAAAAAGAAAAATGAATCACTTACATTAAATATTATACAAGCAAGGCTCAAAGCACACTTTAATGGCAAAGTAACTACATCATGGTTGTTTTTTTAATGAAACAGTAGCAGGGCAACACATAATGTACAAGCATGTTCAGCAATGTTAAAAAAAAAAACACGTTCAAAGTGTAGCACACCATGCTGGGTTTTATTCACATCTGGAGTGACCCAAACTTGCCTTTTTGGGGTTGGCCCCGCCTCAGCACACTGCATCTCGACATCTTCGGAAGGACTACATATACTAGCATGCCCACACTCCCTGAAAGCCTGCCTTACTACATAAGGTGAGACAGGTCTTGTTGTTATGTTTTGTCAAACAACATTTTTGAAGTCACACTTTAACAACACATGTCCCCAGACTTGGACTGACACACAGGGTTACAGGGGAAAGCACCAGTGGCCCTAATGTCATGCGTGAACACAAAGCCGGCCTTAGGCATAGGCAAACTAGGCAAATGCCTAGGGCATTTGGTATGCTTAGGGGCACCAGCAGCTTCTGCTGATTAAAATGATATGCGGCATGCCTATATTCTGTGTGTGACTGCGGCTGTATCTGCATACGAAATGCTACGTTGCAGTGTATTCCTGGAGATCACTGTAATGTAGCATTTTGTATGCAGATACAGCCGCAGTCGCACACAGAATATAGGCATACTGCATATCATTTTAATCAGCAGAAGCTGCTTGTGCGTCCTAGCCACATAGTAATGCAAATAAGATGCATTTTCATAAACAAAAGGCGCCCAGCGTTAGCAGAGCTGCCAACTGACTCATGCCAGGCATCTCCTGCAGAACTAGCGATGGTGCTAGGGGGCACCAGCCAAAATCTTGCCTAGGGCATCGTATTGGTTAGGGCCAGCTCTGCGTGAACAGCCTAAGTATCAGGTTCCAGACTGTGCTCTTGACTGTTGCATTTTGGTGGTCCAAAACATTGTCGACCCACACACTGTCGATCTAATGATCCACACCCCTTTACATGTTACACTGTATATTTTAACTTTGTTTTTGGAACACACTATTGGGCAGTCATTTTTTGAGCGCTTTGGCTGGTCGACAGGCTCTGTAGGTCGACATGTGCTAGTTCGACATGTCACAAGCTCAACATGTTATTTATGGATACATGAAAAATGTAAAAAATTTTTGACACTTCACGCGCCACGTGTTCTCCAATTGCAATGGAAATTGCTTACAATGTAAGCAGTAGTGCAGCGAGTCACCTTGTCCTAAGCCTGGCAAACAAATTGAAGCATGCGAGGTGACTGCGCAAAAATTGGGGTACCCAGGCACTCTAAGTAAAAAAGGACAACAACATACCAAAATACCCTCAGGTCTAACTTTTTACCTGACAACCTAGCACATATAAACCCTGTTGTCCTGGCAACCCTGTCAACCTAATGACTGTCGACCTAGAGTTGACATCCTAAACATTTTAGACCTAGACACTGTCTATCTAATGATCCACACACAAATGTAAATGCAACATCCATACCATGATGAAGAAGACAATCAATTATCCGTGGGCCAAGAATGGCCCCAGTACAACACTGCATGTAATTGTAATTGAAGTTAAACTAGCTAACACATACATTTGTAATTGAAAAAAACTTACTATCTTCTTCCACATATCCAGCACCCTCCATCTCCTCAGGGGCCTCTGCTGCCCATTCAGTGGGTGGGGAAGGAGGATGGATTGGGGAAGGAGGCTGGATTGGGGAAGGAGGATGGATGGGTGAGGTGTTTAGAGAGGGTGGGTCTGATTGAGAGGGGGAGGGGGGCTGAGAGGTGGGTTGGTCCAGAGAGGAGGAGGGGGGCTGAGAGGTGGGTTGGGCCAGAGAGGAGGAGGGGGGCTGAGAGGTGGGTTGGTCCAGAGAGGGGGAGTGGGGCTTAGAGGGGGCTTGGGCCAGAGAAGGGGAGGGGGGCTGAAAGGTGGGTTGGTCCAGAGAGGGGGAGTGGGGCTGAAAGGTGGGTTGGTCCAGAGAGGGGGAGTGGGGCTGAGAGGTGGGTTGAGCCAGAGAGGGGGTGTGGGGCTGAGAGGGGGCTTGGGCCAGAGAGGGTGAGGGGGGCTGAGAGGTGGGTTGGGCCAGAGAGGGGGAGGGGGCTGAGATGGAGATTGGGAAAGGGAGGGTGAGGTGGGCTCAGAGGGAGTTTGGGAAAGAGAGGGGGAGGGGTTTTGAGAGGGGGAGGATGCAGATGAAGGGGAGGAATGAATTAGGGGTTGGGGCTGTTGAGGGGGTGATGGTGTTTGGTGTGGGGATGCGGTTGGCAGAGTACGTTCTTCTTCTTCTTCTTCTTCTCGCCTACGCCATTGTGCTTGCCCTAGGAACAAAATTAATAAATACATTTTTACCAAGCATGTTCCATGTTTTTTTTTTTTACTTTATATTATTTCAAATATTTTTAACAAAATGTTTCAAGCCAACAGCCTGTGTTCTGACTCACCACACCACTAAACATTATCCCCTAAGCACTCTGCTTCCCAATCTGTCCTGCAAGCCCTAAGCACACACACTCTGTAAACAGGTTAAGTTTGATATGTATTGGGTACTTTAGTGTAATGCTATGGTGTAATTTGTATAGTGTAATTTTTGTTAGTGCTAATAATCTCAGTTAATTACTCATGTGATTTTGTTAGTGCTAATAATCTCAGTTAATTACTCATGTGAACACATTGTAATGCATTTAACTTACTGCATCTGCGGATTTGCTGGCGCAGCCGCGCCAGCAACTTGGGCTGTCGGTGGCGGAGGTCGCTCCACCGCCGCTCCAACTGGGCTATGGGCTGCCGTGTCCGGGTTCGCATCCGCAATATGCGGCGGACCTCCGCGTAGGCCGCACGCTTGACCCGATTTGGGACGTACGGTCCCGCGCGGCCTACGCGGTGGTCCATAACCGCGGTGAGCACCTACAGCTCGCGGTGGCTGATCGCAGATGCTCGCATGGTGCCTATGGCGTTTTCCTTACATGGGCATATATTTATAGTGTGTGGTCGCATTTCATTGGTTAAATGTCATGGTGTCATCTTTATTTAACTTTATTGATCTGTGTATAATATGTTACATACATTTGTTGTGCCCCCTTTAGTTCGCAACAGCGATTATTCGCAGCAGACGCAGCATCCAAAATAAAAAAAAATTAACACTACAAAACCAGCTTCTACATTTGCTTTATTTTTGGTTTTAGAGTAAATGACAAATAGACATAACTTTCTAAGGATTACATCTCTCTCTCTCTCTCTCTCTCTCTATATATATATATATATATATATATATATATATATATTCGGGATCACTAAAAATGCAAACTTTCCAATATACAATCCACACACACCCACACACACACACATAGACAAAGAGAAAATGCTAAAGACAGAGATAGTTTTATACAGTTAACTCACCACATTTTGCTGGACCAATCAGCTACACAAAGTCACAAAGTTGAGTTATTTTGGGCAGATGTTGTGGCATTTGGTTGGTAAACAGAGCAAAACAAAAGAAGTTTTAAAATAAAAATAAAAAAGTTTTTTAACAAATAAATTTACACTTGCACCACTGCATATAATCAAACAGAATGGAACAGTAATCCCATTGTTGAAAAATAGCACATCTAAATACAGATGTTGAGGATAACAGTACACAAAAAAACAGTTCTCAGGCACTTTTTCAACAACTCAAAACAATAACACACTTGCAAATTAACAAAGCTACAAAAAATGCAAAATAACAAAAAAACATGTAAACACATAAACCAAAAAAAAAAACACAATTTAAAGTATATTACTATCATAACATAAGCATACCTGAAATACTCCTGTACAATTCTAGCCCTTACGGCGTGATCTCGTTGGCTTTCGGACCCGCCATGGAAGGCCCGTCCAACCCCTGGCTCCTCATCCGGCAATTCCTCCGACTGAGGAAGCTCAAGGCAACTCCATACAGCAATGTTATGTAGTATAGCGCACAGGACCACGATTTTACTTACCATCTCCGGCGAATACATGATGTTGCCACCAGTGCGGTGGAGCACACGAAACCTTCCTTTAAAAACCCCAATCGTGCGCTCCACCAGCTGTCTAGTGGCAGTAAGCACGGAATTAAATGCCGACTGTGGCCCTGGCCTGGGTTTGCTGTAAGGAGTCATGAGCCAGGGTGTGCAAGGATATCCACGATCTCCTGTTTAAGATTTTGGGAGAAAAAAAAACTATTAAATGTATTTCGTACAATATGAATGCTATAAAACACCAAAAAAAAAAACACTCACCCAATAGCCATATGTCTTGGCCTTCCATCAATCTTAATCTTTGCCAGATCCCTGATTGCTGAATCATGTGAGTCATGGGAATTCCCAGGGAACGTAGAATTCAGGGACAGGATCTGGAGGGATGGGCCACAAACAACCATGACATTCAGAGAATGAAACCGTTTCCTGTTTCTATATATTTCTTCATTATGTTTTGGTGCAACAATGGCAACATGTTTCCCATCCACAACCCCAATAACGTGTGGGAAGTGACTACCCCCTTACTGAAATTGCCGCTTCACCACAGCCAGGGCACCAGCATCCAAAGGCATTGATATGAACTGCTTCACTCTGGTGAGGAAAGCATTCATGACACGTCGCAGGACCTTACTGAACTGGGCCTGCGACATGCCAACCAGATCACCAACAACATGCTGGAACGATCCTGTGGCCAAAAAATGTAACACAGCAAGGAACTGTGTCAATGCTGGTATTGCTGTAGGATACCTAATTGATTGCTCTAGATCACTCTCTATTATGGAGAGAGTGTCAAGGATGAGATGAGGTGGCAGCCTGTATCAGCGCAAAACCACATCATCAAGCATCCCAAAAAGGGTGACACGGGTACGGTAAATTGGTGGCCTTGCACACCTCCGTTGCCTTGGAGGATGAGGAGCCGGTTGGGGTGGGAGGGCTTCCGCAGCCACATATATGGCCATCTGCATTTTCAAATGAAGGTACCAAACATTAAAACACACAATCATTTAACAACACACATTGCAACACAAAAATTTCTGGCTATGGCAGTTCAAACACTTACTTCAGGAGCGTATTCCATATCTTCATGTTGAAAACCGGAACAAACACAATATAAATTTAAAATAAAGAACATTTACCTACGTAGCTACATTGTTTTACATGTAACCCCCCCCCAAAAAAAAAAAAAAAAAAACACAGGCACAAATATTCAATTACTACTAGTTTGACAAATTCTAAACTATCAGATTAACCTATGGACTATAAGCAAGCAATGGCAAGGACATGCAACTTACAAACTAATCGATTAGTTTCGCAAAGGAAGAACAAAACAAGCTGCCTACTTTGGCACACAAAATAAAAATAAATAAATAAAAGGTTAAAGAATATCACTCTGAGAAAAGGCCCAAACACACTGTAACCCCTCCAACACCAGCCCACCATTGGACAGGCTACTTACCTGCTCAGAAAAAAACAACAACTTCAGTTCAGGTGAAACTAAAACTGGCCTACTTTGGCACTCCTCAAATCCAACAAAAAATACAGAGCAACCTACAGGAGACAGAAAAAGACTCTGAGAATAGGCCCAAACACACTGTAACCCCTCCAACACCAGCCCACCATTGGACAGGCTACTTACCTGCTCAGAAAACAATACAACCTCAGTTCAGGTGAAACTAAAACTGGCCTACTTTGGCATTCCTCAAATCCAATGAAAAATACAGAGCAACCTACAGGAGACAGAAAAAGACTCTGAGAATAGGCCCAAACACACTGTAACCCCTCCAACACCAGCCCACCATTGGACAGGCTACTTACCTGCTCAGAAAAATGAACAAAATCACTTCAGGAAAAATAACAACTGGCCTACTTTGGCACTCCCCAAATGAAAAAAAAAAAAATAATAAGCTACCTACAACATAAAGAAAAACACTCTGAGAATTGGGACAAACACACTGTAACCCCTAGAACGCTAACACTGAAAATTACATGTTAATCAACTATTAGATAATAAATATATCTACAGAAAAAAAACAACAAAGATTATATTACATAAACTGAACAACAAAAAAATGCAGCATTGGTCACCCCTACATACTCTTGTTTTTGATCTTACATTTTTTTTTTGCCATTTTCAAGGTTTAAAAAAGCACGCCGTCCGCTACATAACATTAAAAAAATAGCAATATAGCAAACGCACAGTAGTTTGCAATGTACAGTGAAAAAACTTACACAAAACAATAGTAATTTGCCTACACGTCCGGCTAGCTTCTCTCCAGTTTCTTGCCATACACCCACAAACACAGGCTGCATGCAGGCAGTTTAAATAGTCAGTACTGCAATTACTGGAATAATTAGTGTAATTAACACCTGTGCGATTTCCCGCACTACAAACACACGCAGCTATAAATTGCCAGACAGCTGTGCCAGCGCACATGCCATCAGCAACATGGCTAATCCAGAACAAATGGCTCCAGAGTAAAGCTTGGTGCAGCAGCAGATCTCCACTCTAACAGCCAGAAGGATGGTGCTGCGGCAGCAGTGGTTAAAAGCTGCCAGTGGTGATGGAGAAATAGCAGGACCCAGTACTGGGGGAACACCATCTTCTGGCCAACACACACAGGGGTATGCTGTGAGTCCCCTGCCAGACACAGATACTGGAGAAACTGAGGTAGATTCTGGACTAATAACACAAACCCAAACAAGCCAACCAGCAAGTGAAGAGGAAGATGGTGAGCAGGTACAGGACGAAGCCTCACAGGCTACGACCAAAAAGAGAAGGCGACAGCCCGCATTTTCAAAGAGGGAGCTGCGAGTTGTGGTCACACAAGCCATGGACAAAATACATAGAGGCAGCAAAAACATGGGTGCTGCGACAAAAGATCGCATCTGGAGGGACATTACGGATTCCGTAAATGAAGTCAGCTCAATTGTCCACACCCACCAGGAAGTTAGAAGATGGTAAGTGAATGTTGACACACAATTTTTTTTTTTTTAAACTTGGATATATGTGATGTTGCCTATAGCAACCAAATACATAACATGTGTACAACAAGTAAGCAAACAGGTATTTATAACTTTTATGTCCCTTCCCCCTAATTCTAATCACATATGTAGTTGGGCCGACTTCAAGTCCCACCTGAAGGGCAAGAGGTCTGCGGAGTGGAATGCCTCAAGGGCAACAGGGGGAGGTACCGCTGCCACTGTGGAGTATACAGACCTGGAGGAGCTGGGGATGGGCTGTGTGAGCTATGAGGAGGCGAGTGGGGTGTCAAGGATGGACATGGACCTGCCTGAAATTGTCAACCTACATGACTTGCCAGGTAAGTTTACACACACATATAGAATTAACTTTTTATGTGTTTTTTTCAAACTTGTGACTATTTTTTCTGTCCTTTTGTCTCTCATTCTTATATTTGCTTTTTACATAACACAGCACAGGAGGGTGAGCATAGTGAGTCAGAGGAGGGGTATCCAGCTGATGCTGAGGTGGGGGGACCTAGTGAGTCCTCCAGTGTGGGTCGGCAGATTCCACCTGGACAGACACACACTGGCCCCCCCACCCAACCCTCTGCTATCCCGGTGATTCTGACTGAAATTGCCAGTCATGATGAGAGGCTGACTCAATTTCAGGACAAGATGATCCGGGAGGTAAGCCAGATATCTGTCTGGCTCACTGAGCACACGACCTGTGTTGGGCAAGGTGTGGCTACACTCTGCCAAGGTCTGGCAGAGATCAGGCAGGGCCAAGCCGAACTCACCTCCTCGGTACAACAACTCTCCAGCTCTGTTGTCCAAGCTCTACAGGACATCGCTGGCCTTCTGGCCCACAGTGGCAGGGAGCCTGGCACACCTGCTCCCTCCCCTACCCCTGCCCAGGAAGCAGATCCCACTGGGCAGGGCCCTCGACGGTCACTTTGCAGACCTAGCAGTGACCAACCATGTCAGGCGGGGCGAAAGAAGAGAAAGTAATGTCTCTCCAGATGCGTCAACATTGCCCAGCACCCATGTTTTCCATGTTGCCTTTATGTATTTGTTTTGGCTTGTGTGGCCAGAATGGACAACTCCCTCATGCTAAAAGGGGGTTGTTGTGTTCTCTTTTGGTTTGTAGCCTGTGAGCTTTTTTCCTGTACACTTGAACCATCTTCCTCTTCCTAGCGTGCTGTGTATGTTTGGGTTTGAGTATTGTGCCAAGAATCTACCTCAGTTTGACCAACAGTATCCTGTGGCTGGGGGTTCACAACATACTTTAAATGTATTTTATATTTTCTTTGGCCAGTAGATGGGGGAACCACAGTACTGGCTTCTGTGATGTGAAAATCACCACTGGCAGCTGTTTGTTGCTATGTAAGCAATTTTTTTTTACATGTTTGAAATCTGCAGATTTGAAAAAAACATATTTGTCATGCTATTGTTTTCTAGCCATGTTGGCTTATTGTTTCAATTTTATTTCTTCATTAAAAATAAAAAAATAAAAATGTGTGTGTGTTTATTTGAAGATTTTGCTTTATAGAAAAATGTGTACAGTACACTTTTACATTGCAAATTTATATTTGTGGACCAAGGGCACAAACATTTAATATTCTTATTAGCAACTTTTGTTTGCTTTCACAACAGGTAACTGTGCCTAGAAAATTAACTAAGTTAAAAAGCAACTTGGGTTACTAGGGGCAACATTGCATAGTATTTGAAATGGTCACATGTTACAAAACAGTCATAACAGTGTGTAAGTAAGTATCATTAAGCATAGGCTGCATTATGTGTCTCATGTTGTTCAGTATGTCCAAATGAAATTTACAATCTAGAAAACATGGCATGTTTGTATTAAGCAGATGTAGTTTGCAAGTTGCTTTATTCACACTTGATCAAGGAGATTATTTATATTCTTTTTAAATTAAAAAACTTTTAACAGCAAACTAAAAACAAAACAAAAAAAACAGTAGAATATTTGTCATTGTGACAGATTTTGACATAGTAAATGATAAATTGGTATGTGTAAAAACAATTGCTGGTAAGAGTAATCTGTAACTTAGATTGCCAATTACCAGCTGAATATGGGCCGACACACTTGTAGCAGAAGTTCGCAAGGTCTGAGTAGCTGCAGACTTACTCCTAGGCTGCGTTCACCTAGCGAACATTTGTTGTGTACTTATAACCATCAGCTACGCATTTCTGCACAAAACATGCCTATTGCCGTTTGTATACTCCCACACTAGCCGCCCACTTTCACACCCATTTCATTAGATAGCGAAGCCAAGCCTCTGCTCCGCCTCCGTCACACCCTGTTTTCGTTAGCGTAGTATGTTCTGAAAATCCATTTGTATTTTTGCACAAGCGTCGTAACACTGGCTATGCACACACGCATTGTTGATTTTGCGCAAGCGCAGTTTGCAAATTTTTCGCCAATTGCGATGCGATGAACTGCTTTGAACAACTCGGAATGAGGGTCATGGTTTTGGCCAACTGCTAACAAATTTGCTGCTGCGATCAACTCTGAATTAGGCCCGTGGTATGAAACTCTTGTCCTTCATATAGAAGGAACAGAATGGATATGGCATTGCTTGCGGGATATAGGCAAGGCATTCAGACCAGGGACGTGCAGTCAGGGGAGGCAGGGGAGGCAGTGCCTCCCCTGTCATTAAAGGGATTACAAGAATACAGAGAAGATACTTATGACATGTTCTGTGTCATAAGTATCTTCTCATAGTAACCTAATCTTTTTTAGCATAAAAAATAGATTTCGGAGGCACCTTGAATGGTGCCTGTCGCTGCTAACTGTAAATGGCCGGAAGCAGGGGGCGGACAGGGGGCTTGGCCATGCAGAGGGCTGGAAAAGCCCATTAAAAAAAGCATTTAAAGCGGCACCTATAGAGGTGCCTCAGTGCAGCAGGGACGTGCTTTCAGCCCATGAAAGCACGCCCCTGTGACATGCACACAAGCACCTCCCACCACCATGCAGAACCGCAGCAGCCATCAGTGGACTTGCCTGCTGGGATGACGAGTGACTCCGGCTGTCCTGTCCTGTGACCCCACTGCCTGGCAGCTGCCTCGTTCGGTGCTTGCTGCTGAATGGTAGGAGGATGGGGTGGGTGTTTCTCAAAGGGGGCGTGGCCACGGGTCAGTGATTAGGCCACGCCCGACTTCTCCTGGTCTTGTATGTGTCCCTGCCTACTCCTGCTGTGTCCGGAAGGCTTAGTGACTGACTGGGGGAAACGGGGGAGAGTGGAAGGGCAGAGGAGAACAGGTATGTGTGTTGCTAAGTACAGGCTGGGTGTGTGTGTAGGGACTGGGGTGAACAGGGTGTGTGTGTGGTGTGGCTGGAGGGGACAGGGTGTGTGTCAGTGTATATAGGGACTGGGGAAACTGGCTGTGTGTGTGTGTGTGTGTGTGTGTGTGTGTAGGGCATTGGGGGGGGCTGTTGTGTGTGGTGATATGGGCATGTTGCTGGGGTGGGTTGCTCACTTGGAAGCTATGCTCAGGCGGGTGATCTTCACGTCTGTGGATGCTTGGTCCTTGTGCATTTGGCTGCACTATGTGCACTGAGAGGGGCTTTGTTGGCTGCGTTGTTGGCTGTGGGGGAGGGATGCGGGGAGGGTCGCTGCTCGTCCGGCTCAGGGGATCCCGCCAGTGGCGGTTCTATGTGCGGGTGGGCGTCCCAGTCACCTCACCAGCGCCATCAGCACCCATCTGCTGCCCGCATCACAATGCTTCCTGCTGCCGGCCGGCCACCCCCAGTCCTGGCCACTTCCTCCTGACGGCCACCCCACCGTCCTCTTTTGGCCGATTCCTGCTGCCTGCCGCCCCCTGGCCACTTACCACTGCTGGTCGCCTCCTGCCACTACTCACTCTTGCTCAGCTTCACGCTGGGTGGAAGTATGAGAACATAGAGCCAAGGGACCACAGGCGCCGGATGTGAGTGACGGCTAGCTGGTGCAGTGTGTATAAGGGGCTAGGTGGTGCAATTTGTTTAATGGGCTACCTGGTGCAATGTGTATAATGGGCTACCTGGTGCAATGTGTATAATGGGCTACCTGGCACAATGTGTATAATGGGCTACCTGGCGCAATGTGTATAATGGGCTACCTGGCGCAATGTGTATAATGGGCTACCTGGCATAATGTGTATAAGGAGCTACCTGGTGCAATGTGTATAAGGGGCTACTTGGTGCAATGTGAATAATGGGAAACCTGGTGAATTGTGTATAAGGGGCTACCTGTATATAATAGGCTCTACCTCATGCAGTGTGTAAAATGGGCTACCTGGTGCAATGTGTATAAGAGCTACCTAGTGCAATGTGCCCCTGAGGCAACTAGGTTGTTGGGAGCGCCACCAGCAAATTTGATCCTGCGCTTTAGCTTACCTGCTACAGAAAGCAGACACTAGGGGGTATATTTACTAAAGGTTCTAAAAAATAAAAAATGGTGATGTTGCCCATAGCAACTAATCAGATTATGTCTATAATTTTCTAGGATGCAATAGAGAAATGATAGAGAGAATTTGATTTGTTGCTGTGGGTAACATCACCACTTTTCATTTTTAGAACCTTTAGTAAATTTACACCTAGGACCCAGAGCGGCTTTGACTCAGGCAAGGAACAATGTGTGGCGGGCCCTGCGTGACACAACCCCTAGTCACAACCCCCGCTGTTGCTGGTCACATCCCCTGCGACGGTACACAATAGGCCCTTCATAGATTTCAGCTACAGGCCCATGTGGTCCTTAATCTGGCACTAGTGATTATGCAGCAGCAGCACTGACAGTGACCTGCATGCGGCTGTCACTGTCAGTGCTGCTGTTACAGGGGGTGTAGTACGGGTGACCGGCGGTCTCCTGACCGCCGGTCACCTTACCGACGCCGGGATCCCGGCAGCATACCGATGCCGGGATCCCGGCGGGGAGGTGCGAGTGCAGCAAGCCCCTTGCGGGCTCGCTGCGCTCGCCACGCTGCGGGCTCGGTGGCGACCTGCGGTTGCCACGGGTTCTATTCCCACTCTATGGGTGTCGTGGACACCCACGAGTGGAAATAGTCCCTGCTGGTCGGCATGCCGACCATCGGGATAGTGAGCCGTCGGGCTCACGGAGGAGGTCATGTGACTGTCGGTCAGCCGACCGGCGGTCACATGACTACCACCCGTTACAGGGAGAGACCAGAGAGATAGTGCCAGCCAGTGTCTTCTGCAGTCAGTGTCAGTGCATGTAAGTGTTTAGTTTACACACACTGTCACACCACTGCTTTATTCTTGTTGTCCACTGTCCAGGTCTTTCAGTAACTTAATAGCACCACAACCGCGGCGCTGATAAGTTAATGAAAGCCCTGAACATTGAACAACAATTATACATTAATGTCCCCCCCCCCACCCCTGCCTTCCCCACTCCAATTCCAATTTTTTTTTTTTTTTAATTCATTAAAATTCCCTACACAACACATACACAAATACTACATTTGCCTGCTCATCACGTTTGATGAGCAGGCACTTTGCGGTGCAGAACCCGGTGTTGGGCGGTAGCGGGCAGCGGCGGCGGGCAGCGTGACTTGACCTGTGCGGCGGAGGCGGGCAGCGGGACTTAGCGGCGTTGGGAGTTATGCAGTGGTGGCGGGGCTTGTGCGGCGGAGGTAGGCAGCGGGACTTCTGCGGTGGCGGGACTTCAGCGGCGGCGGGACTTCTGCTGCGGGACTCAGCAGGGCATTTTGGCTGCAGGTCTGGATCATGGATCTAGTCCCTGCAGCCATTATGGCACCATAGTTGAGGGCTTTGCCACTTTCAAAAATGGCGCTGAAGTGCAGAGCCATTTTTTAAATACAAGATGGCCGCCGCGAGCCAATCACCCCGGACAGTGCCTCACCAGCAACTGACCTCACCGCACGCCACTGATTCTAACGACCCTCATGCTGTGTCCATATTCAAATATAAAATCAGAGAATCAGAACATGATGATGCAAGAGCATATAAACACAATTAATTAGTGTTCAGAGCTCATCAGAGGAGCTGAGCTAATTTTTGTGATATAATCTTTGCTGCTGTTAAAGCAAAAGAGGTTTTAAATAAAGCTATTGACGCTCAACAAGAATCAGGCATTTTTAAGCTTTTCAAAAGACAAGCAGTGTACAGCAGGAAAAAAGAACTTGGGAGCAGACAAAGCTCCTAAAACTGGAAAAAATATGAAAGCAAAATACACTATGGGGCACATTCATTTAGGGGCAAAATATTGAGGGTTTTCCAATTCAATAGAAGCATAGAAAATCAGTTGTGGTCATTTCTAGAAAGTCCAATTTTTCCTTAAAAAAAAGAATTGTTAGAACTTACTCCAGGACCTCTTGGACAGGGTGTAGTATGGCATGCCAGCGGCCGGCTCCCGGAGACCAGCATATCGCTGCCGGAATCCCGACTGCCGGCATAGCGACAGCTGGATGAGCGCAAATGACCCCCTTGTGGGATCGCTGCACTCACCACGCGCACCACGCTATCTATTCTCCCTCCAGGGGGGTCGTGGAGCCCCAAGAGGGAGAAAAGGTGTCGGTATGTGTCAGGATTCTGGTGCTGGTATACTGTGCGCTGGGAACCCAACAGCTGGCAAACTAAATACCATCCCTTGGACACCCTCCTCAATGACAATTTATGCAAATGAAAATTTCCAATTAGCTTAATTAGTCCTTAATTACTTTACGTTTTATCAGCGCTTTCCTCCTCCTTCGCTTCCCCAACATCTTTTCTTCCACAGCGTTTGTGTAAGATCCCTGTCATCTGTGAGACCTCCTGTCACTTTAGTGTGTGTGAAACCACCTATCATTATATGTGAGACTCCCTTCTGTGTGTGCAACCAATGTGTGTGCTACACCCTATCAGTTTGTGTAAGACCCCTGTCAGTGTATGTGAAACCTCCAGTATGTATGGGACACCATCAGTGTGTGTGAAATCTATCGTCTGTGTGTCCTGCCAATTACTTTTATCAGATGGTAGTGCAGACCATGCAGCAGCTGGGCACAGCTGAGTGAGGAGCACATTGGAGAATACCCAGGTGGTCCGTGGCCACATTATTTTTCATCCCCTTCAGTTTTGGCTGCAAACAAACTTGCATACCATTTTTTTAATTGACTATCATTGTTATAGGAGAGCAAATACCCACAATAATTTAAAAATTGGTAATGGCATAACGTAAACTTTTGTGGGCAAAATCCTGTCTCCAATTGAATATGTCCATATATATTTAGTATATATAGAAAAAAACTATGTTAAAAAAAAAGAACGTTCTATTTGGAGAAATGGGCATTGCAGGGATATGGTAATTACAGCAAAAAAAGGTTCATAGGTGATGCAAATAAAACTCCAACCAACATACTGTACAGTACATTGTCAGTAGAATTAGTGATTTCAAAAGCAAAGTATCAATAGTTCAGTATGATTCAACACATCCTTAAGCGTGCAGTGTCAACAAGCGATAACGATGCCGTTGTGCGATCCTGTGGGTAATATGTCATATCCTCAGACCTTCCCTACATGCAGCAAGATCTGGCAATCTCGTTAACGACAGCATATTCCTGGATGTGGCCACTGACAATATATTTTGTTAAATTGCACAGTGTGTGCACTATATCGTTTGTCCAGAAGTGCTGGGAAGATGACGGGGAGTTCAAGGGAAATCGTTGACGACATTACATTGTTTGTTCAAAAGCCCCTATTCTATGAAATTGATGTTGGCACTCCTGTGAAGTACATTCATACTGTATATAACATAGGTGCCTTCCATACCGACATGTAAATATATGCGACATCCCACTAAGGGTTCTGTTGGGCATATCAGGAACTGGCACTCAAGAAGCTTCTGCCTGCATTATACTGTAAAAGCTGTCTAGGTCAGGAAGGCTTGTACACTGTGTAGGGGTTAACAGTTTCCCCGCCTGGTGACATCAGTAACTAACGAAAGAGCACTAGGATCCAGGGGAATGGCAGTTACAACATCCAGAAAGTAGGGAAGTATAGAGACCTAGCACAGACTGACCTGTGACCTGAAGAGGAGGAGCCTACAGAGTGAGAACACTAGGCTGAGGACAGGGATGTAGCTCGGCTCCAAGAGGTAACGGAGATGCCTGCCTTAGGACTCTAGCCCTGAAGGGGCACATGCATGTATAGCAGCACCTGTATGGGTCACAGCGGAATCCAAGTGTGACCGCTGCTCTTCCAGGTGAGCTCTGCAGCGCATCTGCTGTTGCTGCATAGTTAATTGTCTCTGTCCCAGTAGCCGTGCTAACATCTGCAATAGGGAACAAGATGATTGCTTAGATTTTAAGCAGGGATCTCTCCGTGTGTACCCCCCTTTTACACCTTTGGCTGAGGAGACTATGCTGGTGTGTGCTGAAGGTAAGTTGTTTCGCGATCCCCATAAGGAGAGAGTGTGCAGGGTTATGAGAAAGGGGCCACCCTGCAAGGGTCCCAGCCAGAGAGACTGTCAGTAAGTGAGCTGTCGGCTTGATCACAGGGTAAGCAGTGTGGCGAGCCCAGTTGGAGACTGTGAGGTAGAGAGTGTGAGAGACAGACAGCTTCTCAACCCATTTAGCATCCAGCACTCTTAACCAGATAGTCTGTTAGATAGCAAGCCTGCCAGTAGTGAGTGACAGCCAGCCAACAATACAGAGAACAGCAGCCAGTCAGAGTGTATTGGACTTGAGATTAACCCTGCTTGGTTTCCAGAGACATTGATGGGGAGATGTATTAAGCCTTAAAAAGTGATAAGTTTCACAGTGATAAAGTACCAGCCAATCAGCTCCCAATTCTCATGTTACAGGCTAGGTTTGAAAAATGACAGGAGCTGGTTGGTTGGTACTTTATCATCATGAAATGTATCACTTTTTAAGGCTTAGTACCCCTGGCCTTGACAGTGGCACAGGTTATCTGATACCAGGATTGTACAATATTAGTTATTGTCCACATGTGTGGTGACTTGTTGGCTGGTCCTCATCTCTCTGCCTAGCCCCATCAGAGTGCAGAAGCAGCAGTGGTTTGAAGACCTTAAGAAAGGTTGGGACAGACAACATATTCACGGAAAACAGGTACAAAGTCAAACCACCCCGCGACACCCTATCACTAGGGACTATTACTTATACATACTTATTAAATGTATCTGCTACGTCATTGCATAGGGTGCCACTACCTAAAGCAATTATCTCAGATTGTATAAGATTTTTATAATTTCATGCTCAGATTAGGAGCCCCAGAACAGAAAGAGGAGTATTGCTACCCACCACTTAATGCTAGGCTCCAGAGTACCCGCAGTGGTTGCTATATCAGTTTTGTTTTCAAAAATTTTCTAGGCAAGTTATTCAAACCTGAACAGGTATGTTACACTTGCTGCTGTCAGCACTTATTATCTAATTTCTACTCAGACTGTGAATGATTGAAAACTCAATAAGGAATCTGCATGTTCTGTCTTCTACCAGGATACCATTTATAGAACAAGCTACAGATGTATCCTCATACTGTGTCTTCAGTCATGTCAAACAGCCCCTCTCTCAGCATGTGACTCAGCCACGCCCAGAGCTGGCAATAGAAATTTTGGGGCCTGGTACACTGATGTTTTGAGACCCCCTTCCTTGACTCCCTCCCAACTTCCATCATCCTGCCCATATGGTGTACCAATACATGTTACTAGTTTCCAATACATTGGGTACATGATGCATAGGGAAGGGGGGTGCGATCATGAGGTGTGGGGGCTAGTGTAATGAAGGCATAGAAATATATACCAGATAGGGAGCGAACCAGACACCCTTGGAAAGAGAGCAGCAGCCTCCTCCTTCTCTTGATCCTCCACCCACTCAGAGATCCTGGGATGATAGATGTGTGGAGATGTGCCCTGTATCACAGGGCACATCAGTGCAGCGGCAGGTGTCCAGTGCAGGGACCACGTATTGGTTCCCTGCACCGGACCTGAAGCGGTGACGGACAACGCCGCAGCAACAACGCTTCAAACTTGGCGCCGTTTTGGCAGCCAATCGGATGGGCCAGTGGCGGGACTTTTAATCCGGCGCCGTCCGTGAGTCAATCCCGGCTCATGGGGCGCCGGCCAATGGAAAGCTGACGCGACGAGCCAATCGGCGCTCGCCACGTCATAGGCCCCGCCCCCATCCGCCCCCATCGAGTGACGTCAGACGCTGCCGGGATGAGGAGAAGATGGGAGGCCACGTCGAAGAGCGGTGAACAGTTCCTGAGGCCGCAGAAGAGGCCAGAAAATGCTGCGGTTCAGGAAGAAGATGTCCAGCGGCGACTGGATGCTGAGAAGTGGCGACAGCGCCGCTGGCCAGGACGGGCCAGCAGCAGAAGACTGAGGTGCGGACTGGAGAGGCCACCAGGGGTGGAAAGAAGCTGACGAAGCTCCCCCCTGGTGCCTCTCCCACCGGGTCAGGTAGGCCCTTTTAAGGTGCCCCCTGTTACCCTCCTCTCCTCCCTAGACCACCAAGGATCGGGCATTAGGCCCGTGGGGGACAGTCAGGCCACAGGCCTGTGGTGCAAGGTAGGCGGGCACTAGGCCCATGGGCAAGATCAGGCATTAGGCCTGTGGGGACAGTTAGAGGGGATTAGGCCCTAGTTCAAAGTGTATCCGATTAGGGAATAAGGTGACCCTGGGCATTAGGCCCAGGTCACCCATCTGGCCTCTGTTAGGTGGGCGCTAAGCCCGTGGGTGATGTCAGGCCTCTGAACTGTGCGCAGTTCGGGGGCGCTAGGCCCAGTCAATAAGTGTACCCCCCAGGTGAATAAGGGTGGTACTGGGCGCTAGGCCCATGCCACTCCAACGTGACTAAAGTAGGCAGGCCCAAAGGTCTGAGCCCCTGGTAGGTTACTGTACGAGAAGTGGGTAGGCTGTGTGGCGCCCACTCCCCAGAAAGTAGGTAGGGATTTAAAGGGACAGCACCGTTTGATCTTGTACTGTGATATTGTGATGCCTGTTGTCACCGTGAAGGGCAAAGTGTTTGTTTTAAAGTTTGTGCATAGAGTTTGTGTTGCACCACCCACACCTGAGCTAGTTTGAGGGCTCTGTTCATGTAGCTAGTGTAGCGGATGCACACTAGGGTAGTGTTAGGACCTGCACGGCTGTTGTTTGTTTGCCAACTTACAGGGACCTGTAAGTGAAGAGGAAGACCGCAGTACAAGATTAGCGACGGTGAGCATCATCTGTGTCCGTCTGTCCCTCTGTCTGTTTGTCCCCTGAGCGCCGGTTTGGTGGACCTTGCACGGCCATGCGAGCTCCAGAGTACACCTCAGCATGAGAGCGCTGTTTGGTGAAAATTGGGTGGCTGAGGATTTGTGGAGATGATGATTTTCACCTAACCGGTGAAGGTCGCCGCCACCCTGGGAGTATCCTCTTTTCCTTTGGAAAAGAGTTGATACTCCTTAATTGGTTCGCTTTTCTTCCTAGCTCGTCCGTCATCTGCATCTGGATGAGGATCGCCATGTCCGGGTTTAACTGAAGGTTCCAGGTCCGTTGAAGGTTCCGTGACCTGAAGGTGAGAAAGTGCGTTTTCAGGTAAGTAGTGAGTCTACACCTGCACGGCAGCAGGCACTACACCACACTGCCACCCTCACAGATGCAGCACTGATAGTGATATTCATGAGGATGACCTGGTGGGTCCATCCTTTTGCTCTGCTGTTCCTATTCGTGCTGTCTCAGGTAAGCACTCTCTGACTCCTATCAGGGGAGGAGTTATTTAATTGACAGGCACTGGTCAGCAGAAGTTCTATTTGCAGGGCCACGGCGGAGGAAAAACTTGTTCCCTCACCAAATACAGAGTGGTCACCCAATTGCCCAGATCCATCCCAATTTAACCAAGGTGTGACCCCGAGTGTTTGGGAACCACCCAGTCCTTGGGGCCCATTTGAAGATTGGGGCCCAGTACCGATGTTGCCTTAGTCCCCCCCGTCGCTGTGCTTGGCTGCATCTTGGGGGTAATTCAGAGTTGATCGTAGATGTGCACTGCGCATAGTAATCCAGACTGTGATTGCTGCCGCTGCAGTGATGCAGTCTGAATTACCCTTCTTATACACTCAGTGGGGTGTAGCCAATTAGCCCCGATAAGCCGATGCCTCCACTGGCCCCGCCTCATGCAGGTGATACCAAATCCCCGAAAGCAGCCCCACTGAGGAAGGCGAATACACACAGGTTTCGCTGACCTGTGTGTTTTCAGGATCATTTTTTATTTTTTTTGGTGAACCAATAGGATAGTCCGAAAAAAATACTGGAGAAACATCGGGAAATCTTTTTTTTTTTGCTCCCGAAAAATTGTTAAATTAATAAGGTACATGTAAGTTTGGGGGTTAGTAGGTTAAAAAACAAGGTGTGAGGTGCCAGTGGCAAACGCAGGATTTTCATGGGGGTTTCATATCTATTACAATGTGGGTGTGGCAAGCAGTATGTAGGTTGCACCACAAGAAAAGTGTACACTCGTTTCATGGAACATAAGAGGAATGTTATTAACAAAGTAAAAACACATTGCCTATCTCTGCACTTGACTAGATGTAATAGAGGTGGATTACAGGATATGAGTATGAAAGTGATTGAACAAGTTAGGATAACGAAAAGAGGAGGAGACCGCTTTAAATTGCTATGCAAGAGAGAGGCATATTGGATATTTCGCTTACAGACTCTCAGTCCACAAGGATTAAATGATACTGTGGATCTTAATAATATCTAGATTCTATAGGTTTTCTGATTCCACTATATCTTGTAACAATTTATGTATAATCTTTCCGGTGCATATGCTATGAGATTATACTATCTGCTATGATATATTTATCACTTGAGGATCTCTTTGATATATGCCAATATTTATTGTTTTGGCTCTATTGACATATATATATATTTAAAATAATCGTATACTAGATGTATATCTAAGTATTCTGATCGTATTGCTCTATTTAGTATATATGGAGATGTATTCTGTATAATGGTATTAAATGGTATGAAAATAATATTGTATTATATGAATATTCAGACTGTCATTTTATTTAAATGTGTCTGACAAACTAAGAGCCACTGGTCTGAATATGTTGATTATACAGGTGTGTTCTGACACGTAGATGGAACGCATGTTGGTACGCATGCATGGCAATTAATGATGGGGTAAAAAAATGGGAGTGTCCCCGCCCTATTTAAACAGAGTCTAATGAATGAGAGCTATTCTTCTGATGAAGCCGCTGATGGTATTGAGGCAGAGAAACGTGTAAAGAGATTGGACGTCCGGTGTGAGGTCCGGTGTGTGCAGCATTAGCACACTGAGGAGAGGGTTGATTCTATTTCGGAGTGGGAGAAGGGACCTTCTGACGTATCTAGGGGAGGAGACACGTCACCAGGTGGAGGAGCTACGGGCGAACAGGGTACCCGAAAAGTACCCTCGCGGGCTCGCTTCGCTCGCCGCGCTTCGGGCTCGGTGGCTCGCTCCGCTCCGCTTCACTCGCCACCTGATTACTAAAGGTAATAGTTGGTGGCGTGGATAGTAGAGGAACTATCCCGCTGGCCTAGCTCCTCCCCCTTATGTCGTAACTCCTCCCCCTTACGGAAAAGGTCCCTTAGCCCACTTGATTCTAGCATCTACCCTGAGGAGAGGCTGTGATCGTGGAGAAACTGCTACCTATTGGGAGGAGGAGACCCGTCACCGAGCTATTACGATCTAATGTGGTGAGGATAAACCGGAGTCTGCCTATTACACCCATGCTTGTTTGCAGAGCCGGCCTTAGGCATAGGCAAACTAGGCAAATGCCTAGGGCATTTGGTATGCTTAGGGGCACCAGCAGCTTCTGCTGATTAAAATGATATGCGGCATGCCTATATTCTTTGTGTGACTGCGGCTGTATCTGCATACAAAATGCTACGTTGCAGTGTATTGCTGGAAATCACTGTAATGTAGCATTTCGTATGCAGATACAGCCACAGTCGCACACAGAATATAGGCATGCAACATATCATTTTAATCAGCAGAAGCTGCTTGTGCATCCTAGCCACATAGTAATGCAAATAATATGATGCATTTTCATAAACAAAAGGCACCCGACGTTAGCAGAGCTACCAGCTGACTCATGCCAGGCATCTCCTGCAGAACTAGCGGCTGTGCTAGGGGGCACCAGCTAAAATCTTGCCTAGGGCATCATATTGGTTAAGGCCGGCTCTGCTTGTTTGGAGCATATTTTCAGTTTACAAATTTCCACAGCTCTCTTTAAATTGAGTTCCGCTATTGGTTAAACTTTGCTTGTGAACGAACTGACCGCAGCTGCGGTATTCTGCAATGTGTTGAGACCATTTGGTCATGCTAAAAAACGGAACGCTTTCTCTGTATTAAACAGCTTCAACAAAGCTTAAATATAAGCGGGACCCTTTCAAATACATCTTGGCTATGTTGAAAAACAGGACTCTTGTATTTAACAGCTTTAGTAAAGCTCTTATATAAGTGGGACTATTTCTAAGACATGATGGCACCCACTGAAAATAAGGTGTCTCTGCTGGATACAAAGTTTATAAAATTTGTTGCTAACTGCATCTAATTTTAGAATTTAATGTAGGAATATATTCTTGGTATTATTTTATATTGTGTATATTTGTATAAATGACACTGGCCGAGTGTAGTGTATTGTATTGTACAATAAATTTATGTGGTTTTTATTACATGATCAATCTTGTATCTTCGATCAGCAGCGCTACATAATATTTTATGTTTTTTTTGTATACCAGTTAGGGGATTGAGTGATCCCTATTGTGTAGCTGCAGCTGTCTGTAAAATTAATAAAATAATTGACTAGAGTCCATCTGGATCGAGCAGTCAGCGCCCAGTCTTTCTGTCATTTAGGTGGCAGAATGGCAGAATACATATATATATATATATAATTTTCATGGGGGGGTTCCGTATATGTATGCATCTGTATGTGTGTGTGCGTATGTGTGTGTATAGACACACACACACACACACACACACACACACACACACACACACAGAGTATAGTCTTTTTTGTAATTGAGTAGCCAGCACACTGCACGATATAGATATACATAGATATATATATACATACATACACACAGCAAATCTGTACATAGACATACTGTACAGTCTACCTTACAAACACAGCATACTGTACATGAACACATACACTATTCATTCACACAGCATACATACATACATACATACATACATACATATATACATACTATCATAGTATACATGCATACAGCATACATACATTATATACAGTACATACACAGTATACATACATCTATACACAAACACACACACACACACACACACACACACACACACACACACACACACACACACACACTATACATGCACACAGTATACATACATACACACAGTATACATACATACACACACTATACATGTACACAGTATACATACATATACATACATACACACACACACTATACATACACATAGTATACATGCACACATATACACAATACATACACACACAATACATGCACACAGCATACATACATACACACACATAGTATACATGTACACATCATAAATACATACATACATACATGCATACACAGTATACATGCACACAGCACACACACACACACACACACACACACACACACACACAGACTATACATGCACACAGCATACATACATACATACATACATACATACATACATACACATACCTCCCAACATGACCCTCTCCAGGAGGGACAGAATGCTCTGCTCCTGGACTTCCGTTGGGAGGTATGCATACATACATACATACATACATACATACATACATACATACACAGTATAAATGCACATACCCATTAACAGGAAGCACAGCCCCCACCCCTGCACATGCTACTCACAAACTGCTGCAGTAATTGGTAAAGCACCCGGCCAGCACAATTTATTATAAACTACACCTCCTTTGCCAGGCTGCTGCATAATCACTGTAAGAGCCGCACTCAACACCCACTGCCTCACCTGGCTCTGTGTCAAAGCCGATGTACTGCCTGTGAGGAGCTACGTGCTGCTGCTGCAGCTCCACCTACAGGCACCAGCAGCCAGCTTCTCACTGTCACTCGGACACGGACAGTGTAAGGAGGAGGAGGGTGCTGCTGCAGCCTAAATAAGCTTCTCCTTCTAAAAAATAAATAAATCGAACATCAGAGTAGAGATGTGCACCAGACATTTTTCGGGTTTTGTGTTTTGGTTTTGGATTCGGTTCCGCGGCCGTGTTTTGGATTCGGACGCGTTTTGGCAAAACCTCCCTGAAAAATTTGTCGGATTCGGGTGTGTTTTGGATTCGGGTGTTTTTTTTCAAAAAACCCTCAAAAACAGCTTAAATCATAGAATTTGGGGGTCATTTTGATTCCATAGTATTATTAACCTCAATAACCATAATTTCCACTCATTTCCAGTCTATTCTGAACACCTCACACCTCACAATATTATTTTTAGTCCTAAAATTTGCACCAAGGTCGCTGGATGACTAAGCTAAGCGACCCAAGTGGCCGGCACAAACACCTGGCCCATCTAGGTAGTGGCACTGCAGTGTCAGACAGGATGGCACTTAAAAAAATTGGCCCCAAACATCACATGATGCAAAGATAAATTAAAGAAAAAAGAGCTGCAAGATGGAATTGTCCTTGGTCCCTCCCACCCACCCTTATGTTGTATAATCAGGACATGCACACTTTAACAAACCCATCATTTCAGTGACAGGGTCTGCCACACGACTGTGGCTGAAATGACTGGTTGGTTTGGGCCCCCACCAAAAAAGAAGCAATCAATCTCTCCTTGCACAAACTCGCACTACAGAGGCAAGATGTCCACCTCCTCCTCATCGTCTGATTCCTCACCCCTTTCACTGTGTACATCCCCCTCCTCACAGTTTATTAATTCGTCCCCACTGGAATTTACCATCTCAGGTCCCTGTGTACTTTCTGGAGGCAATTGCTGGTGAATGTCTCCACGGAGGAATTGATTATAATTCATTTTGATGAACATCATCTTCTACACATTTTCTGGAAGTAACCTCGTACGCCGATTGCTGACAAGGTGACCAGCTGCACTAAACACTCTTTCGGAGTACACACTGGAGGGGGGGCAACTTAGGTAAAATAAAGCCAGTTTGTGCAAGGGCCTCCAAATTGCCTCTTTTTCCTGCCAGTATACGTACGGACTGTCTGACGTGCCTACTTGGATGCGGTAACTCATATAATCCACCACCATTCTTTCAATGGTGACAGAATCATATGCAGTGACAGTAGATGACATGTCAGTAATCGTTGGCAGGTCCTTCAGTCCGGACCAGATGTCAGCACTCGCTCCAGACTGCCCTGCATCACCGCCAGCGGGTGGGCTCGGAATTCTTAGCCTTTTCCTCGCAGCCCCAGTTGCGGGAGAATGTGAAGGAGGAGCTGTTGACGGGTCACGTTCCGCTTAACTTGACAAGTGTATCACCAGCAGGTCTTTGCACCTCTGCAGACTTGTGTCTGTCGGAAAGAGAGATACAACGTAGGCTTTAAACCTAGGATCGAGCACGGTGGCCAAAATGTAGTGCTGATTTCAACAGATTGAACACCCATGAAACCTGGTTAAGCGAATTAAGGGCCCCATCCACAAGTCCCACATGCCTAGCAGAATTGCTCCATTTTAGCTCCTCCTTCAATCTCTCCAGCTTCTTCTGCAAAAGCCTGATGAGGGGAATGACCTGACTGGCAGTGTCTGAACTGACTTCACGTGTGGCAAGTGCAAAGGGTTGCAGAACCTTGCACAACGTTGAAATCATTCTCCACTGCGCTTGAGTCAGGTGCATTCCCCCTCCTTTGCCTATATCGTAGGTAGATGTATAGGCTTGAATGGCCTTTTGCTGCTCCTCCATCCTCTGAAGCATATAGAGGGTTGAATTCCACCTCGTTACCACCTCTTGCTTCAGCTGATGGCGGGGCAGGTTCAGGAGTGTTTGCTGGTGCTCCAGTCTTCGGCACACGGTGGCTGAATGCCGAAAGTGGCCCGCAATTCTTCGGGTCACCGACAGCATCTCTTGCACGCCCCTGTCGTTTTTAAAAAAAAATTCTGCACCACCAAATTTAATGTATGTGCAAAACATGGGACGTGCTGGAATTTGCCCACATGTAATGCACGCACAATATTGGTGGCGTTGTCCGATGTCACAAATCCCCAGGAGAGTCCGATTGGGGTAAGCCATTCTGCGATGATGTTCCTCAGTTTCCGTAAGAGGTTGTCAGCTGTGTGCCTCTTATGAAAAGCGGTGATACAAAGCGTAGCCTGCCTAGGAACGATTTGGCGTTTGCGAGATGATGCTACTAGTGCAGCCGCTGCTGTTCTTGCTGCGGGAGGCAATACATCTACCCAGTGGGCTGTCACAGTCATATAGTCCTGAGTCTGCCCTGCTCCACTTGTCCACATGTCTATGGTTAAGTGGACATTGGGTACAACTGCATTTTTTAGGACACTGGAGACTCTTTTTCTGATGTCTGTGTACATTCTCGGTATCGCCTGCCTAGAGAAATGGAACCTAGATGGTATTTGGTACCGGGGACACAGTACCTCAAACAATTCTCTAATTCCCCGTGAATTAACGGTGGATACCGGAGACACATTTAACACCAACGCAGCTGCCAAGACCTGAGTTATCCGCTTTGCAGCAGGATGACTGCTGTGATAATTCATCTTCCTCGCAAAGGATTGTTGGACAGTCAATTGCTTACTGGAAGTAGTACAAGTGGTCTTCCGACTTCCCCTCTGGGATGACGATCGACTCCCAGCAGCAACAACAGCAGCGCCAGCAGCAGTAGGCGTTACACTCAAGGATGCATCGGAGGAATCCCAGGCAGGAGAGGACTCGTCAGACTTGCCAGTGACATGGCCTGCAGGACTATTGGTTTTCCTGTCTAATGAGGAAATTGACACTGAGGGAGTTGGTGGTGTGGTTTCCAGGAGCTTGGTTACAAGAGGAAGGGATTTAGTTGTCAGTGGACTGCTTCCGCTGTCACCCAAAGTTTTTGAACTTGTCAATGACTTCTGATGAATGCGCTCCAGGTGACGTATAAGGGAGGATGTTCCTAGGTGGTTAACGTCCTTACCCCTACTTATTACAGCTTGACGAAGGCAACACACGGCTTGACACCTGTTGTCCGCATTTCTGTTAAAATAATTCCACACCGAAGAGCTGATTTTTTTGTAATTTGACCAGGCATGTCAATGGCCATATTCGTCCCACGGACAACAGGTGTCTCCCCAGGTGCCTGACTTAAACAAACCACCTCACCATCAGAATCCTCCCTGTCAATCTCCTCCTCAGTGCCAGCAACACCTATATCCTCATCCTGGTGTACTTCAATTTGACTATCAGGAACTGGACTGCGGGTGCTCCTTCCAGCACTTGCAGGGGGCGTACAAATGGTGGAAGGCTCCACCTCTTCCCGTCCAGTGTTGGGAAGGTCAGGCATTGCAACCGACACAATTGGACTCTCCTTGGAGATTTGTGATTTAGAAGAACGCACAGTTCTTTGCTGTGCTTTTGCCAGCTTAAGTCTTTTAATTTTTCTAGTGGGAGGATGAGTGCTTCCATCATGTGAAGCTGAACCACTAGCAATGAACATAGGCCAGGGCCTCAGCTGTTCCTTGCCACTCCGTGTCGTAAATGGCATATTGGCAAGTTTACGCTTCTCCTCAGCCGCTTTTAATTTAGATTTTTGGGTCATTTTATTGAACTTTAGTTTTTTGGATTTTACATGCTCTCTACTATGACATTGGGCATCGGCCTTGGTAGACGACGTTGATGGCATTTCATCGTCTCGGCCATGACTAGTGGCAGCAGCTTCAGCACGAGGTGGAAGTGGATCATGATCTTTCCCTATTTTACCCTCCACATTTTTGTTCTCCATTTTTTAATGTGTGGAATTATATGCCAGTAATATATCAGTAGCAATGGCCTACTGTACTGTACTATATATGTATACTGTTGGTCACCAAAATGCAGCACTGTAATACTATATATACTGCTCACAAAAATGCTGCACAGATATGGAATGGATACATGCAGTGACACAGAGCTGCAAGATACAGCAATGGCCTACTGTACACAACTATATACTGTTGGGTCACCAAAATGCTGCACTGTAATACTATGGGGTATATGCAATTGCGGTTGAATTCCTGAAATTGTCGAATTTTGTGACTTTTTCGCTAAAAAAAAAAATTCGACAATGCAATCCAGTACTTTACGCCAAAAAACGGACATTCAAAATTCGACTTTTGGAAATTCGACTTTTGTCAAATTCGACTTTTTTTACAATGGTACAAATGCTGCAATTCGACCAAAGTCTATTCAATGGAAGTTTGGAAATTCGACAACAGTGCTTTTAGACAGCAAATTCGACATTTTCAATCCGCCACACTTTGGTGGGTGAAACTAATAAAAAAAATGTTAAAACATGTTTTTTTTTGTGTTTTTTTTCTTGATAATAGCATATCTATTTATATTAGGAGGGATTAGGTACTAGGTTTGTATTTTTTGGAGGCACAAGTATTATTTATATATTTTTTAAAATAATTTTTTTTTTTTTTTTTTATAAATGGTAAAATTCTGTAAAAAATGGCGTGGGATCCCCCCTCCAAAGCATAACCAGCCTCGGGCTCTTCGAGCTGGTCCTGGTTCTAAAAATGCTGGGGAAAAATTGACAGGGGATCCCCCGTATTTTTAAAACCAGCACCGGGCTCTGCGCCTGGTGCTGGTGCAAAAAATATCGGGGACAAAAAGAGTAGGGGTCCCCCATTTTTTTTACACCAGCATCGGGCTCCACTAGCTGGACAGATAATGCCACAGCCGGGGGTCACTTTTCTACAGCGCCCTGCGGCCGTGGCATTAAATATCCAACTAGTCACCCCTGGCCGGGGTACCCTGGGGGAGTGGGGACCCCTTCAATCAAGGGCCCCCCCCCAGCCATCCAAGGGCCAGGGGTGAAGCCCAAGGCTGTCCCCCCCATCCAAGGGCTGCGGATGGGGGGCTGATAGCCTTGAGAAAATTGAAAGAATATTGTTTTTTCCAGTAGTACTACAAGTCCCAGCAAGCCTCCCCCGCAAGCTGGTATTTGGAGAACCACAAGAACCAGCATGCGGGAGAAAAACGGGACCGCTTGTACCTGTAGTACTACTGGAAAAAAAATACCCAAGTAAAAACAGGAGACACAACACCGTGAAAGTATAACTTTATTACACAACTGCCAACACACACATACTTACCTATGTTGACCCGCCGACTGACACAGTCTCCGTCGATCCAGGGTACCTGTGAAATAAATAACACTCACCTGATCTCTAGTGTCCAGAGATAAATCCACGTACTTGGCAAAAAAATAACACGACAAACCCGGACCAGCGGACTGAAAGGGGACCCATGTTTACACATGGACCCCTTTCCCCGAATGCAGAGACCCCTTTGTGACTGCTGTCACTGAAAGGTCTCTTAAGCCAATCAGCGTGCACAACGTCCTTGCACTCTGCTGATTGGCTGCACTTCTGAGCTGTCAGACAGCGCATCACAAAGCCTCTCCATTATATTCAATGGTGGGAACTTTGCGGTTAGCGGTGAGGTCACCTGGCGAAGGTTTGCGGCATGGTAAATGCATGTTGTATTTTACACAACATGTTTCGCAAACCATTTGCCGATGACTCTTTGTCGCAGTGCTTTAGGATGCGGGAAATGTTCTTCTGCTCTATTGGTGGGTATGGACGAAGATGATTCCTGGTGGACAGTGTTCCAAAACTTTTTTACTGTTGCCTGTGAGTATACATTTGTATTATCGTGTAAACATAATTGTAATATTCAAAAAAAAAACAACATCTTTATTCATGTATTTCAGAGTTTTCCGTCCTGTTGATGTACCTTCCCAGGCCTGTTTTTAAAGTTTAGTCCTGTTGACAACTCGTCACCCCGTTTTCTCCTGTTGTTGAGTTTCTGCAAATATTGGACCCTTTTATCCAACTCTACCATGGGCAACCAACTTGTGATGTGGACCTGAGCCTCCGCCATGTAGCAGACAACCCCCCTCAGGTGAGATGTATTGCCCAAAACTCCCTCTTGTCCCAAGTCACCCCGGCATGTCCAAAGTGCAGCCCTCCGGCATTTGCAAAACTGCAAATCCAATCATTCCCTGATACACCAATGCTGGTCAGGGAATGTTTGGATGTGTAGTGACGCAAGTGCCGGGGGATTGCATTTGGGCCCACTGTAACCTGCTTGTGTCGTGTTGATTGTGTACCTCTTCTTTTCAGTACCAGGGTGACACTTTACCAATAGCTGGAACCTCATACTGTTCTCTTCCACAGGTCTTGCGGTGTTTCCTTCCCAAGTGGCGTGGATGTGAAGAGACAACACAGTTCCCCTGATGTTCCATGGGCAACCAACTTGTGATGTGGACCTGACCCTCCGTCATGTAGCAGACAACCCCCCCCCTCAGGTGAGATGTATTTCCCTAAACTCCCTCTTGTCCCAAGTCACCCCGGCATGTCCAAAGTGCAGCCCTCTGGCATTTGCAAAACTGCAAATCCAATCATTCCCTGATACACCAATGCTGGTCAGGGAATGTTTGGATGTGTAGTGACGCAAGTGCCGGGGGATTGCATTTGGGCCCACTGTAACCTGCTTGTGTCGCGTTGATTGTGTACCTCTTCTTTTCAGTACCAGGGTGACACTTTACCAATAGCTGGAACCTCATACTGTTCTCTTCCACAGGTCTTGCGGTGTTTCCTTCCCAAGTGGCGTGGATGTGAAGAGACAACACAGTTCCCCTGATGTTCCATGGGCAACCAACTTGTGATGTGGACCTGACCCTCCGTCATGTAGCAGACAACCCCCCCCCTCAGGTGAGATGTATTTCCCTAAACTCCCTCTTGTCCCAAGTCACCCCGGCATGTCCAAAGTGCAGCCCTCCGGCATTTGCAAAACTGCACATCCAATCATTCCGATACACCAATGCTGGTCAGGGAATATTTGGATGTGTAGTGACGCAAGTGCCGGGGGATTGCATTTGGGCCCACTGTAACCTGCTTGTGTCGTGTTGATTGTGTACCTCTTCTTTTCAGTACCAGGGTGACACTTTACCATTAGCTGGAACCTCATACTGTTCTCTTCCACAGGTCTTGCGGTGTTTCCTTCCCAAGTGGCGTGGATGTGAAGAGACACACAGTTCCCCTGATGTTCCAAGGGCGACCAACTTCTATACAATTCAACTTTATAGCAAATATTTTGTAATAAAAAACCACAGAAAACTTCTCTTTTTAAAAATGTATTGAAGAAAAATTGTATTTGATTATTGAAATAAAAATTGAAAGGTAATATAACAAAAAAGTAGTTTGTTATTCTTTATATTCTTTTCTTGTGTAGATAGATATCTGTGGGGAAAAGAAAAAAAGTATATTAAGTAAAGACACTAAAGTCATGTTAATTTCTTTCCCAAGAACATTTGTGGAACCACATAGCCCATCATGACCCATTGCTGGGCTGTGTGGTTCCACAAAGGCAGGCGGTCCAAAGTGGAATAGTGGCGTCAGTGGTCAGCACTTTGACACGCTAACATTTGTGGAACCACACAGCCCAGCATGACCCATTGCTGGGCTGTGTGGTTCCACAAAGGCAGGCGGTCCAAAGTGGAATAGTGGCGTCAGTGGTCAGCACTTTGACACGCTAACATTTGTGGAACCACACAGCCCAGTATGACCCATTGCTGGGCTGTGTGGTTCCACAAAGGCGGCGGTCCAAAGTGGAATAGTGGCGTGAGTGGTCAGCACTTTGACACGCTAACATTTGTGGAACCACACAGCCCAGTATGACCCATTGCTGGGCTGTGTGGTTCCACAAAGGCAGGCGGTCCAAAGTGGAATAGTGGCGTCAGTGGTCAGCACTTTGACACGCTAACATTTGTGGAACCACACAGCCCAGCATGACCCATTGCTGGGCTGTGTGGTTCCACAAAGGCCGGCGGTCCAAAGTGGAATAGTGGCGTCAGTGGTCAGCACTTTGACACGCTAACATTTGTGGAACCACACAGCCCAGCATGACCCATTGCTGGGCTGTGTGGTTCCACAAAGGCAGGCGGTCCAAAGTGGAATAGTGGCGTCAGTGGTCAGCACTTTGACACGCTAACATTTGTGGAACCACACAGCCCAGCATGACCCATTGCTGGGCTGTGTGGTTTCACAAAGGTAGGCGGTCCAAAGTTTCTAGAATATATACATTGAAACATTGCTCTACTCACCTTGGTACGCACAACACGAACTTATGCCGTCCACTTCAATTTTTCACCCAATCCTATGAATAAGCCAAAAACACACACTAGTGAATAGTAAATTCACACAACAGTGAAAGCCTATTGTACACCATTACAAAAAGGTTTTTTTGGGTAAAAGAGTGGTATCAGAATTGCTCTTTGGCCCATCATACATGTAGCCACAAGGAGCTTTCATCTGTTACCACACGCGCCCGCATACATGCCCGCGCATGTATGCCTACACAAAGCTCCTTGGTAGTACCCGGTCACGGGTGGGGAAGCCCAACAAAGAAAAAGCAATAGTAAGAAAAAAAAAAAACTAATGGGAGGGGAAGAAAGGGATACATGAAAAACATATGAAGTAAATAAAACAATACGACCGGGCTTATGGTGGAAGTCTGTCCGGATCCTGGTGTTCCTCCTGAGTGTGGGGTGTCGATGTCCTGGGAGGCTGGGTAGTACGTTGACTGGGCCTCTGTGCCCATGCGGCTGTAGATGTGGCGGCCGGTGGTGGAGGCATCTGGTGGGTGGGGTACATCCCTGTATATCCCTGGTACATCTGTGACTGTCTGTACTGGGATGGTAGTTGAGGAAGGGTACGAGGCGTCCTTGTGGCTTGTGACGGCGGAAATGGTGGATCACCAGCGTGTTGATGAGCTGGTTCTGGGAGCTTGTCATAGATCATCTGCAGTGTGGTTGCGATGAGCTGTTGGCTGGATGAGGATTGTCGATAGCTCTCCGACATTTTGGTATTGCTGTGTGCCAGACATGTTGTGTTCTCCACGAGCCGGCCCATGGATTCGGCCAGAATGTGAAGGACGTCCATAGTCTCCCTTAGTGATGAGCGGGTTCGGTTCCTCGGAATCCGAACCCTCCCGAACTTCAGCTTTTTTTACACGGATCCGAGCGACTCGGATCTTCCCGCCTTGCTCGGTTAACCCGAGCGCGCCCGAACGTCATCATGACGCTGTCGGATTCTCGCGAGGCTCGGATTCTATCGCGAGACTCGGATTCTATATAAGGAGCCGCGCGTCGCCGCCATTTTACACGTGCATTGAGATTGATAGTGAGAGGACGTGGCTGGCCGTCCATAATTGTATACCACCTACCTGTGGTTTTTTTTTCTTTCTTCTTTATACATACTACATCTCATTATCAACCAGTCTATATTAGCAGCAGACACAGTACGGTAGTCCACGGCTGTAGCTACCTCTGTGTCGGCACTCGGCAGTCCATCCATAATTGTATACCACCTACCCGTGGTTTTTTTTTCTTTCTTCTTTATACATACTACATCTCATTATCATCCAGTCTATATTAGCAGCAGACACAGTACAGTACGGTAGTCCACGGCTGTAGCTACCTCTGTGTCGGCACTCGGCAGTCCATCCATAATTGTATACCACCTACCCGTGTTTTTTTTTTCTTTCTTCTTTATACATACATACTACATCTCTTTATCAACCAGTCTATATTAGCAGCAGACACAGTACGGTAGTCCACGGCTGTAGCTACCTCTGTGTCAGCACTCGGCAGTCCATCCATAATTGTATACCACCTACCCGTGTTTTTTTTTCTTTCTTCTTTATACATACATACTACATCTCTTTATCAACCAGTCTATATTAGCAGCAGACACAGTACGGTAGTCCACGGCTGTAGCTACCTCTGTGTCGGCACTCGGCAGTCCGTCCATAATTGTATACCACCTACCCGTGGTTTTTTTTTCTTTCTTCTTTATACATACATACTACATCTCTTTATCAACCAGTCTATATTAGCAGCAGACACAGTACGGTAGTCCACGGCTGTAGCTACCTCTGTGTCGGCACTCAGCAGTCCGTCCATAATTGTATACCACCTACCCGTGGTTTTTTTTTCTTTCTTCTTTATACATACATACTACATCTCTTTATCAACCAGTCTATATTAGCAGCAGACACAGTACGGTAGTCCACGGCTGTAGCTACCTCTGTGTCGGCACTCGGCAGTCCATCCATAATTGTATACCACCTACCCGTGGTTTTTTTTTCTTTCTTCTTTATACATACTACATCTCATTATCATCCAGTCTATATTAGCAGCAGACACAGTACAGTACGGTAGTCCACGGCTGTAGCTACCTCTGTGTTGGCACTCGGCAGTCCATCCATAATTGTATACCACCTACCCGTGTTTTTTTTTTCTTTCTTCTTTATACATACATACTACATCTCTTTATCAACCAGTCTATATTAGCAGCAGACACAGTACGGTAGTCCACGGCTGTAGCTACCTCTGTGTCAGCACTCGGCAGTCCATCCATAATTGTATACCACCTACCCGTGTTTTTTTTTTCTTTCTTCTTTATACATACATACTACATCTCTTTATCAACCAGTCTATATTAGCAGCAGACACAGTACGGTAGTCCACGGCTGTAGCTACCTCTGTGTCGGCACTCGGCAGTCCGTCCATAATTGTATACCACCTACCCGTGGTTTTTTTTTCTTTCTTCTTTATACATACATACTACATCTCTTTATCAACCAGTCTATATTAGCAGCAGACACAGTACGGTAGTCCACGGCTGTAGCTACCTCTGTGTCGGCACTCAGCAGTCCGTCCATAATTGTATACCACCTACCCGTGGTTTTTTTTTCTTTCTTCTTTATACATACATACTACATCTCTTTATCAACCAGTCTATATTAGCAGCAGACACAGTACGGTAGTCCACGGCTGTAGCTACCTCTGTGTCGGCACTCGGCAGTCCATCCATAATTGTATACCACCTACCCATGTTTTTTTTTCTTTCTTCTTTATACATACTACATCTCATTATCATCCAGTCTATATTAGCAGCAGACACAGTACAGTACGGTAGTCCACGGCTGTAGCTACCTCTGTGTCGGCACTCGGCAGTCCATCCATAATTGTATACCACCTACCCGTGTTTTTTTTTTCTTTCTTCTTTATACATACATACTACATCTCTTTATCAACCAGTCTATATTAGCAGCAGACACAGTACGGTAGTCCACGGCTGTAGCTACCTCTGTGTCGGCACTCGGCAGTCCGTCCATAATTGTATACCACCTACCCGTGGTTTTTTTTTCTTTCTTCTTTATACATACATACTACATCTCTTTATCAACCAGTCTATATTAGCAGCAGACACAGTACGGTAGTCCACGGCTGTAGCTACCTCTGTGTCGGCACTCGGCAGTCCATCCATAATTGTATACCACCTACCCGTGGTTTTTTTTTTCTTTCTTCTTTATACATACTTCATCTCATTATCATCCAGTCTATATTAGCAGCAGACACAGTACAGTACGGTAGTCCACGGCTGTAGCTACCTCTGTGTCGGCACTCGGCAGTCCATCCATAATTGTATACTAGTATCCATCCATCTCCATTGTTTACCTGAGGTGCCTTTTAGTTGTGCCTATTAAAATATGGAGAACAAAAATGTTGAGGTTCCAAAATTAGGGAAAGATCAAGATCCACTTCCACCTCGTGCTGAAGCTGCTGCCACTAGTCATGGCCGAGACGATGAAATGCCAGCAACGTCGTCTGCCAAGGCCGATGCCCAATGGCATAGTACAGAGCATGTCAAATCCAAAACACCAAATATCAGTAAAATAAGGACTCCAAAACCTAAAATAAAATTGTCGGAGGAGAAGCGTAAACTTGCCAATATGCCATTTACCACACGGAGTGGCAAGGAACGGCTGAGGCCCTGGCCTATGTTCATGGCTAGTGGTTCAGCTTCACATGAGGATGGAGGCACTCAGCCTCTCGCTAGAAAAATGAAAAGACTCAAGCTGGCAAAAGCAGTAGCACCGCAAAGAACTGTGCGTTCTTCGAAAACCCAAATCCACAAGGAGAGTCCAATTGTGTCGGTTGCGATGCCTGACCTTCCCAACACTGGACGTGAAGAGCATGCGCCTTCCACCATTTGCACGCCCCCTGCAAGTGCTGGAAGGAGCACCCGCAGTCCAGTTCCTGATAGTCAGATTGAAGATGTCAGTGTTGAAGTACACCAGGATGAGGAGGATATGGGTGTTGCTGGCGCTGGGGAGGAAATTGACCAGGAGGATTCTGATGGTGAGGTGGTTTGTTTAAGTCAGGCACCCGGGGAGACACCTGTTGTCCGTGGGAGGAATATGGCCGTTGACATGCCTGGTGAAAATACCAAAAAAATCAGCTCTTCGGTGTGGAAGTATTTCACCAGAAATGCGGACAACATTTGTCAAGCCGTGTGTTCCCTTTGTCAAGCTGTAATAAGTAGGGGTAAGGACGTTAACCACCTCGGAACATCCTCCCTTATACGTCACCTGCAGCGCATTCATAATAAGTCAGTGACAAGTTCAAAAACTTTGGCCGACAGCGGAAGCAGTCCACTGACCAGTAAATCCCTTCCTCTTGTAACCAAGCTCACGCAAACCACCCCACCAACTCCCTCAGTGTCAATTTCCTCCTTCCCCAGGAATGCCAATAGTCCTGCAGGCCATGTCACTGGCAATTCTGACGAGTCCTCTCCTGCCTGGGATTCCTCCGATGCATCCTTGCGTGTAACGCCTACTGCTGCTGGCGCTGCTGTTGTTGCTGCTGGGAGTCGATGGTCATCCCAGAGGGGAAGTCGTAAGCCCACTTGTACTACTTTCTGTAAGCAATTGACTGTCCAACAGTCCTTTGCGAGGAAGATGAAATATCACAGCAGTCATCCTGCTGCAAAGCGGATAACTGAGGCCTTGACAACTATGTTGGTGTTAGACGTGCGTCCGGTATCCGCCGTTAGTTCACAGGGAACTAGACAATTTATTGAGGCAGTGTGCCCCCGTTACCAAATACCATCTAGGTTCCACTTCTCTAGGCAGGCGATACCGAGAATGTACACGGACGTCAGAAAAAGACTCACCAGTGTCCTAAAAAATGCAGTTGTACCCAATGTCCACTTAACCACGGACTTGTGGACAAGTGGAGCAGGGCAGGGTCAGGACTATATGACTGTGACAGCCCACTGGGTAGATGTATGGACTCCCGCCGCAAGAACAGCAGCGGCGGCACCAGTAGCAGCATCTCGCAAACGCCAACTCTTTCCTAGGCAGGCTACGCTTTGTATCACCGCTTTCCAGAATACGCACACAGCTGAAAACCTCTTACGGCAACTGAGGAAGATCATCGCGGAATGGCTTACCACAATTGGACTCTCCTGTGGATTTGTGGCATCGGACAACGCCAGCAATATTGTGTGTGCATTAAATATGGGCAAATTCCAGCACGTCCCATGTTTTGCACATACCTTGAATTTGGTGGTGCAGAATTTTTTAAAAAACGACAGGGGCGTGCAAGAGATGCTGTCGGTGGCCAGAAGAATTGCGGGACACTTTCGGCGTACAGGCACCACGTACAGAAGACTGGAGCACCACCAAAAACTACTGAACCTGCCCTGCCATCATCTGAAGCAAGAAGTGGTAACGAGGTGGAATTCAACCCTCTATATGCTTCAGAGGTTGGAGGAGCAGCAAAAGGCCATTCAAGCCTATACAATTGAGCACGATATAGTAGGTGGAATGCACCTGTCTCAAGTGCAGTGGAGAATGATTTCAACGTTGTGCAAGGTTCTGATGCCCTTTGAACTTGCCACACGTGAAGTCAGTTCAGACACTGCCAGCCTGAGTCAGGTCATTCCCCTCATCAGGCTTTTGCAGAAGAAGCTGGAGACATTGAAGGAGGAGCTAACACGGAGCGATTCCGCTAGGCATGTGGGACTTGTGGATGGAGCCCTTAATTCGCTTAACAAGGATTCACGGGTGGTCAATCTGTTGAAATCAGAGGACTACATTTTGGCCACCGTGCTCGATCCTAGATTTAAAACCTACCTTGGATCTCTCTTTCCGGCAGACACAAGTCTGCTGGGGTTCAAAGACCTGCTGGTGAGAAAATTGTCAAGTCAAGCGGAACGCGACCTGTCAACATCTCCTCCTTCACATTCTCCCGCAACTGGGGGTGCGAGGAAAAGGCTCAGAATTCCGAGCCCACCCGCTGGCGGTGATGCAGGGCAGTCTGGAGCGACTGCTGATGCTGACATCTGGTCCGGACTGAAGGACCTGACAACGATTACGGACATGTCGTCTACTGTCACTGCATATGATTCTCTCAACATTGAAAGAATGGTGGAGGATTATATGAGTGACCGCATCCAAGTAGGCACGTCACACAGTCCGTACTTATACTGGCAGGAAAAAGAGGCAATTTGGAGGCCCTTGCACAAACTGGCTTTATTCTACCTAAGTTGCCCTCCCACAAGTGTGTACTCCGAAAGAGTGTTTAGTGCCGCCGCTCACCTTGTCAGCAATCGGCGTACGAGGTTACATCCAGAAAATGTGGAGAAGATGATGTTCATTAAAATGAATTATAATCAATTCCTCCGCGGAGACATTGACCAGCAGCAATTGCCTCCACAAAGTACACAGGGAGCTGAGATGGTGGATTCCAGTGGGGACGAATTGATAATCTGTGAGGAGGGGGATGTACACGGTGATATATCGGAGGATGATGATGAGGTGGACATCTTGCCTCTGTAGAGCCAGTTTGTGCAAGGAGAGATTAATTGCTTCTTTTTTGGGGGGGGTCCAAACCAACCCGTCATATCAGTCACAGTCGTGTGGCAGACCCTGTCACTGAAATGATGGGTTGGTTAAAGTGTGCATGTCCTGTTTATACAACATAAGGGTGGGTGGGAGGGCCCAAGGACAATTCCATCTTGCACCTCTTTTTTCTTTTATTTTTCTTTGCGTCATGTGCTGTTTGGGGAGGGTTTTTTGGAAGGGCCATCCTGCGTGACACTGCAGTGCCACTCCTAGATGGGCCCGGTGTTTGTGTCGGCCACTAGGGTCGCTTATCTTACTCACACAGTCAGCTACCTCATTGCGCCTCTTTTTTTCTTTGCGTCATGTGCTGTTTAAGGAGGGTTTTTTGGAAGGGACATCCTGCGTGACACTGCAGTGCCACTCCTAGATGGGCCCGGTGTTTATGTCGGCCACTAGGGTCGCTTATCTTACTCACACAGTCAGCTACCTCATTGCGCCTCTTTTTTTCTTTGCGTCATGTGCTGTTTGGGGAGGGTTTTTTGGAAGGGACATCCTGCGTGACACTGCAGTGCCACTCCTAGATGGGCCCGGTGTTTGTGTCGGCCACTAGGGTCGCTTATCTTACTCACACAGTCAGCTACCTCATTGCGCCTCTTTTTTTCGTTGCGTCATGTGCTGTTTGGGGAGGGTTTTGGACATTGGGTACAGCTGCATTTTTTAGGACACTGGTGACTCTTTTTCTGAGGTCTGTGTACATTTTCGGTATCGCCTGCCTAGAGAAATGGAACCTAGATGGTATTTGGTACCGGGGACACAGTACCTCCAACAAGTCTCTAGTTGGCTCTGCAGTAATGATGGATACCGGAACCACGTTTCTCACCACCCAGGATGCCAAGGCCTCAGTTATCCGCTTTGCAGTAGGATGACTGCTGTGATATTTCATCTTCCTCGCAAAGGACTGTTGGACAGTCAATTGCTTGGTGATAGTAGTAAAAGTGGTCTTACGACTTCCCCTCTGGGATGACCATCGACTCCCAGCAGCAACAACAGCAGCGCCAGCAGCAGTAGGCGTTACACGCAAGGATGCATCGGAGGAATCCCAGGCAGGAGAGGAATCATCAGAATTGCCAGTGACATGGCCTGCAGGACTATTGGCATTCCTGGGGAAGGAGGAAATTGACACTGAGGGAGTTGGTGGGGTGGTTTGCGTGAGCTTGGTTACAAGAGGAAGGGATTTACTGGTCAGTGGACTGCTTCCGCTGTCACCCAAAGTTTTTGAACTTGTCACTGACTTATTATGAATGCGCTGCAGGTGACGTATAAGGGAGGATGTTCCGAGGTGGTTAACGTCCTTACCCCTACTTATTACAGCTTGACAAAGGGAACACACGGCTTGACACCTGTTGTCCGCATTTCTGTTGAAATACCTCCACACCGAAGAGCTGATTTTTTTGGTATTTTCACCAGGCATGTCAACGGCCATATTCCTCCCACGGACAACAGGTGTCTCCCCGGGTGCCTGACTTAAACAAACCACCTCACCATCAGAATCCTCCTGGTCAATTTCCTCCCCAGCGCCAGCAACACCCATATCCTCCTCATCCTGGTGTACTTCAACACTGACATCTTCAATCTGACTATCAGGAACTGGACTGCGGGTGCTCCTTCCAGCACTTGCAGGGGGCGTGCAAATGGTGGAAGGCGCATGCTCTTCACGTCCAGTGTTGGGAAGGTCAGGCATCGCAACCGACACAATTGGACTCTCCTTGTGGATTTGGGATTTCGAAGAACGCACAGTTCTTTGCGGTGCTACTGCTTTTGCCAGCTTGAGTCTTTTCATTTTTCTAGCGAGAGGCTGAGTGCCTCCATCCTCATGTGAAGCTGAACCACTAGCCATGAACATAGGCCAGGGCCTCAGCCGTTCCTTGCCACTCCGTGTGGTAAATGGCATATTGGCAAGTTTACGCTTCTCCTCCGACAATTTTATTTTAGGTTTTGGAGTCCTTTTTTTACTGATATTTGGTGTTTTGGATTTGACATGCTCTGTACTATGACATTGGGCATCGGCCTTGGCAGACGACGTTGCTGGCATTTCATCGTCTCGGCCATGACTAGTGGCAGCAGCTTCAGCACGAGGTGGAAGTGGATCTTGATCTTTCCCTAATTTTGGAACCTCAACATTTTTGTTCTCCATATTTTAATAGGCACAACTAAAAGGCACCTCAGGTAAACAATGGAGATGGATGGATACTAGTATACAATTATGGACGGACTGCTGAGTGCCGACACAGAGGTAGCTACAGCCGTGAACTACCGTACTGTACTGTGTCTGCTGCTAATATAGACTGGTTGATAAAGAGATGTAGTAGTATGTATGTATAAAGAAGAAAGAAAAAAAAAACCACGGGTAGGTGGTATACAATTATGGACGGACTGCCGAGTGCCGACACAGAGGTAGCTACAGCCGTGGACTACCGTACTGTACTGTGTCTGCTGCTAATATAGACTGGTTGATAAAGAGATGTAGTAGTATGTATGTATAAAGAAGAAAGAAAAAAAAACCATGGATAGGTGGTATACAATTATGGACGGACTGCCGAGTGCCGACACAGGGGTAGCTACAGCCGTGGACTACCGTACTGTACTGTGTCTGCTGCTAATATAGACTGGTTGATAAAGAGATGTAGTAGTATGTATGTATAAAGAAGAAAGAAAAAAAACCACGGGTAGGTGGTATACAATTATGGACGGACTGCCGAGTGCCGACACAGAGGTAGCTACAGCCGTGAACTACCGTACTGTACTGTGTCTGCTGCTAATATAGACTGGTTGATAAAGAGATGTAGTAGTATGTATGTATAAAGAAGAAAGAAAAAAAAACCACGGGTAGGTGGTATACAATTATGGACGGACTGCCGAGTGCCGACACAGAGGTAGCTACAGCCGTGGACTACCGTACTGTACTGTGTCTGCTGCTAATATAGACTGGTTGATAAAGAGATGTAGTAGTATGTATGTATAAAGAAGAAAGAAAAAAAAACCACGGGTAGGTGGTATACAATTATGGACGGACTGCCGAGTGCCGACACAGAGGTAGCTACAGCCGTGAACTACCGTACTGTACTGTGTCTGCTGCTAATATAGACTGGTTGATAAAGAGATGTAGTAGTATGTATGTATAAAGAAGAAAGAAAAAAAAACCTCGGGTAGGTGGTATACAATTATGGACGGACTGCCGAGTGCAGACACAGAGGTAGCTACAGCCGTGAACTACCGTACTGTACTGTGTCTGCTGCTAATATAGACTGGTTGATAAAGAGATGTAGTAGTATGTATGTATAAAGAAGAAAGAAAAAAAAACCACGGGTAGGTGGTATACAATTATGGACGGACTGCCGAGTGCCGACACAGAGGTAGCTACAGCCGTGGACTACCGTACTGTACTGTGTCTGCTGCTAATATAGACTGGTTGATAAAGAGATGTAGTAGTATGTATGTATAAAGAAGAAAGTAAAAAAAACCACGGGTAGGTGGTATACAATTATGGACGGACTGCAGAGTGCCGACACAGAGGTAGCTACAGCCGTGAACTACCGTACTGTACTGTGTCTGCTGCTAATATAGACTGGTTGATAAAGAGATGTAGTAGTATGTATGTATAAAGAAGAAAGAAAAAAAAACCACGGGTAGGTGGTATACAATTATGGACGGACTGCCGAGTGCCGACACAGAGGTAGCTACAGCCGTGGACTACCGTACTGTACTGTGTCTGCTGCTAATATAGACTGGTTGATATAGAGATGTAGTAGTATGTATGTATAAAGAAGAAAGAAAAAAAAACCACGGGTAGGTGGTATACAATTATGGATGGACTGCCGAGTGCCGACACAGAGGTAGCTACAGCCGTGAACTACCGTACTGTGTCTGCTGCGACTGGATGATAAATAATGATATAAAAAATATATATATATCACTACTGCAGCCGGACAGGTATATATTATATAATGACGGACCTGCTGGACACTGTCTGTCAGCAGAATGAGTTTTTTATAGAATAAAAAAAAAAACACCACACAAGTGAAGTCACACGACGAGTGTTTAACTTTTTCAGGCAATCACAATATAGTATACTACTAACTATACTGGTGGTCAGTGTGGTCAGGTCACTGGTCAGTCACACTGGCAGTGGCACTCCTGCAGCAAAAGTGTGCACTGTTTAATTTTAATATAATATGTACTCCTGGCTCCTGCTATAACCTATAACTGGCACTGCAGTGCTCCCCAGTCTCCCCCACAATTATAAGCTGTGTGAGCTGAGCACAGTCAGATATATATACATAGATGATGCAGCACACTGGGCTGAGCAGTGCACACAGATATGGTATGTGACTGAGTCACTGTGTATCGTTTTTTTCAGGCAGAGAACGGATATATTAAATAAAACTGCACTGTCTGGTGGTCACTGTGGTCAGTCACTAGTAAACTCTGCACTCTCTACACTTCTACAGTACTCCTAAGCTCCAGTAAATCAGGTCAATCTCTCTCTCTCTCTCTCTCTTCTAATCTAAATGGAGAGGACGCCAGCCACGTCCTCTCCCTATCAATCTCAATGCACGTGTGAAAATGGCGGCGACGCGCGGCTCCTTATATAGAATCCGAGTCTCGCGAGAATCCAACAGCGTCATGATGACGTTCGGGCGCGCTCGGGTTAACAGAGCAAGGCGGGAGGATCCGAGTCTGCTCGGACCCGTGAAAAAAACCATGAAGTTCGGGCGGGTTCGGATTCAGAGAAACCGAACCCGCTCATCTCTACCAAATTCTATGATTTAAGCTGTTTTTTAGGGTTTTTTGAAAAAAACACCCGAATCCAAAACACACCCGAATCCGACAAAAAAAATTCGGTGAGGTTTTGCCAAAACGCGGTCGAACCCAAAACACGGCCGCGGAACCGAACCCAAAACCAAAACACAAAACCCGAAAAATTTCCGGCGCTCATCTCTAGTCTCCCTATGATCTTCCATTCTGACCTGTAGCATTGTGGCCGTGCTGTCGGCAAGAGCCTTCTGCATTTCAAGCAGACTGTTTGATATCTTCTCCATTGTCCTCTCAATGTTGTCCAGTCTGCTTCCAACAACATTTGTGTAGGTATCCTGGCGGGAAGTAATCTCCGATGCCAGGGTGTGAACCCTCTGAACAGTTGAGGGATTCTGCCCTTCCTGGGCGTCTGCCACCACTTGCATTTGGGCAGCTGAAAAGAAAATTAGAAAATTTAATACACATTCATCATACATTTGTTTGAAGGCTCACAATTCTATTTACTCACACAGGGATGTAGCAACTGCAGCCTGCTGCACTTCCACCTCGTCATCCTCTGATGACTCCTGTAAGAGGAGATCCGGCCTGTAGTAGGAACCAATTCCCGAAGCTAGTCCGCTGCTGGTCCGTGGCACCACTGTTTGCAAAATAAATTTTTGTTTAAGTTAATAAACTATACAAAACTGCTGCCCCCCCCCCCCCCCCCCACCCCCCAAAAAATTAAATACAAACCTTCTCCATCCTGTGGTGCCGCTGCTCCAGGAGCTTCACTTGTCCTCGTATCTGAAGACTTTTCAAGGGTCTTGCTGGATACGTTTGCACGGCTGTCCTCAAACCCAAGAAAAGTCTCATCTGTTAACCCTGTAGACTCAAACAGATCGGGTGATGGGTCCACAAGGGTTGTGTCTTGAGGCTCTTCAGTCACAGTCCCTGAGCTCCTGGAGATACGACGATCTGGTGATGACCTGCGCGCAGGAGCTGTAGTTTGGCGCCCATCTTGTGGTGTGGTCGCCGACGGTGTATGGCGCACAGGTGAAGTTCTGTGCGCTGATGTCTGGCGCACAGGTGATAGTCTGCGCGCCGACGTCGTCTGGTGCACACGTGACAAACTGTGCGATGACGATCTGTGGCGCACAGGTGAAGATCTGCGCGCTCCTGATGCTTGCTGCGCAGGTGTCGGCCCGCGCGCTGCTGTCGATGCCTGCTGCGCAGGTGTCGGTCCGCGCGCTGGCGATGTCCTGCGCGCAGGTGATGTCCTCTGGGCAGGCCTGTCTGAAAAAAAAATAATCACATTAGCAAGTCCAAAACAATTTTTTCGTCAATACAGCTCATCTGAATTTATTCTTACCATCAGGCCTCCTTTTGGACTGCTTATCTCCCGCCTTCTTCCGTCTTCTGGGCGGTTCTTCCTCCTCGGGAAAGCCAGCAGGACGGCTAGAGTCCACACCTCCGCGAACTCCTTCGACCATGGCAGGGTTCATGCGCCTTCTAATAACATTCTCCCAGGGTAGCCACTTCAGGTTGAGAGCCGGTCCACCTCCCGTAGCGGTCTCATGTCGGCGCTGAATCCTCATCTTCTTTTTGGTCTGTCTGTGGCAATCACTGTACCGCTTCATGCAGTTTCTGGTGCTCCGGCGGTTTCCAGATACTGCAGTGACTTGGCTCGCGATGGCATCCCAGATGCTTCGCTTTGTCCTAGCTGCTGTGGTCTGTGCCCTTTGTCCATACAGAACGTCGTAGGACCTGTCGACGCCATCCACTAGAGCACAGTTTTCCGCCTCAGTGTATCTGGGGCCACGCGGCTTTTTCGGTCCTGCATCTTCACCAGAGGCTTCCTCCTCCGACTGCTCCTCTGGCTGGCTTCTTGCCTTTAGGGATTGAAAAAACAAAAAACATGCATTTAATAAGATCGGTATGTACCTGTGAGTGTCAGTATCCCTGGCATTGCGCACGTATACCTGTAGGTGTGCATGGCAGTGCACAAACTAGGGTGGGTCAAGTTGGATGCTATTTGTGTCTGCAGGTGTTGTCAGTACCTTTCTACTAGGCTTTTTCTTAGTCTTCTCATGGGCCCTTAACGACCGCGGCTGGTCACTGCATGCCTGGTCGGTCGTATCACCCTCCTGGGTCGGCTCCCACTCCTCGTTGCTATGCAGGGATAGATCCGAGTGGGTGGGGGAAAGGGGGGATCGGGGCTGTTTGTCCCTTGACATCTCTGTTTTAAAAAGACAAAAAAAAATAATTTATATATATTTAAAAATTTAACACATTACATAATTAAATGCAATCACATCATGCTGCTGGGACCCCAGTTCTCAAGCAGGACCAAAGCACAAAACCCCAAAAAAAATTTTTTTTTTTAAAAACCCTGTACAAGCATCCCTGCACATACTGGAAATCAACCATGGCTGACACCCAAAATGGCTGACACACCCAAAATGGCTGACACACAAAAAATGGCTGACACACCCTAGCCAAAAAGCATCCCTGCACACTCAGGAGGTACACCAGAGCAAAAAGAGGAGGAAAAAAACATGTTTGGCATACAACCGACACCACATGTCGGCCGCATGGCCGACCAAACTTGCTCCAAATCACCCCAAACTAACCGAAAAGCATCCCTGCACACTCAGGAGGTACACCAGAGCTAAAAGAGGAGGAAAAAAACATGTTTGGCATACAACCGACACCACATGTCGACCGCATGGCCGACCAAACTTGCTCCAAATCACCCCAAACTAACCGAAAAGCATCCCTGCACACTCAGGAGGTACACCAGAGCTAAAAGGGGAGGAAAAAAACATGTTTGGCATACAACCGACACCACATGTCGGCCGCATGGCCGACCAAACTTGCTCCAAATCGCCCCAAACTAACCGAAAAGCATCCCTGCACACTCAAGAGGTACACCAGAGCTAAAAGGGGAGGAAAAAAACATGTTTGGCATACAACCGACACCACATGTCGGCCGCATGGCCGACCAAACTTGCTCCAAATCACCCCAAACTAACCGAAAAGCATCCCTGCACACTCAGGAGGTACACCAGAGCTAAAAGAGGAGGGAAAAAACATGTTTGGCATACAACCGACACCACATGTCGGCCGCATGGCCGACCAAACTTGCTCCAAATCACCCCAAACTAACCGAAAAGCATCCCTGCACACTCAGGAGGTACACCAGAGCTAAAAGAGGAGGAAAAAAACATGTTTGGCATACAACCGACACCACATGTCGGCCGCATGGCCGACCAAACTTGCTCCAAATCACCCCAAACTAACCGAAAAGCATCCCTGCACACTCAGGAGGTACACCAGAGCTAAAAGGGGAGGAAAAAAACATGTTTGGCATACAACCGACACCACATGTCGGCCGCATGGCAGACCAAACTTGCTCCAAATCGCCCCAAACTAACCGAAAAGCATCCCTGCACACTCAGGAGGTACACCAGAGCTAAAAGGGGAGGAAAAAAACATGTTTGGCATACAACCGACACCACATGTCGGCCGCATGGCCGACCAAACTTGCTCCAAATCACCCCAAACTAACCGAAAAGCATCCCTGCACACTCAGGAGGTACACCAGAGCTAAAAGAGGAGGAAAAAAACATGTTTGGCATACAACCGACACCACATGGCCGACCAAACTTGCTCCAAATCACGCCAAACTAACCGAAAAGCATCCCTGCACACTCAGGAGGTACACCAGAGCTAAAAGGGGAGGAAAAAAACATGTTTGGCATACAACCGACACCACATGTCGGCCGCATGGCCGACCAAACTTGCTCCAAATCACCCCAAACTAACCGAAAAGCATCCCTGCACACTCAGGAGGTACACCAGAGCTAAAAGAGGAGGAAAAAAACATGTTTGGCATACAACCGACACCACATGTCGGCCGCAAGGCCGACCAAACTTGCTCCAAATCACCCCAAACTAACCGAAAAGCATCCCTGCACACTCAGGAGGTACACCAGAGCTAAAAGGGGAGGAAAAAAACATGTTTGGCATACAACCGACACCACATGTCGGCCGCATGGCCGACCAAACTTGCTCCAAATCACCCCAAACTAACCGAAAAGCATCCCTGCACACTCAGGAGGTACACCAGAGCAAAAAGAGGAGGAAAAAAACATGTTTGGCATACAACCGACACCACATGTCGGCCGCATGGCCGACCAAACTTGCTCCAAATCACCCCAAACTAACCGAAAAGCATCCCTGCACACTCAGGAGGTACACCAGAGCTAAAAGGGGAGGAAAAAAACATGTTTGGCATACAACCGACACCACATGTCGGCCGCATGGCCGACCAAACTTGCTCCAAATCACCCCAAACTAACCGAAAAGCATCCCTGCACACTCAGGAGGTACACCAGAGCAAAAAGAGGAGGAAAAAAACATGTTTGGCATACAACCGACACCACATGTCGGCCGCATGGCCGACCAAACTTGCTCAAAATCACCCCAAACTAACCGAAAAGCATCCCTGCACACAAAAGGAGGTACACCAGAGATAAAATAGGAGGGAAGAAACATGTTTGACAAACAAACACCACCACATGTCGACCGCATTGCTACCGACACACACTAAAATCAGCCCAAACTAGCCAAAAATCAATCCTGCACATGCTGGAGGCACACCAATGTAAAAGCAAGGCCCAAAAAGTCATTTTAAGAAAAAAAAAAATGTGAAAAACTACCCTAAAACACAAAAATCCAGAAAAAAAATGCAGCAAAACAAGCAGGAGCTATACACATACCCAAACACCCCATGTACACCTCATGGCAACCCCCACTACACAAACACATACATGCAACACCAGACCCACATGTGGTACTTACCTACAAATGCTGTAAAAGCTCCGAAAACGGCTCTCCTCCGGGGTAACAGGTATCCTCCTGTCTGTCCTGGAATAAAGCCTGCTGGGGTGTCCAAATGATACCACAGCAAACAACCAATTTGCTAGCTCTGCACCTCCTCACACCTCTCTGCAGGTTCACAAAATGGCTGCAGAGCACGCAGCAAACAAGCCCTAACAAAGGGCTGCTTTCGGCGGGAAGTCGAATTCGGGACGCCCACTACTCGCCGATTGGGCCGTTATCCGCCAAGGGGTGTGTCGAATCCGTTATGCATTGCATATGGTGAATTCATGGTCCCGGCGGCAGGGCTGCGGCTGTCGAGTGCTGCCGAATTTTTAAACGGGCGGAAAAAAGGCGCGATTCGCCCGGGATTGCATATACCCCTATATATACTGCTCACAAAAATGCTGCACAGATATGGAATGGATATGTGCAGTGACACAGAGCTGCAAGATACAGCAATGGCCTACTGTATACAACTATATACTGTTGGGTCACCAAAATGCTGCACTGTAATACTATATATACTGCTCACAAAAATGCCGCACAGATATGGAATGGATACGTGCAGTGACACAGAGCTGCAAGATACAGCAATAGCCTACTGTACACAACTATATACTGTTGGGTCACCAAAATGCTGCACTGTAATACTATACTGTAACTATATACTGCTCACAAAAATGCCGCACAGATATGGATTGGATACGTGCAGTGACACAGAGCTGCAAGATACAGCAATGGCGTACTGTACACAACTATATACTGTTGGGTCACCAAAATGCTGCACTGTAATACTATATTTACTGCTCACAAAAATGCAGCACATATATGGAATGGATACTTGCAGTGACACAGAGCTGCAAGATACAGCAATGGCCTAATGTACTGTACTACTATAATTATTATATACTGGTGGTCCCCAGTCCCCACAATGCAGCAGACTGATCAGATATTTGAAGCACACTGAGCACAGATATGGAGCATTTTCAGGCAGAGAACGTAGATATATTCAGCACACTGAGCACAGATTATATGCAGCACACTGAGCACAGATATTTGCAGCACACTGTGCACAGATTACGGAGCTTTTCAGGGAGAGAACGCAGCCACGTCCTCTCCGTTCAATCTCCAATGCACGAGTGAAGATGGCGGCGACGCGCGGCTCCTTATATAGAATACGAACCTTGTGAGAATCCAACAGCGGGATGATGTCATTCGTGCGCGCTCTGGTTAACCGAGCAAGGCGGGAGGATCCGAGGCTGCCTCCGTCCCGTGTAAAATAGGTGAAGTTCGGGGGGGTCGGATCCCGAGGAACCGAACCCGCTCATCTCTACATCAGAGCAGATAGATCGACGGCCAGGAGGGGTTTCTAGGTACTCGGAAACCCCCCTGCGTGCGCGTATGGGGTGCCATCTCATACAAATTGGTTAATAATAGACAGTCTGTTTTAATCAAATGTTTCAACGAATAGTATCCAGTCAGTACATGCACAATTTCAAACAAATGGCCCGATTCAGACCTAATTGCTGCTATGCGTTTTTGAAGCGGTCTGCGATCAGATAGTCGCCGCCCATGGAAAGTGAAAACCCGTCCCGTGCAAGTGTGCAAATGCAAAAATACGCTGTGCGATATCTTCGCCAGACAGTGGACATCTGCAAATCCGTTCGCAACTCACTGACCATCGAATGATTTTTCCAGTCTGTGCATAGCCCAAGATTTACTCCTACAGTGCGATACAAACAGGCTGATCGAGGCCGGAGCTGAAGTCACACACCCGCCCTTAAACGCTTGGGAACGCCTGCATTTTTCCTGACACTCCCAGAAAACAGCCAGTTACCACCCACAAACGTCCTCTTCCTGTCAATCACCTTACGAATGCCTTGTGTTCAAAATTTTTGCACCATTCTGTCACTGTTTGGTGGTACGCCTGTTCATTGCTGTGTATACGCATACACAGTAATTCAATAATCATCTGCTGTGAGATTTTACACAACAGCGATCAGGACTGAATTTGGCCCAAAGTCATATTCTAATTTAAAGCATTATTGTATGTATTCCAAACCACATATAAAAGCTTAGCAAAAACAGTTCAGCAAGGTGATAAATTGTTATAGGTTACTGTTCATGAGCTCAGCCAAATACAAATGAGAGCAAAATAGATCACTCAGCTCCTGATGTCAGTGAATCATATTTTAAATGCACATGCGCTGTAGTGCCAAGCAGTATTAGAAACACCTGTAATGATGCCACAAGTCACTTACTACTTCTGATGATTGGGTAAATAGAGGCTTATATTTGCTTTGTTGTCCACAATAGTACAGCTGCTAATGGTAATTTGGCGTCTTGAGGTGGTCAGCAGTGTGCACCTGAGTCAGAATACTGTATGTTGTGTAATCCAGAAGCAGCCTGGCCAAGCCTGCCATGTGAACAGGGCCAGATTACCAATGGGGCAGATGGAGCTACAACTCCAGGCCTCCACATAAAAATAGGCCCATCATCATGGCAGTATGATGATCACTGGCCACCAGCTGGCCACATAGTCAGCCATAACTCATAACTATTAATACTGCATTTATATTTTATGCATTTGTTTTTATATTTTTACATATTTAGGGAGACATTAGAGCTGACAGTGTAGAGGGTGTACATGCCCATATGGCTCTGGCCACAGCCACACAGCACTCACAATAGGCCCTTGAATATTTTCAGCCCCAGGCCCATGTGGCCCTTCCGGCCCTGCATGTGAGTATGTTTTTCTCTGCAGAATGGAAGACCCGATCCCTATGTGTCTTCGGTGATTGCACAGTGGAGCAGAAACAACAACAATAAAAGTGCAGACTAACAAGGTGTCCCATATTTAAGTTGTCATACAAAGGTAATATTTGGATGCAGCATGTACACACTTTTCATGCATCCCATATTTGTATTTTGGTTTGCCTTTAAAGCCACTGCCTGGCACTATGTGTTGCTACTCTATTTTATACAACTAGTCCTTTTCTATCTTATTGTCCACCAATCAAATTGCATTTACTGGGTAAGTAGCAATGTTATTATATCAGCCTATTATATGTGCATAATTCTCCAATTACTTACAGTACATTACATTTCTTCTGCCTTCAACCATCTCCGCGCCCAGTTTGCATTTTGTCTAAATATTTTATAGGAAAATATTATAGTATTCTGCCGTGTTACATTTGTGTCACCAGAAATTCTGGATACATCATGTTCCAGGCCATCTTCAAGGTCATAAGACAGTGCAAGGCTCAATACTAATCCCAGTGCACACTACTAATTAGAGATGAGCGCCGGAAATTTTTCGGGTTTTGTGTTTTGGCTTTGGGTTCGGTTCCGCGGCCGTGTTTTGGGTTCGACCGCGTTTTGGCAAAACCTCACCGAATTTTTTTTGTCGGATTCGGGTGTTTTTTTTAAAAAACAATAAAAAACAGCTTAAATCATAGAATTTGGGGGTCATTTTGATCCCAAAGTATTATTAACCTCAAAAACCATAATTTACACTCATTTTCAGTCTATTCTGAATACCTCACACCTCACAATATTATTTTAAGTCCTAAAATTTGCACCTAGGTCGCTGGATGACTAAGCTAAGCGACCCTAGTGGCCGACACAAACACCGGGCCCATCTAGGAGTGGCACTGCAGTGTCACGCAGGATGTCCCTTCCAAAAAACCCTCCCCAAACAGCACATGACGCAAAGAAAAAAAGAGGCGCAATGAGGTAGCTGTGTGAGTAAGATAAGCGACCCTAGTGGCCGACACAAACACCGGGCCCATCTAGGAGTGGCACTGCAGTGTCACGCAGGATGTCCCTTCCAAAAACCCTCCCCAAACAGCACATGACGCAAAGAAAAAAAGAGGCGCAATGAGGTAGCTGTGTGAGTAAGATAAGCGACCCTAGTGGCCGACACAAACACCGGGCCCATCTAGGAGTGGCACTGCAGTGTCACGCAGGATGGCCCTTCCAAAAAACCCTCCCCAAACAGCACATGACGCAAAGAAAAAAAGAGGCGCAATGAGGTAGCTGTGTGAGTAAGATAAGCGACCCTAGTGGCCGACACAAACACCGGGCCCATCTAGGAGTGGCACTGCAGTGTCACGCAGGATGGCCCTTCCAAAAAACCCTCCCCAAACAGCACATGACGCAAAGAAAAAAAGAGGCGCAATGAGGTAGCTGTGTGAGTAAGATAAGCGACCCTAGTGGCCGACACAAACACCGGGCCCATCTAGGAGTGGCACTGCAGTGTCACGCAGGATGGCCCTTCAAAAAAACCCTCCCCAAACAGCACATGACGCAAAGAAAAAAAGAGGCGCAATGAGGTAGCTGTGTGAGTAAGATAAGCGACCCTAGTGGCCGACACAAACACCGGGCCCATCTAGGAGTGGCACTGCAGTGTCACGCAGGATGGCCCTTCCAAAAAACACTCCCCAAACAGCACATGACGCAAAGAAAAAAAGAGGCGCAATGAGGTAGCTGTGTGAGTAAGATAAGCGACCCTAGTGGCCGACACAAACACCGGGCCCATCTAGGAGTGGCACTGCAGTGTCACGCAGGATGTCCCTTCCAAAAAACCCTCCCCAAACAGCACATGACGCAAAGAAAAAAAGAGGCGCAATGAGGTAGCTGTGTGAGTAAGATAAGCGACCCTAGTGGCCGACACAAACACCGGGCCCATCTAGGAGTGGCACTGCAGTGTCACGCAGGATGTCCCTTCCAAAAAACCCTCCCCAAACAGCACATGACGCAAAGAAAAAAAGAGGTGCAATGAGGTAGCTGTGTGAGTAAGATAAGCGACCCTAGTGGCCGACACAAACACCGGGCCCATCTAGGAGTGGCACTGCAGTGTCACGCAGGATGTCCCTTCCAAAAAACCCTCCCCAAACAGCACATGACGCAAAGAAAAAAAGAGGCGCAATGAGGTAGCTGTGTGAGTAAGATAAGCGACCCTAGTGGCCGACACAAACACCGGGCCCATCTAGGAGTGGCACTGCAGTGTCACGCAGGATGTCCCTTCCAAAAACCCTCCCCAAACAGCACATGACGCAAAGAAAAAAAGAGGCGCAATGAGGTAGCTGTGTGAGTAAGATAAGCGACCCTAGTGGCCGACACAAACACCGGGCCCATCTAGGAGTGGCACTGCAGTGTCACGCAGGATGGCCCTTCCAAAAAACCCTCCCCAAACAGCACATGACGCAAAGAAAAAAAGAGGCGCAATGAGGTAGCTGTGTGAGTAAGATAAGCGACCCTAGTGGCCGACACAAACACCGGGCCCATCTAGGAGTGGCACTGCAGTGTCACGCAGGATGGCCCTTCCAAAAAACCCTCCCCAAACAGCACATGACGCAAAGAAAAAAAGAGGCGCAATGAGGTAGCTGTGTGAGTAAGATAAGCGACCCTAGTGGCCGACACAAACACCGGGCCCATCTAGGAGTGTCACTGCAGTGTCACGCAGGATGGCCCTTCCAAAAAAACCTCCCCAAACAGCACATGACGCAAAGAAAAAAAGAGGCGCAATGAGGTAGCTGTGTGAGTAAGATAAGCGACCCTAGTGGCTGACACAAACACCGGGCCCATCTAGGAGTGGCACTGCAGTGTCACGCAGGATGTCCCTTCCAAAAAACCCTCCCCAAACAGCACATGACGCAAAGAAAAAAAGAGGCGCAATGAGGTAGCTGTGTGAGTAAGATAAGCGACCCTAGTGGCCGACACAAACACCGGGCCCATCTAGGAGTGGCACTGCAGTGTCACGCAGGATGTCCCTTCCAAAAAACCCTCCCCAAACAGCACATGACGCAAAGAAAAAAAGAGGCGCAATGAGGTAGCTGTGTGAGTAAGATAAGCGACCCTAGTGGCCGACACAAACACCGGGCCCATCTGGGAGTGGCACTGCAGTGTCACGCAGGATGTCCCTTCCAAAAAACCCTCCCCAAACAGCACATGACGCAAAGAAAAAAAGAGGCGCAATGAGGTAGCTGTGTGAGTAAGATAAGCGACCCTAGTGGCCGACACAAACACCGGGCCCATCTAGGAGTGGCACTGCAGTGTCACGCAGGATGGCCCTTCCAAAAAACATTCCACAAACAGCACATGACGCAAAGAAAAATTAAAGAAAAAAGAGGTGCAAGATGGAATTGTCCTTGGGCCCTCCCACCCACCCTTATGTTGTATAAACAGGACATGCACACTTTAACCAACCCATCATTTCAGTGACAGGGTCTGCCACACGACTGTGACTGAAATGACGGGTTGGTTTGGACCCCCACCAAAAAAGAAGCAATTAATCTCTCCTTGCACAAACTGGCTCTACAGAGGCAAGATGTCCACCTCATCATCATCCTCCGATATATCACCGTGTACATCCCCCTCCTCACAGATTATCAATTCGTCCCCACTGGAATCCACCATCTCAGCTCCCTGTGTACTTTGTGGAGGCAATTGCTGCTGGTCAATGTCTCCACGGAGGAATTGATTATAATTCATTTTAATGAACATCATCTTCTCCACATTTTCTGGATGTAACCTCGTACGACGATTGCTGACAAGGTGAGCGGCGGCACTAAACACTCTTTCGGAGTACACACTTGTGGGAGGACAACTTAGGTAGAATAAAGCCAGTTTGTGCAAGGGCCTCCAAATTGCCTCTTTTTCCTGCCAGTATAAGTACGGACTGTGTGACGTGCCTACTTGGATGCGGTCACTCATATAATCCTCCACCATTCTTTCAATGTTGAGAGAATCATATGCAGTGACAGTAGACGACATGTCCGTAATCGTTGTCAGGTCCTTCAGTCCGGACCAGATGTCAGCATCAGCAGTCGCTCCAGACTGCCCTGCATCACCGCCAGCGGGTGGGCTCGGAATTCTGAGCCTTTTCCTCGCACCCCCAGTTGCGGGAGAATGTGAAGGAGGAGATGTTGACAGGTCGCGTTCCGCTTGACTTGACAATTTTCTCACCAGCAGGTCTTTCAACCCCAGCAGACTTGTGTCTGCCGGAAAGAGAGATCCAAGGTAGGCTTTAAATCTAGGATCGAGCACGGTGGCCAAAATGTAGTGCTCTGATTTCAACAGATTAACCACCCGTGAATCCTTGTTAAGCGAATTAAGGGCTCCATCCACAAGTCCCACATGCCTAGCGGAATCGCTCCGTGTTAGCTCCTCCTTCAATGTCTCCAGCTTCTTCTGCAAAAGCCTGATGAGGGGAATGACCTGACTCAGGCTGGCAGTGTCTGAACTGACTTCACGTGTGGCAAGTTCAAAGGGCATCAGAACCTTGAACAACGTTGAAATCATTCTCCACTGCGCTTGAGACAGGTGCATTCCACCTCCTATATCGTGCTCAATTGTATAGGCTTGAATGGCCTTTTGCTGCTCCTCCAACCTCTGAAGCATATAGAGGGTTGAATTCCACCTCGTTACCACTTCTTGCTTCAGATGATGGCAGGGCAGGTTCAGTAGTTTTTGGTGGTGCTCCAGTCTTCTGTACGTGGTGCCTGTACGCCGAAAGTGTCCCGCAATTCTTCTGGCCACCGACAGCATCTCTTGCACGCCCCTGTCGTTTTTTAAATAATTCTGCACCACCAAATTCAAGGTATGTGCAAAACATGGGACGTGCTGGAATTTGCCCATATTTAATGCACACACAATATTGCTGGCGTTGTCCGATGCCACAAATCCACAGGAGAGTCCAATTGGGGTAAGCCATTCCGCGATGATCTTCCTCAGTTGCCGTAAGAGGTTTTCAGCTGTGTGCGTATTCTGGAAACCGGTGATACAAAGCGTAGCCTGCCTAGGAAAGAGTTGGCATTTGCGAGATGCTGCTACTGGTGCCGCCGCTGCTGTTCTTGCGGCGGGAGTCCATACATCTACCCAGTGGGCTGTCACAGTCATATAGTCCTGACCCTGCCCTGCTCCACTTGTCCACATGTCCGTGGTTAAGAGGACATTCGGTACAGCTGCATTTTTTAGGACACTGGTGACTCTTTTTCTGAGGTCTGTGTACATTTTCGGTATCGCCTGCCTAGAGAAATGGAACCTAGATGGTATTTGGTACCGGGGACACAGTACCTCCAACAAGTCTCTAGTTGGCTCTGCAGTAATGATGGATACCGGAACCACGTTTCTCACCACCCAGGATGCCAAGGCCTCAGTTATCTGCTTTGCAGTAGGATGACTGCTGTGATATTTCATCTTCCTCGCAAAGGACTGTTGGACAGTCAATTGCTTGGTGGAAGTAGTAAAAGTGGTCTTACGACTTCCCCTCTGGGATGACCATCGACTCCCAGCAGCAACAACAGCAGCGCCAGCAGCAGTAGGCGTTACACGCAAGGATGCATCGGAGGAATCCCAGGCAGGAGAGGAATCGTCAGAATTGCCAGTGACATGGCCTGCAGGACTATTGGCATTCCTGGGGAAGGAGGAAATTGACACTGAGGGAGTTGGTGGGGTGGTTTGCGTGAGCTTGGTTACAAGAGGAAGGGATTTACTGGTCAGTGGACTGCTTCCGCTGTCACCCAAAGTTTTTGAACTTGTCACTGACTTATTATGAATGCGCTGCAGGTGACGTATAAGGGAGGATGTTCCGAGGTGGTTAACGTCCTTACCCCTACTTATTACAGCTTGACAAAGGCAACACACGGCTTGACACCTGTTGTTCGCATTTCTGTTGAAATACTTCCACACCGAAGAGCTGATTTTTTTGGTATTTTCACCAGGCATGTCAGTGGCCATATTCCTCCCACGGACAACAGGTGTCTCCCCGGGTGCCTGACTTAAACAAACCACCTCACCATCAGAATCCTCCTGGTCAATTTCCTCCCCAGCGCCAGCAACACCCATATCCTCCTCATCCTGGTGTACTTCAACACTGACATCTTCAATCTGACTATCAGGAACTGGACTGCGGGTGCTCCTTCCAGCACTTGCAGGGGGCGTGCAAATGGTGGAAGGCGCATGCTCTTCACGTCCAGTGTTGGGAAGGTCAGGCATCACAACCGACACAATTGGAGTCGGACTCTCCTTGTGGATTTGGGATTTCGAAGAACGCACAGTTCTTTGCGGTGCTACTGCTTTTGCCAGCTTGAGTCTTTTCATTTTTCTAGCGAGAGGCTGAGTGCTTCCATCCTCATGTGAAGCTGAACCACTAGCCATGAACATAGGCCAGGGCCTCAGCCGTTCCTTGCCACTCCGTGTGGTAAATGGCATATTGGCAAGTTTACGCTTCTCCTCCGACAATTTTATTTTAGGTTTTGGAGTCCTTTTTTTTACTGATATTTGGTGTTTTGGATTTTACATGCTCTGTACTATGACATTGGGCATCGGCCTTGGCAGACGACGTTGCTGGCATTTCATCGTCTCGGCCATGACTAGTGGCAGCAGCTTCAGCACGAGGTGGAAGTGGATCTTGATCTTTCCCTAATTTTGGAACCTCAACATTTTTGTTCTCCATATTTTAATAGGCACAACTAAAAGGCACCTCAGGTAAACAATGGAGATGGATGGATACTAGTATACTTATGGATGGACTGCCGAGTGCCGACACAGAGGTAGCTACAGCCGTGGACTAACGTACTGTGTCTGCTGCTAATATAGACTGGATGATAATGATATGAAATCAATATATATATATGTATGTA